>NC_141001.1:52365777-52740079 GCF_052327205.1 Somniosus microcephalus | reverse complement strand
TCTCTCTCACTCCCAATCCTCTCTCTCTCACATCCCAATCTCTCTCTCAGTCTCTCACATCCCAATCTCTCTCTCTCACACTCCAATCTCTCTCTCTCACACTTCCCAATCTCTCTCTCTCTCACTCCCAGTCTCTCTCTCTCACACTCCCAATCTCTCTCTCTCACACTCCCAATCTCTCTCTCTCTCACACTCCCAATCTCTCTCTCTCACACTCCCAATCTCTCTCTCTCACACTCCCAATCTCTCTCTGTCTCTCACACTCCCAGTCTCTCTCTCTCACACTCCCAATCTCTCTCTCTCAGACTCCCAATCTCTCTCTCTCTCACACTCCCAATCTCTCTCTCTCTCACACTCCCAATCTCTCTCTCTCACACTCCCAATCTCTCTCTGTCTCTCACACTCCCAATCTCTCTCTCTCTCACACTCCCAATCTCTCTCTCTCACACTCCCAATCTCTCTCTCTCTCACACTCCCAATCTCTCTCTCTCACACTCCCAATCTCTCTCTCTCTCACACTCCCAATCTCTCTCTCTCTCACACTCCCAATCTCTCTCTCTCTCACACTCCCAATCTCTCTCTCTCTCACTCCCAATCTCTCTCTCTCTCACACTCCCAATCTCTCTCTCACTCCCAATCTCTCTCTCACTCCCAATCTCTCTCACACTCCCAATCTCTCTCTCTCACACACTCCCAATCTCTCTCTCTCACACACTCCCAATCTCTCTCTCACACACACTCCCAATCTCTCTCTCTCACACACTCCCAATCTCTCTCTCTCTCACTCCCAGTCTCTCTCTCTCACACTCCCAATCTCTCTCTCTCAGACTCCCAATCTCTCTCTCTCTCACACTCCCAATCTCTCTCTCACACTCCCAATCTCTCTCTCTCACACTCCCAATCTCTCTCTGTCTCTCACACTCCCAATCTCTCTCTCTCTCACACTCCCAATCTCTCTCTCTCACACTCCCAATCTCTCTCTCTCTCACACTCCCAATCTCTCTCTCTCACACTCCCAATCTCTCTCTCACTCCCAATCTCTCTCTCTCTCTCACTCCCAATCTCTCTCACACTCCCAATCTCTCTCTCTCTCACTCCCAATCTCTCTCTCTCTCACTCCCAATCTCTCTCTCTCTCACTCCCAATCTCTCTCACACTCCCAATCTCTCTCTCTCTCACACTCCCAATCTCTCTCTCCTTCCCTCTCTCTCTCTCTCTCTCTCCTTCCCTCTCTCTGTCTCTCTCTCCTTCCCTCTCTTTCTCCTTCCCTCTCTCTCCTTCCCTCTCTCTCTCCTTCCATCTCTCTCTCTTTCCTTCCATCTCTCGCTCTCTCCTTCCCCCTCTCTCTCTCTCTCCTCCCCCCCTCTCTCTCCTTCCCTCTCTCTCTCTCCTTCCCTCTCTCCTTCCCTCTTTCTCATTCCCTCTCTCTCTCTCTCCTTCCCTCTCTCTCTTCCCCCCAGTCGCTCCCTCCCTCTCTTCCAACAACAACATGCCCTCGAGAAAGCCTCGGCACCGCTGGGCTCCCCCAGCTAGTATATATATATAAGAGAGTGGTAAAGCTATCGCTGGTGTTTGAATAACATTCTTACAGTAATATTGATATTTGTTTCAGTGCCATAATGTTCCAAAACAATACACGGATAAAGTGGAGTCACACTATCATAACTCAGCAATGCCTCTCTCCCGGACGAGCTTAACACTTTTTACGCCCGGTTTGAGGTCAACAACAACTGGCCTGTTACAAGGGCGCCCGTAGCTCAGGACGACCGGGTCTTCTCAATCTCCGTGGCTGACGTGAGCAAGACTTTTAAGAGAGTGAACACCCACAAAGCACCCGGTCCAGATGGAATCCCTGGGCGTGTCCTTAGAGCATGCGCTGACCAGCTGGCAGCCGTGTTTATGGATATATTCAACCGTTCACTGTACCAGTCTGTAGTCCCCACCTGCTTCAAGATGACATTGGTTATTCCAGTCCCCAAAAAAACAAAAGTAACCTGTTTAAACGACTACCGCCCCATAGCACTCACTTCTGTCATCATGAAGTGCTTTGAGAGGCTGGTCAAAACCCACATCAACTCCTTACTAACTGACACACTGGACCCACTCCAATTTGCTTACCACCCAAAAAGATCTAGGGATGATGCCATCGCCACTGTACTGCACATTGCCTTATCACACCTGGATAAGAGGAACACCTATGTGAGAATGTTGTTCATTGATTATAGTTCAGCATTCAATACCATTATCCCCTCCAAGCTTGTCAACAAGCTCAGTGAGCTAGGACTTAACACCTCCCTATGCAACTGGATCCTGGACTTCCTGACGGCCAGACCCCAGGTGGTGAAAATAGGCAGCAACACTGATCCTGAACACGGGAGCTCCCCAGGGTTGTGTGCTCAGCCCCCTTCTGTATTCCCTGTTTACTCACGATTGCGTGGCCACGCACAACTCCAACTGCATCATCAAGTTTGCTGATGACTCTACCGTTGTAGGCCTGATCACAGATGGCGACAAGACAGGCTACAGGGAGGAGGTAAGAGCTCTAGCAGAATGGTGCAAGTACAACAACCTCTCCCTCAACATCAGCAAAACAAGTGAGATGATCGTGGACTACAGGAAGCGGCAGGGGGAGGGACACACCCCAATCTACATCAAAGGGGCTGAGGTGGAGAGGGTCAGCAGCTTCAAATTCCTGGGTGTATTCATTACGGAGGACTTAACGTGGTCACATCACATCGACATCGTAACGAAGAAGGCATGCCAATGCCTGTTCTTCCTCAGGAGACTGAAGAAATTTGGAATGGCCCCCCAGATTCTCACCAACTTCTACCGGTGCACAATCGAGAGTATCCTGTCCGGCTGTATCACTACCTGGTATGGCAACTGCACCGCCACAGACCGCAAGGCTCTACAGATGGTGGTGAAAGCTGCACAACATACTATAGAAATTAAACTACCTGCTGTCCAGGATATCTACCCCGAGAGGTGCCGGGGGAAGGCCCTGAGAATCATTAAAGACGCGAGCCACCCCAGCCACAACCTCTTCACCCTGCTCCCGTCCGGTAAGAGATACCGAAGCATACGGTCTCATACCAGCAGGTTTCAACACAGCTTCTACCCCCAGGCCATAAGACTCATGAATGTATAATTTATTATTATTTATTACTGTTGTTTTATTTGTTATTACTGTATTTCTATTAGTATTTTATCATTGTTATGCCATATTTATTCCAATGTTGGGAGGACTCGTAAAAATCAACATTTCATTGTGCAGTACACACGTCTGCTGCATATATGACAAATAAAATTGAATTGATTGATTGATAATGCATGAGTTGAAAATGTACAAAACTGGGAGGCAGGAATTTCATTATATCTGTTGGCAGTCCAAGAGTTAAATGTGAATGGTTTAATTATGAATACAATCTACTGCAAGTGTTCTGAACCATCTGCTGTTGTGTTGTGAAGTAATACAGCTTGAAACATTGTGCTGTAGGGTGAAGTGAGAGGCGGGGGGCATTAACTCTCCTTCATTGTATCTTGAGCAGTAATCCACAGTAATCGTTATCAAACCTAGTCTGCAGCCTTGCCATAGAACTTTTAACAGAATTTATGCCCATCAATTATAAATTGCCCAGAAGAGTATGTTATATCACATGGTGTAATCACATTTGATCCATGTTGCAGCGAGCAAATAATAAAGGAGCTGGGAAAAAGACAGTACAAGAAAGGCAAACCTCAGGAAAGCCCAGTTCTGTTGAAAGGTTATTGACCTGAAATCTTAACTCTGTTTCTCCCTCCACAGATGCTGCCAGGCCGGCTGAGTATTTCCAGGATTTTCTGTTTTTAACTCAGGAAAGCTCACCTGTACATGTGATCACTGATAATATCTACCCAGTGACTGACCGTTTGGAAGGCGCCTGAGTAAACTCATCTCTTGATCCTGATCTCAGTACAGGCCAGAATCATGCAGAGTAGAGGATTTGACAAGAACGAGGATGTGAAGTCCAATTGTTGCTCAAGCTTTAGTGAATCTCCATAAATCTCCTATTGTTATGCCAAGGTACTTGTCAATCAGCTTTGATCATATGCCAAGATACTTAAACAGTTTCATATTTTCTAGTCTTTCTCAATTCATTTTAGTGTATTTCAAGCCAACAGAAATACATTGGATGAGTTTGACATCATGCATAACATGGCACTAGATTCTAACATAATTGACACATTACAAGGGACTCGGATGTGTTCAATATGAGTTAAGATTTTCTGACATTGGCGTTTATTGCAATTCTAGATGATAGTTTTTATTCCTGATTTTTAGACCTATATTCTGCTGACTTTTAGGTCTATCCCTCCTTATGTATTTTTGACTGATAGGTTGAGCAGGTGATCTGTATCCACACCTTTCCTAATGTTTCTCTGCAACAAGAGCTGTATAAAGCTGGCTGACGGTGGCCCATGCTCAGACTACACCTTCCTCTTTCTTTGAGGGAAGTGACATCTGGTTGATTTTTTTAATTCGTTCCTAGGATGTGGGTGTCGCAGGCAAGGCCTGCATTTATTGCCCATCCCTAATTGCCCATGAGGAGGTGGTGGTGAGCTGCCTTCTTGAACCGTTGCAGTCCGTTTGGTGAAGGTACTCCTACAGTGCTGTTAGGTAGGGAGTTCCAGGATTTTGACCCAGCAACGATGAAAGATCGGCGATATATTTCCCAGTCAGGATGGTGTGTGACTTGGAGGGGAACATGAAGGTGGTGGTGTTCACATGTACCTGCTGCCCTTGTCCTTCTAGGTGGTAGAAGTCATGGGTTTGGGAGATGCTGTCGAAGAAGCCTTGGTGAGTTGCTGCAATGCATCTTGTAGATGGTACACACTGCAGCCACGGTACACCGGTGGTGGATGGAGTGAATGTTTAAGGCGGTGAACGGGGTGCCAAGCAAGCAGGCAATTTTGTCCTGGATGGTGTTGAGCTTCGTGAGTGTTGTTGGAACTGCACTCATCCAGGCATGTGGAGAGTATGCCATCACACTCCTTACTTGTGCCTTATAGATGGTGGAAAGGCTTTGGGGAGTCAGGAGGTGAGACACTTGCCGCAGAATACCCAGCCTCTGACCTGCTCTTGTAGCCACAATATTTAAGTGGCTGGTCCAGTTGAGTTTCTGGTCAATGGTGACCCCCAAGATGTTGATGGAGGGGGATTTGGCAATGGTAATGCCGTTGGATGTCAAGCGGCAGTGGTTAGACTCACTTTTGTTGGAGATAGTCATTGCCTGGCACTTGTGTGGCACGAATGTTATTTGCCATTTATCAGCCCAAGCCTGAATGTTGTCCAGGCTTTGTTGCATGCGGGCATGGACTGCTTAATTATCTGAGGAGCTGCGAATGGAACTGAACACTGTGCAATCATCAGCGAACATCCCCACTTCTGACCTTATGATGCAGGGAAGGTCATTGATGAAGTAACTGAAGATGGTTGGGCCTAGGACACTGCTCTGAGGAACTCCTGCAGTGATGTCCTGGGGCTGAGATGACAGGCCTCCAACAGTCAGTACCATCTTCCTTTGTGCTAGGTAGGACCCCAGCCAGCGTTTGTAATATTAGAGACTTGCTAAGTGGGGAACAACATCCTATGGTGCTTTTCAATAAAGCATAAATGTACAGGACTCATGCAGCCAATTTGAACCCTGTTTTTATGTTTATCCCTTACTTTTTCCCCATCTCCACTGAAGATGTCTCTTGCTGGGATATGGTTCCATAGGTGGTTGAAGGAAAGAAGCACCATAGCCAGCTAGCATTTCACCCAAGTGCCATTCTTCAAGTGTGAGCCTATACAGTGATTGTCAGAAGGATATTGGCCCAGAAATTCAGGTCTCCACGGGTGAGTACGCGCTGGGTACTCACGCATGGGCCCGATGGAAGTGCCGGTTTCCTGCATGCACTGCGCATGCGTGGGAAACCGGCACTTCCGTTCCTCTGAAAGCAGGGGTTCAGAGATCGAACGCGTGCGCGGGGGAGGCTGCGCGTGCGCTTTGAACTTACGTTTTTTTACAGGTTTCTCCGGGAGGGTAAGTCTTTAGAATTTAGAAATGTAAAAAGCAGGCTTAAGGCCTGCTTTTTACAAGGTAAGTGGTCAATTAATTAAAATTAAAACATTTTTTCCACAGGTTTATTATTTTTAAATACTTTAAAGCAAGGTAAGTTTATTGTTAGCCCCGTTAGAATATAAAATTATTTTTTTCAAAAATTTAAATTATTGTTTAAAATAGTTATTTAATGTAATTTATAGTTTATTTAAAAAGTGTGATTTAAAAAAAAAATTATTTGAAGGTTTACTGCTATTTTGGGGCCGTAGTATTTATAAGTCTTGACAGGTCTTCCTGTCAATACTTATGAATGGAGCATTCCCTGCTCCGATTGGCTGCCCATGGCCCACGTGATCCCAGGGGACGCATCGAACTAACTGCGCCCCTGGGATACGCAAGCACTGTGTGCCGGCAGCTGGGCCAGGCCCCGGATCGGCATTCCACGGGGCCCTACAGCTCAACGGCCGCGCGCAAGGTAAGTGCAGGTCGGGGGCTTGCACCCGCGGGTAGCCCCCGACCCGAATTTCTGGGACATTATGTTCTGAATAAGGGGCTGCGCTTTCAAAACTGAGATGAGGAGAAACTTCTTCACTCAGAGGGTAGTAAATCTATGGAATTTGCTACCCCAGAGAGCTGTGGAAGCTGCAACATTAAATACATTTAAAATGGAGATAGACAGTTTCCTAGCAGATAAGGGAATTAGGGGTTACGGGGAGAGGGCAGGGAAGTGGATGTGAGTCTAGATTCGGATCAGCCATGATCCTATTGAATGGTGGAGCAGGCCCGAGGGGCTGTATGGCCTACTCCTGCTCCTATTTCTTATGTTCTTATGTTATGTTCTTATGAAGAGCATCACAGCCTAGATCATTCCTTGTGAAGAGAGAGTCTTGTGCCCACTGCTCTAACATGTAGTATGGCACTACCACTCTGCTATGTGAAACAGACCAAGGACAGATCCAGAAGCCTATAACTGGGTATCCATAAGGCACTGTGGGCCTGCTGCAGAATTGTATACTGCCTCAATTTGTAACCTCATGGCCTGGCATATCCCCATTCCATGATCACCATCAAGCAAGGAGACCAAACTTGGTTTAATGTGGAGTGCAGAAGGGTAGGCCAGCCAACCTAGTGAAGCTACCACACAGGGATAGCTGCACACTAAATACCAAAAGCAGCAGCCTATAAACTGAGCTAAGCAGTTTAACAACTAATGGATCAAAGCAAATTTCTGTAGAAACTAGGAATTGCAGAGGATCAAAGATTTGAGAGTACAACTGCACAAATCATTACAAGTCAGTAGACAGATACAAAAAGCAATAAAAAGGCTATTGGAATGTTAGCCTTTATCTCAAGGAGGCTAGAGCCTTGGTCAGAAGCCAAACAACTTTTTAAAGTTACTTCAAAAGAGACAAGGATGAGTCATTATCATCAAAACTAAACTTCGAAGTGAATATCGCCGCTGACACCGACCTGCCCCATGTCAATGCAAGCTTTGGCCTCCACCCACCCTGACTCCAGCAATGAACTGATTGGCTTCTGAGCAACAGATGGGACCTTCATCAATACATGTAAACCAGAGTCACATGTTGGCATTACGATGCCAACACAATTTTCCAAACTTGGCACCCCACTAATGTCATTTCCTGGTCTCGCCCACTGATCATGGCCAGTAAAAGCTCTCAGGTGGCAGTTTCAAACACATTTTAAAGGGAGTAGCTATCAGGTAAAGCTTAATAGCAAATTTTGGGAAATTGTTGCTACATAAGAGGTTTAGTGAAACTTGCTGTATAACAGCTTTGTTGGAAGGTTGTCCCCTGGTACTGGGATGCAGTGGGAGAGCTGACTGAAAGTGATTATTGAGCCGAGTGAATCTTATCCATTTGATCTCCCATCCTGTCCAAGAAGAAGGAGTTGGTTGAGGCCAAGGCATGTTGGGCTTCAGTAAAAGCAACCTATAGAGTTGCTAATAATGGTATCACAGACTCAGATGGGAAGGTAGTGTTAAGCTGCAGAGGGCCCTGAAGTAACATACCCTCCATGATTGATTGTAGAGTTTCAATGTCATGGACGAGAACTCCACACAAACAGGTACTGGACTCCACCATAGCAGCTGACATGTCTTTGAAGTTCCCTAGCAGGAAGTCTAATGTCTGCAGCAATTGTTGATGCACAGAAATTAGCCTTGAAGTCGACATTTCTGTCTTCTTCAGCAGAGCTAGGGCATAAGCTGGCCCTCTATTTAGTTCACACTTTGCCTTCCTTGCCACCTACACCTACTCCTGTTAACTTGTGCACGGTAAGTCACCCAGTGTACTCCCCTCAAAGTCACTATCTAAGTTACACAGGATGCTAAATCTTGGTATTATTACGTCCGTGAATGATTGAGACACGGACAGCAGGAGTGGAACAAAATAAGTCTTTAATGATGGAAGTCAATAGTGAAACTGAAACAACAGAGGCTCACTAGCGCCTTTTATACAGGGGTGGTCACTGCCGGTACTGCAGTCTGAGACCAGTTATTCTCTTAAAGGTACATACACAACAATTCCTCCCCTTTTAGATAAACAGTACATAACATTCATTTAACAACTAAATGATAACTAATTACAATCACAATTACTGTTGCAAGATACATTGGTTAAGTTTAAGCAATTATAAGTTCAGTCTTTGAGGAGGCTTCCTGATTCTGTCTGGATAATGCCTCTTTGGGGTATCAGGTTCTTCTGGCAATGTTGAGTCAGGATCAATGTCGTTGTTTGGTTCATCTGCTTCCAATATTACCGGTTCTGCGGTAGCTGCAATTGGAACGTCGATTTCATTACTAGTTGTATCAGATCGTGGTGTGGAGTTGACGTTTTCCAGTGACTCTAGAATCTGGTCAGCATGGCGTCTTACAATGCTCTCCCCAACATCCACGGTATACATGAGAGGTCCTTGTCGCGTACAAATCGTTCCTGGCTGCCATTTCTCAGTGCGGTAGTCCCGGGCCAAAACTGGTTGACCTATCTTAAAACTCCTGGTCGGCCTTTCATTCATATTCTGAAACTGCCTGTTCTCCACATCTCTTCGGACGTTTGGCTTAACCAAATCCAAGCGGCATCGTAGTCTTCGATTGAAGAACATCATGGCTGGAGTTTGGTTGGTAACCGCATGTGTCGCATTCCGGTAGGCAAACAAGAAGTTGTCCACCTTGTGTTGTAGGGGTATATCTTCATTACACATTGCCTTGATAGCCTTCTTGAATGTTTGGACAAACCTCTTGGCCAATCCATTAGTGGCTGGATGATATGGGGCATATGTGTAATGCTTAACACCATTGTTCTTTAAGAACCTCCGGAACTCTTCAGACACAAACTGTGGTCCATTGTCAGAGCAAATCTGTTCAGGCAGCCCATTCCTGGCGAATATGGTTCGTAAAACTGTGATAGTTTTTTCCGTGGTGGTTGAGGACAATTTTATTACCTCTGGCCACTTTGAATGTGCATCCACCGCAATTAAAAACATCGAGTCCATGAAGGGACCAGCAAAATCAATGTTCACCCTTTGCCATGGAGATGAGGGCCACTCCCATGGATGCAGAGGAGCTTGTGGTGGGGCGTTTTGGACCTTCTGGCATCCTGCACAGCTCTTGGTCATCTCTTCGATTTCTCTATCGATTCCCGGCCACCACACAAACGCTCTGGCTAAGTTCTTCATTTTTACCCCACCCAGATGACCCTCATGAAGCTCATTGAGCACTCTATCCGTCAACTTAGGTGGAATTACTACTCTGGATCCACACATCAAGGTTCCTCTGCACACTGACAGCTGTTCTCTTCTCGGCGAGAATGCTGGCAGCAGTCGTTCGCCATGTGCTGGCCATCCCTTCACCGTTAAATCATAGACCCGTGATAATGCCGGGTCATTCCGTGTTTCCTTTTCTATGTTTGCATTTGTCACAGGGAGACATTCGACTATGGTCGAGTGGAATAACTCCATTGGATCCACTGCAAGGTCTTCTTCTTCCACCGTCGGCAACGGTTGGCGTGACAATCCAGCAGCATTTCCATGCTGTTTAGTTCCTTTGTACTCGATGTCATATTGGTGTGCCCCTAGGAAAAGGGACCATCTCTGCAGCCGTTGTGCTGTCATTATCGGTACGCCCTTCTGAGGGTTGAAAATGGAGACAAGAGTTTGATGATCGGTTAGTAGAGTAAATTTTTGACCGTGCAGGTAGTGATTGAACTTCTTCACCCCCCACACTAGGCTGAGGGCCTCTCTGTCAATCAGGGCGTAGTTACGCTCGGCAGATGTTAACGAGCGTGACGCAAAAGCTATCGGCCTCTCTAAACCATCAAGGAATTTATGTGACAGTACCGCCCCAATGCCGTAGGGAGACGCATCACACGCCAGTCTGATCGGCAGTGCTGGGTTGTAGTGAGCCAATACTTCCCTTGAAGTGATTAAGTCCTTACTCTTCTGAAAAGCATGCTTAACATCATCGCTCCATTTCCATGCTACCCCCGATCGTAGCAGGGCGTTCAGTGGGTGCAGAATTGTCGACAAATTCGGCAAAAACTTATGATAGTAATTCACCAATCCAAGGAATGACCTCAGTTGCGACACATTTTCAGGTGCTGGGGCCTTAACAACCGCTTCAATTTTGTCAGGGGACTTATGTAACCCCTCTTCATCAATCACGTGGCCACAATACGATATCTGTTTCTTAAAAAATTCGCACTTGGGGCAGTTGGCTCGCAGCCCATGTTCCCATAGTCTAGTGAGCACCTGTTCTAGGTTGTTAAGGTGTTCACTGTCATCTTCACCTGTCACAAGGATGTCATCCAAGTAACACTGAGTCCCTGGAATCCCTTGCAGGACTTGTTCCATCGCTCTTTGCCATATCGCCGGAGCCGATGCTACTCCGAATACCAATCGATGATACTGGTAAAGACCTTTGTGAGTATTTATTGTGAGATACTTCCTAGAGGATTCTTCAACCTCCATCTGCAAATATGCTTGTGCTAGGTCAATTTTTGTAAAACGCTTCCCTCCAGACAGTGAGGCGAAGATGTCTTCTATCCTTGGAAGAGGATATTGTACTGTGTGAAGGACTGGGTTCACCGTCACCTTGAAATCCCCACAGATGCGAATCTTCCTTGGCTCCCCGGACTTATTGCTTAACATTTTCTTCATGACAGGAACGAAGGGTGTCTCCCACTCGCTCCAGTCGTCCTTAGACAACACGCCTGCCTTCTCCAGATTCTCCAGCTCTGCCTCGACGGCTGGGCGAATTGCATATGGTACCGGTCTTGCTTTGAAAAACTTGGGAACTGCATTCTCTTCTATTTTTATCGAGGTGGTTACGCCTTTAAGCGTGCCCAGTTCTTGTTGAAATACCTCTTTGGCGTTAGCTAAGATTGTTGACAATCGTCCAGGAGTGACATCTTCATCTTTTTTACTGTCCACCGTCATTGCATGAATGGAGTGCCAATCTAAGCTTATCTTCCTGATCCATTCCCGTCCCAATAACGGTGGTCCACCATTTGGCAGTATGTAGAGATACAATTTCCATATTTTCTTGCCGTTGTATTCGACAGGCACCCTTATTTTTCCTCTGGGGTAGACTTTTTGCCCCGTATACGTCATCAAGACGATGGATGTCTCTCTCAAGGGTATGTGTGAAAATAGCCGCTCGTAGTCTCGTCGATTCATGACGGTTAGCGCTGATCCTGTATCCAATTCCATTTTAACTTGGGACCCTGCTATCGTGAGGGTGACCCAAATGGTTCGGTGATCCTCTTTTGCGATTACATTGTGAAGTTTGAGACAGCTTAGTCTCCTGTTCCCGGATTCACTATCGCTCATCTGGCCTTCGGAACTACTGTCCGTCATCTTTTGTACTTTCTTGTACGGTTCCTTAGTAGCCTTTTTGTTATCGCTGGTCTTCTTCCCAGACCTGCAAACTCGTGCAATGTGTCCCATCTTCCCGCATTGCCTGCATATTTTGTCTTTGGACCAGCAGTCCTTCTGGTCATGGTTAGTTCTGCCGCAGCGATAACATTTTGCAAATCCCCGTGTCATTTCGTGGGTGCCGTATTCCTGTGGTGTTTGTTGAATTTCTGCAGCTCCCCTGGCTGCTGCTTCATACGATACTGCAACGCTGAAAGCCTTATCTAGTGTCAGCTCTTTCTCTGAGAGTAACTTCTTCTGTGTTCCTTCACTCAGGAGTCCACAGACAAATTTGTCCCGTAGGGTATCTGCCAGTCCTGCTCCGAACTGGCAGTGCTTTGATAGCTTGCGTAGTTCCGTAAGATACTCAGCATTGCTCTCATCTTTGTGCTGAGCTCTCCTGTGGAATTTAAATCTTTCTGCTATCAACAGCGGTGCAGGGTTTAGGTGTTCCTGTAGGACAGCAACAATTTCGTTAAAACTCTTCGCCTTCGGTTTGGCTGGAGTAATCAGGTCCCGCAATAGGCCGTACGTTCTAGCGCCCATTAAGTTTAGCAATATCGATGCCTTTTTCTCCTCCGCTATTTTGTTTGCCTCGAAATATACCTCGACTCTTTCCACATACGTGGTCCAATCCTCTATTGTATTATCAAAAGCAGTGATACAGCCAGTCTTCGGCATCTTGCAAATCTAAAATGGCGCCTCCCGCGCTTTGCCTTCTTCCCCGATTTAACAAAATGGCGCCTCCCGCGCTTTGCCATCTTCCCCGCTGATTAAGATGGCGCCTCCCGCGCTTTGCCTTCTTCCCCGCTGTTGTTAGCGCTGCTTTCCACAGTTTCTTGCGCGTTTAATATTTTTTTTAAAATTATTTTCCCGTCGTGGAACAACCCTGTGGAACTCTTGCCTCCCTCTTCGCGGGTCTATACGCAGCCCGGCTTCGTAGCACCGGCCGCGCCCTGTGTGCTCCACCCTCTCTCTCTGTTCTTCCCGACAACGCTGCTCGGCCCCGTTGCAAACCACCCGCTCGAGTTCGTGACCACCGCAGCCCAGGAAGGATCAGTGCACTACCTGCCACCAGCCCGATGAGCTGAAGCACCGTCGACAGGAACCAGGCCCCGCATCCGACAGCTTCTCCAGCAATCTTCAATTCTGCAACACAGGGCGGATGCCCACGGTTGACGCCTGTTTCTACTGCCTCTTACTTTCTTTTCTTTCTGGCCTCGACCTCTGCTCACTTCGCTGGATCCCAGGAGGTGGTGCAGACTGTAGGTAGGTTCGTATCTGCTCGTCGCCAGTATTACATCCGTGAATGATTGAGACACGGACAGCAGGAGTTGAACAAAATAAGTCTTTACTGATGGAAGTCAATAGTGAAACTGAAACAACAGAGGCTCACTAGCGCCTTTTATACAGGGGTGGTCACTGCCGGTACTGCAGTCTGAGACCAGTTATTCTCTTAAAGGTACATACACAACAGGTATGTTGTGTGCAAGTGGCGGTGCATCATTATCAAGACTCATAATTTCACTCTGCCTGGCAGTAGTATTGGATTCATCTGTTGGACCTAGAGAAGGGGGAGAGAGACAAGGTTTAATTCATAATTTAGAAAGAAAGCATATGTCAGATCCCTATCAGCATTAGGCCATAGTAAGTTGTCATGTTCAGGAGGTGAATGAGTGCTTGACTTAAAGAGTTATGCAAAAGAAGAAGGGGTAGGGTAGATGCCCACATACCCTGCTGTGAGACCAGGCTTCCAGCTTTGCCATCTCCAATGCTAATTGATATTTGTCTTCCCATTATGTCAATGGCAGCTTCTTCTATAGGACTGAGTGTAGAGTGACAAGACTTCTCCCGTGGCTGGGTGTTTCCCTTCTGTTGTGTGAAAGCTTCTTCTATAAAAAGAACGGAGGCAAGTAAATATGTGCCCTACGCAAGGGCTTTCAATCCTTTCCATGCATGAACCAGCTTAGCATTGTGTGTCAGTCTTGGCTCAGTGGCAGTACTCTCACCCCTGAGTCAGGAAGTTATGGGTTCAAGCCCCACCTCAGGGACTTGAGCACATAATCTAGGCTGACACTTCAATGCAATACTGACAGAGTGCTGCACTATCAGAGGTGCTGTCTTTCATATGGGATTTTAAACCCAGGCAACATCTGCCTACTCAGGTGGACGTAAAAGATTACATTTTATTGTTCGAAGAAGAGCAGGGGGATCTCCTGATGTACTGACCAATTTAAGAACATAAGAACATAAGAAATAGGAGCAGGAGTAGGCCATTTGGCCCTTTGAGACAGCTCCACCATTCAATAAGATCATGGCTGATCTTTTACCTCATCTCCACTTTCCTGCACTATCCCAATATCCCTTGATTCCTTTAATATGCAAAAATCTATCGATCTCTATCTTGAATATACTCAACAACTGAGCATCCACAACCGTCTGAGGCAGAGAATGCCAAAGATTCCCTTTGAGTGAAGAAATTTCTCCTCATCTCAGTCGTAAATGGCTGACCCCTTATTCTGAGACTGTGACCCCTGGTTCTAGACTCCCCAGCACGGGGAAACATCCTCCCTGCATCTACCCTGTCAAGCCCTGTAAGAATTTTGTATGTTTCAATGAGATCACCTCTCATTCTTCTAAACTCTAGAGAATATAGGCCTAGTCTACTCAATCTCTCCTCCTAGGACAATCTCCCCATCCCAGGAACCAGTTTGGTAAACCTTCATTGCACTAGGATGTAGGCTGTCAGATCCAGGGGATTTATTGGCTTTCAGTCCCATTAATTTCTCCAGTACTACTTTTTTACTAATACTAATTTTTCTCAGTTCCTCATTCTCGCTGGACCCTTGGAACTTCACTATTTCCAGGAAGTTTTTTGTATCTTCTTCCATGAAGTCAGACAGATACAAAGTATTTGTTTAATTTCCCTGCCATTTCCTTATTCCCCATTATAATTTCTCCTGTCTCAGCCTGTAAGGGACCCATATTTACTTTCGGTAATCTTTTCCTTTTTACATGCCTATTGTGAGATTCTCAAAATTAACAGAGCCCCCAAACCGAAAGAAAACCCTATTAAAAATGACTTTGGACCCTTGCTAAAAAAACTCCAGGAGGATAAAAAGCATGTTGGGTCTAACAGGCAGATTCAAGGTCAAAAACAGACTTGGCATTTTAAAAGGGGGCATGTTTGGGCCTGCAATGGAAGAAAAAGGCTGCAACAAAGAAATGGGATCAACCTCTGCAGTTAGACAGTTTGAGTATTGGAGTTAATCAAGCTGTCTGGGGGAACTGTAAATGTCACTCAGCCCCTATCAGACAATTTACATTATAACAATAGACCCACGGAAGAACAGTCTCACAGGAACCCATCCAAAAACATGCATAAACCAAATCGTTTAGCCAACCTACAAAGAATCTCAGGCCCCACAGGAAACTCAAAGCTTGAGGACAATTCACTACAATTAGGTAAGAGCTCAACAGCTCAGGAAAACCATCCCAAAACCACTTCACACATTCTTAAAACTTCAACAGCCCATGGAACCACCCCGAAACCACTTTAAACAACTTAATCAGATTAGGAGGCCCCAATTAGTATAATTGAAAGCCTGTTTTCTAAAGACAGAGAAGTCAAGAAGTTCGAAATACTCATCAGAAAGGTTTCAGCAGAACAGTTCAAACAGTTGAAAACAGTTCAGCAAGGTGGGAGTTCAAGAAGTACAGAGAGTTCCAAGTTCGAGTTCAGTACTCTCTGCAGTTCGAAGGAGTCTCGCAGAAGTTCTCTCTCTCTGGAAGCAGTTCAACCACAAGAAGAAACTGGAGCAACAGTTTCAGTGATCATGAGACACCTCGCGGCAACAAGGGCCTTATGAAACAACCAACCGAACATTACCATCAGCCAACCGGGTAATATTGGGCCACCGCGACCAAAGAAAACCAACTCGGAAGAAAACCAAAGATTCGCAAGATTTTCCACTCTACAAACTATTCCTGCATTTGGTGAGCATTATCCCTGGTCCTTCAGAGCCTAACTTAGCTAGTAAGGTGGGATTGGGAGGGGTGAGAGATTTTGTCTACTGTAATTTTTCCCTCGTGTATGTCAAAGTGTTTTCCCCATTTTATTAGAGTGTTATTATTGTGTTGTATTTTCTTTCTCAAATAAAGATCAAAGTTCTTGCACCAAAATCAGTTGTTTGCTGCACTTTTATCACAACCCCCAAATAAATCCAAGGTCTAGAACCAAGGGAGTGGGAGTGATTCGAACCGCTCATAAGTCAGAGGTGAAGCTGACCCCATACACCACCCCTTACATAATGGCGACCGCGGCACAAGCTTGGCAAAAGGGATGTGATGCAGTAGACACTGTTTTTGAGGAGAGAACGAAGGTGGAAGAGATGATTTCCTCTTACATGTTCGAGAAAGTAAATATAACAAAGAAATGGGTGCTCAGTCTGTTGCGCGCTGTGCGTCCGATGGACGTTGCAGCCAAATGGACTGAGAGCAAGGATCATAAAACGTCTGTGGAGAAAGCATCTGGTTGGCCTGCTCGCAGCGACAGATCCAGCTTTTAGATAAGCGCATCGAGGCACTGACAGAAGAGCTGCGGGAATCAGCTCAGCTGTCTCAAGCAAGGGCTCTAGCAGGGGAAAGGTTGTTAGCAGAATTAAACGCCCAAAATCAGGAAAGGATGCAGATAGTGGAAAAGCATAGGAACAGACAGGAATACTTTCGGTGTCAGGTCACCGAGGCAAAAAGTAAGGAACTAATGTTATGAGAAGAGAACGCCCGCCTTGCCAGGCAAATAAAAGAACAGGAGGAGAGGTTGAGAGACGTACAGGCAGATTATAAGATTCCAAGCACTAGGGGGTTTGAAGCGGGAGATCACGGCCCCTGTCAGAAGCAGATCGATAGTTTAAACCTTGCTCTGTCCAGGGCAAAAGGCATGGTGTGCCTAATAAGCCCGGGTACGTCCCGGGTGGACCTGGAAGTAGAAGGAGAAACTGTTCGGACGCCACCTGTGGTGCCGGGGAATAACCCGGTTGGGCAGCAGGAGGGACGGGCGATTTGTGAGGCTGGCAGGGAGAGCACACCACCACCACCTGTGGTGCCGGGTTTTAGCTTGGTTTGGCAGCAGGAACAGGTGGGTGAACCAATGCAGGAAAGGTTGGGGCCGGGGCCGGGGCCGATGTGCCCGGCCCGGCAGCAAAAGTTTGGCCCGGCGGTGGTGGGGGTTAGGGACCCCTTGAAAGCCAATTTGTGGTTCCCCATGGTACCCAACAGCTTAGGGCTATGATAAGCCACCCAAACAAACTCACCCAAAAGGGAGACCCCTCGGTCCACTTCATGGAAGTGGAACAGGCAGCAGGCATCAACGAGTGCGATGACTCCAAGATGGCAAAAATGCTCCTTTTCTCCCTGGATGGCAACCTCTACCAGTCCCTCTCTGCGGAGAGTAAAAAAGGGCAGGGCGGATACGCTGCTATCCGGGAGGAAGTTCTGGAGGCCATGGGTATGAATGATGGTAGTCCCTTCTCCCGGGTGGAGAGGACAGTACAGCTAGCAGGGGAGACCCCACAGGCTTTCGCAGACAGGCTGTGGCCTGTGTACAGGAGTGCCTGTAATGGGGTTCTCGACCGGACTCACCTGAATCAGGATGAGCTGACCCACTGGCTCCGAAGCCTGGTGGCAAACAGCTTGCCGCGGATCAGAGCCCAGGCTGAGCTTTGGTTTGACCTGAAAGACCCTCGGGTCACCAAGGAGACAGTGGTCAGACAACTGACCCTGGCTTACCGGAAAGGTAGAGGGATAGAAGAACACCCACCAAAAGAAAGGTACATGAAATGAAACCTAGTAATAAGAAAGAATGGCACTAGGAAGGGGGTAACCCTTCCGATACGAAGTGTAACTGCTTCGGGTGCGGAAGAATGGGCATTGGAGAAGGGACTGTAGGAATCCGTGGAAGGATAAGATAGGAAAGAACTCCCCAGCTCCTGCCCCAAGAACCGAAACACCGACCTCTCCCCCCACGTTAGACTCAGTCGTAGCTGCGATCCGAGCTTTATTAAATGGTCCAGGGAAGGTAGCCACCGCCATTGGTGCTTTAAGCCCATCTGCCCCATACAACCCAGACTTATGACTAGAACCAGCGCAGCCTGTCTACCTGTGTCCCCTTGAAAGACGCGCCCAGGAAGAAACCTCCCGTAATATGGGGGAATACCTGCGGTGGCAGGTTACGGAGGCCAGGTTAAATGTGCAGGCCTTACGGGAGGAGAACGCAAGATTAACAATGAGAGCTGACGGTTTGGAGGGTCAGCTGAGGGACATTAAAATAGCTGATAAGGTAGCTAGAAGTAGGGGTTATGAAGACTCTGATCACGGTCCCTCCGAAGAAAGGATTAAAAAATTGACCCAAGCCTTGTCTGAGGCCAGAGGCATGGTCTGTTCAATGGCACCAGGGGAAACCCGGGTGGAGTGGGACGAGGAGGGTCAGGAAGCAGAGGATAAGGTTAAAAATAGAGATCCTCAGCCAGCAGCTGTGGCAGACTCACAGTCCGCACCGGTGGGGGCAGTGGCTTGAGTCACTGGAGGGGCCATCCCACCAATTATTTGGGACACACCCCCCAGTAGCCGGAGCCTTAAGAAGGTCTCTTCGCATACCACAGCCTAAACTATCATGGTCACCAGTGTACCAGTTAAAACGGTTCACACCTAAAGGGGTCGCAACCCGAAAAGGAATGCCCAAGGTCAGGGATCAGCCTAAGGATAGGGATCCCCAGCCTACAGCCTCCAACGGTGAGGGACTCACAGGAGAGGTAGCGTTGGGCAAGGAGAGCAAGAGGGATCCCCAGCCTGCGACCTCAGGCTGCGGGGAACCCACAGGGCAGGACAGGGACTCAGCAGCCACACCAAAGGGGATAGTGTGCTGCAGTACAGGAGAGCACATTCCCCCGATCATTTGGGATTCAGGGAAACTCCCAGTTGCTTTAAGAAGGACTCTTCGGGTCCGATGGCACAGATCACCTTATGCCCAGGCGGACAAGCTGCCCAGAGGCCACAGAAGACAGAGGCCAAACAGGAATTAGCCTGGCTGTCCGGAGACGGGCGGCAGATGTACATAGCTTCTCTGATGAATTTTAAGTGTGTTTTATAGTTTTGATAGTTTTAGGTTTACTATTGTTTAATTACTTATGGTAAGTTTAAGTTTTCGAGACTCGGTAACTGTGTCAAGCCAGAGAACCTTCTCGGGACATGGCTATCTGTTTTGTGTGTCCCTACAGAGAGGAAATCGGCATGGGAAAGGTTCTGCTCCTGCTCGCCCTGGTGGGGCTGAGCATCGGTGACCGAGGTGATGTGGAGGACTCCCACATTTATGGGTGCTCGAGAGAGAGAGAGAGCACCAATCGTTACCGCTGGGGGTGGCGAACGGGGTGTGAAGGAGCTCGCTATTTATTTCCATGAGGGAAGGTGGCCAGGGTGGCTGGGGTCTAACTCGACCCAATACTCCAGCCAGACCAGGTTCACCTACGGGGAGGCCTCCATCCTGTGCCCCAGGGTACAGGTCATGGCCACAAGGGTCAGCGTCACTGAGGGGAAACGTGTGTGCCTCACATGTAAGGGACAGATTCCCCTGGATAGGTGGTGGTGGCTCAGGAAGCTGAGCAGGGACATAGGGGACCGTATAGCCGACTGGGAACGACTGGGGAACGACACCCACCGGATGATCACAGGGACCCAAGGGGGAGTGAGTGTGTGTTGGAATAAGTGGTGGGAGTCAGAACCGGGAATCTATGTTTGTATGTGGGGGTCAGAGAAAGTCTGCCCCACAGGCATATCCATCATCTTCTCCAGACAATGGCAAGATGCTGGGAAGCGGATGGGGTGGGATTCTAGCCTGCATGCGTGCACGGTCTCACACTCCCCGATCCCAGTCAATGCCACCAAACTCATAGAACGCACCCGAAAGCCCCTGCCCACGACATCACGGAGCATAGTAGAGAGGTGTCATACCACCACCAAGGGACCAGGGAATGGGTTAGTATTAGTGCCGACCGAAAAGGTACTACACCAGGGGGTACACTATGCAGTAGCTTCGGTGATCCTAAACCTTACCGAAGTACACTTACCTGCATGGTGCCCTAAGGAGACAGAACAGTTATATCAGGCCCTACTAAAGGAAAAGTTTAGGAAGTTTTACGAATTTGACTTTGCCAACGTAGACAAAGCAGAGCTGTACACTTTATGGGCTGAGCATACTATGGGCGCGGGGAGACAAAGAAGGGGAATCTGGAATTATATTTTCACCACTTACAATACAGGATCCTCTGTAATAAACAGCCTGGATGACATAGAGCTGCAAACACAGATAAATGGCTTAAAAACCCAATTACGAAACATCCTAACAGAGGAGAACACAGTGGTAGGCTCAGAGCTACACGAGGACCAAGCTATGACGGTCCATTTAAAATAAATAATTGCTGAGCTGGAGAGACATGCTAAAACAATAAATGCACTCACACGGGAGGACAGAAATGCACAGAATGAGGTGTGTGTGCTATACGGGGCATGGTTGCTGGGCGAGGACCGCAGCAACCTGGAGGTTTTAAAAAAAGGTTTAGTCCCCTCCTGGATTAGCAACAAGCACTTCGCAGCCCTACACCCGTTTAGTAATTCGCTGAGCCCATGTCAGCTCCGCCTAGCCTCTGAAGCCTACCCTGTCCCAGTGGATTGTGGACATTCCAATCACACTATCATGGGGATAGTAGTGAGGATGCCGGTTATGGGTGGGACAGCCCGACCCGCACCAGTATACAGGGTGGAGAACATTGGAATCATTCAAGGGGGTGCACACGTCTGTTTCGCAGCGGTCCCACCTTATGTCACAAGGTGGGAGCACGCTATGACAGGTACAGACCTCTCCGGGTGCCGGAGCCAGGGTGCACACATAATACTGTGTCCCCAGCACTTGAACGCCTATTCTAGACCACAGTGTGGGTTTAAAGCTGCTGGCACACAACCTGTGAACTGTACCATGGAGGTAATGGCACAGGACCATGTTCCCGCACAGGTAGCATTCATAGGAGGTGGGACATATTGTGTCACCACAAGTGCGGCCCACTACCGGTATGGACAGCACATCTGTTGTCCGGTGAGTGACAGCAGCTTCTGCTTTAAACCCGAGGCAGAAGTTCAAGTGGCCCAGGAACAAATTGTCCCCATTCCTGAACCCTCCACTGTTCACCTCACTGTAACTGAAAACATCACCAACCTGCAAAACTATATCACACATTTCGGCTATGAAATTCCCCCTCTACCCGAACATCTTACCACCCTACTAAAAGCAGTCGTCACATCACAAAAACATTTCTACACACTAGAACAGAAGACAGTTGAGATAGGGGCCAAAATCTTGGATATCGTAGTTCCACCCTGGTGGGATATTTTTGAAAATATAGAGGTCCCTTCTTGGATCAGACTGGCTTCCCACATTTTAGTAGTCTGCCAGCTAGGTATAGTTTTCTACTTATAACAACAGAAAATGCTGGAAAAACTCAGCAGGCCAGGCAACATCCGTGGAGAGAAAATAGAGTCAGCGTTTCGGGTAAACCCTTTGTCAAGACTGAAGAAGCACAGGAAATGAAATAGATTAAAAGGCCAGTATGGGGGCTGGGAGAGAACAAAACAGAAGTGAAGAGACATTAAGAGGAATTCAAAACGAGACGAGATGGTGATAGGACTAGTGGAGACAAAAGACGGCTCTAGATTAGGTGTGAAATGCGCTGGCAGAGTGAGAGACAGCTGCCGTGTGGGAGAGAGAGAAAAAAGGGGGGGGGGGAAAGGGCCAAAACAAAGGTGTGGATAAAAAATATAAGTAAAAATGTAATAGGGGCTGAGGTTATGATCTGAAATTGTTGAACTCGATATTGAGTCCGGAAGGCTGTAAAGTGCCTAATCGGAAGATGAGATGCTGTTCCTTGAGTTTACGGTGAGCTTCCGTGGAACAATGCAAGAGGCCGAGGACTGTGAGGTCCGAGTGGGAATGGGGCGGTGAATTAAAATGACAGGCGACCGGAAGCTCGGGGTCACCCTTACGGACTGAACGGAAGTGTTCCGCAAAGCGGTCACCCAATCTGCGTTTGGTCTCCCCAATGTAGAGGAGACCACATCGTGAGCAGCGTATACAGTATACTAGATTGCAAGAAGTACAAGTAAATCGCTGTTTCACCTGGAAGGGGTGTTTGGGGCCCTGGACAGTGGGAAGGGGGAGGTATAAGGGCAGGTGTTGCATCTCCTGCGCTTGCACGGGAAGGTGGCAGGCGAATGGAAAGGGGTGCTGGGGGTGATAGAGGAGTGGACTAGGGTGTCTCGTAGGGAGCGGTCCCTACGGAATGCTGAAAGGGGAGTGGAAGATGCGTTTGATGGTGGGATCACTTTGGAGGTGGCGGAAATGGCGGAGGATGATCCGTTGAATGTGGAGGCTGGTGGGGTGAAAGGTGAGGACAAGGGCAACCCTATCGTGGTTCCGGGAGGGAGGGGCAGGGGTGAGGGCAGAAGTGCGGGAGATAGAACGGACACGGTCGAGGGCCATGTCAACCATGGTAGAGAGGAATCCTCGGATGAGGAAAAAGGAAGACATGTCAGAAGCACTGGTGTGGAAGGTGGCATCGTCGGAGCAGATGCGGCGGAGACGGAGAAACTGGGAGAATGGAATAGAGTCCTTACAGGAGGTGGAGTGGGAGGAAGTGTAGTCCAGGTAGCTGTGGGAGTCAGTGGGCTTGAAGTGAATGTTGGTCAATAACCTATCCCCAGAGATGGAGATGGAGAAGTCGGGGAAGGGAAGAGTCAGAGATGGACCGTGAAAGTGAGGGAAGAGTGGAAATTGGAGGCAAAGTGAATGAAATTGTCTAGTTCAGGGCGAGAGCAGGAAACGGCACCGATACAGTCATCAATGTATCGGATTGATTCACCGCCCCATTCCCACTTGGACTTCACCATCCTCGGCCTCTTGCATTGTTCCACGGAAGCTCACCGTAAACTCGAGGAAGAGCACCTCATCTTCCGATTAGTCACTTCACAGCCTTCCGGACTCAATATCGAGTTCAACAATTTCAGATCATAACCTCGGCCCCTATCACATTTTTACTTATATTTTTTATCCACGCTTTTGTTTTGGCCCTTTCCGCCCCCACCTTTTTTTTCTCTCTCCCATATGGCAGCTGTCTCTCATTCTGCCAGCGCATTTCACACCTAATCTAGAGCCGTCTTTTGTCTCCACTAGTCCTATCACCATCTTGTCTCATTTTGAATACCTCTTAATGTCTCTTCACTTCTCTTTTGTTCTCTCCAAGCCCCCATACTGGCCTTTTAATCAATTTCATTTCCTGTGCTTCTTCAGCCTTGACAAAGGGTTTACCCGAAACGTTGACTCTATTTTCTCTCCACGGATGTTGCCTGGTCTGCTGAGTTTTTCCAGCATTTTCTGTTGTTATTTCGGATTTCCAGCATCTGCAGTATTTTGCTGTTGTAATAGTTTTCTACTTACTGTGCATGAAGTGCAAGGGGAGGGACAGAATGCTCCGATCCCAACATGAGAGAGTGTGGGACAAGCAACAAAATAAAGTCTATGACCAAGTATGATCGAGCTTTAATCATTATTAAAAATAAAGATTGTGACCGTGTATTTTTCTTTTCCATGTATGTACCATGTATTATTTTTTTGTTTTTCCAAGTAGTGCAGGGGTGTTGGATGCCCTCCGTGCTTGGATGTGAATGTAACCGAATTGTTATGCATCTAAACACTACACCTAAAGGTGTTTTTGGGTTTTAGATAGGTAAAATACAGGGGAAGGTTGGTTCCCAGGGATCAGGAATTTTGCTCACCCAGTATGATACTCTAATGAGTAAAGTATCACAGGAGGGACTGTAAGATTCTCAAAATTAACAGATCCCCCAAACTGAAAGAAAACCCTATTAAAAATGACTTTGGACCCTTGCTAAAAAAACTTAAGGAGGATATAAAGCATGTTGGGTCTAATAGGGAGATTCAAGGTCAAAATCAGACTTGGCATTTTAAAAGGGGGTATGTTTGGGCCTGCAATGGAAGAAAAAGGCTGCAACAAAGAAATGGGAACAACCTCTGCAGTTAGACAGTTTGAGTATTGGAGTTAATCAAGCTGTCTGGGGGAACTGTAAACGTCACTCAGCCCCTATCAGACAATTTACATTATAACAATAGACCCACGGAAGAACAGTCTCACAGGAACCCATCCAAAAACATGCATAAACCAAATTGTTTAACCAACCTACAAAGAATCTCAGGCCCCACAGGAAACTCAAAGCTTGAGGACAATTCATTACAATTATAAGAGCTCAACAGCTCAGGAAAACCATCCCAAAACCACTTCACACATTCTTAAAACTTCAACAGCCCATGGAACCACCCCGAAACCACTTTAAACAACTTAATCAGATTAGGAGGCCCCAATTAGTATAATTGAAAGCCTGTTTTCTAAAGGCAGAGAAGTCAAGAAGTTCGAAAGACTCATACGATAGCAAAATACTGTAGATGTTGGAAATCCGAAATAACAACAGAAAATGCTGGAAAAACTCAGCAGGTCAGGCAACATCCGTGGAGAGAAATTTGAGTCGACGTTTAGGGTCGAACCCTTCTTCAAAACTGGAAAGAAAATAAAATAGATCGAAGGCAGGGCTGCGATCGGACAAAAGAAGTGAAAGAGACAAAAGCAGTAGAAGAGACAATAAAAGGTGTTCGAAGCTATTATGTCCATGTATAATTGAGACACGGACAGCAGGAGTTGATTATAACAAGTCTTTACTGAATGGAGACAATCGGGAAACTGAAACTACAGAAGGCTGCTAGCGCCTTGTATACAGGGGTGGTCACTGCCGGTACTGCAGTCTGAGACCAGTTATTCCCTTAAAGGTACATACACAACAATTCCTCAAATTTTAGATAAACAGTACATAACATTCATTTAACAACTAAATGATAACTAATTACAATCACAATTACGGTTGCTAGATACATTGGTTGAGGTTAAGCAATTATAAGTTCAGTCTTTGAGGAGGCTTCCTGATTCTGTCTGGATAACGCCTCTTTGGGGTATCAGGTTCTTCTGGCAAGGTTGAGTCGGGATCAATGTCGTTGTTTGGTTCATCTGCTTCCAATATCACCGATTCTGCTGTAGATGCAATTGGTACGTCGGTTTCATCGCCAGGTGTATCAGATCGTGGTGTAGAGTTGACGTTTTCCAGTGACTCTAGAATCTGGTCAGCATGGCGTCTTACAATGCTCTCTCCAACGTCCACGGTATACATGAGAGGTCCTTGCCGTGTACAAATCGTTCCTGGCTGCCATTTCTCTGTGCGGTAGTCCCGGGCCAAAACTGGTTGACCTATCTTAAAACTCCTGGTCGGTCTTTCATTCATATTCTGAAACTGCCTGTTCTCCACTTCTCTTCTGGTGTTCGGCTTAACCAAATCCAAGCGGCATCGTAGTCTTCGATTGAAGAACATCATGGCAGGAGTTTGGTTGGTAACCGCATGTGTCGCATTCCGGTAGGCAAACAAGAAGTTGTCCACCTTGTGTTGTAGGGGTATATCTTCATTACACATTGCCTTGATAGCCTTCTTGAATGTTTGAACAAACCTCTCGGCCAATCCATTAGTGGCTGGATGATATGGGGCAGATGTGTAATGCTTAACACCATTGTTCTTTAAGAACCTCCGGAACTCTTCAGACACAAACTGTGGTCCATTGTCAGAGCAAATCTGTTCAGGCAGCCCATTCCTGGCGAATATGGTTCGTAAGACTGTGATAGTTGTTTCCGTGGTGGTTGAGGACATTTTTATTACCTCTGGCCACTTTGAATGTGCATCCAACGCAACTAAAAACATCGAGTCCATGAAGGGACCAGCAAAATCAATGTGCACCCTTTGCCATGGAGATGAGGGCCACTCCCATGGATGTAGAGGTGCTTGTGGTGGGGCGTTTTGGACCTTCTGGCATCCTGTAGAGCTCTTGGTCATCTCTTTGATTTCTCTATCGATTCCCGGCCACCACACAAACGCTCTGGCTAAGTTCTTCATTTTTACCCCTCCCAGATGAACCTCATGAAGCTCATTGAGCACTCTATCCTTCAATTTGGGTGGAATTACTACTCTGGATCCACACATCAAGGTTCCTCTGCACACTGACAGCTGTTCTCTTCTCGGCGAGAATGCTGGCAGCAGTGGTTCGCCATGTGCTGGCCATCCCTTCACCGTTAAATCATAGACCCGGGATAGTGTCGGGTCATTTCGTGTTTCCTTTTCTATGTTTGCATTCGTCACAGGGAGACATTCGACTATGGTCGAGTGGAATATCTCCATTGGATCCACTGCAAGTTCTTCTTCCACCGTCGGCAACGGTAGGCGCGACAATCCATCAGCATTCCCATGCTGTTTAGTTCCTTTGTACTCGATGTCATATTGGTGTGCCCCTAGGAAAAAGGACCACCTCTGTAGCCGTTGTGCTGTCATTATCGGTACGCCCTTCTGAGGGTTGAAAATGGAGACAAGAGGTTGATGCTCAGTTAGTAGAGTAAATTTTTGACCGTGCAGGTAGTGATTGAACTTCTTCACCCCCCACACTAGGCTGAGGGCCTCTCTGTCAATCTGGGCGTAGTTACGCTCGGCTGAAGTTAACGAGCGTGACGCAAAAGCTATCGGCCTCTCTAAACCTTCAAGGAATTTAAGTGACAGTACCGCCCCAATGCTGTAGGGAGACGCATCACACGCCAGTCTTATCGGTAGTGATGGGTTGTAGTGAGCCAATACTTCTCTTGAAGTGATTAAGTCCTTACTCTTCTGAAAGGCCCGCTTATAGTCATTGCACCATTTCCATGCTACTCCCGTTCGTAGTAGGGCGTTCAGTGGGTGCAGAATTGTGGACAAATTCAGTAAAAACTTATGGTAGTAATTCACCAATCCGAGGAATGACCTCAGTTGCGACACATTTTCAGGCGCTGGGGCCTTAACAACCGCTTCAATTTTGTCAGGGGACTTATGTAACCCCTCTTCATCAATCACGTGGCCACAATATGATATCTGTTTCTTAAAAGACTCGCACTTGGGGCGGTTGGCTCATAGCCCATGTTCCCGTAGTCTAGTGAGCACCTGTTCTAGGTTGTTAAGGTGTTCACTTTCATCTTCACCTGTCACTAGGATGTCGTCCAAGTAACACTGAGTCCCCGGAATCCCTTGCAGGACTTGTTCCATCGCTCTTTGCCATATCGCCGGAGCTGATGCTACTCCGAATACCAATCGATGATACTGGTAAAGACCTTTGTGAGTGTTTATCGTGAGATACTTCCTGGAGGATTCTTCAACCTCCATCTGCAAATACGCTTGTGCTAGGTCAATATTTGTAAAACGCTTCCCTCCAGATAGTGAGGCGAAGATGTCTTCTATCCTTGGAAGAGGATATTGTACTGTGTGAAGGACTGGGTTCACCGTCACCTTGAAGTCCCCACAGATGCGAACCTTCCTTGGCTCCTCAGACTTATTGTTTAACGTTTTCTTCATGATAGGAATGATGGGTGTCGCCCACTCGCTCCAGTCTACCTTAGACAACACGCCTGCATTCTCCAGATTCTCCAGCTCTGCCTCGACGGCTGGGCGAATTGCATATGGTACCGGTCTTGCTTTGAAAAATTTGGGAATTGCATTCTCTTCTATTTTTATCGAGGCAGTTACGCCTTTAAGAGTGCCCAGTTCCTGTTGAAATACCTCTTTGGCGTTAGCTAAGATTGTTGACAATCGTCCAGGAGTGACGTCGTCATCTTTTTTACCATCCACTGCCATTGCCTGAATGGAGTGCCAGTCTAAGCTTATCTTTCTGATCCATTCACGTCCCAATAACGGTGGTCTACCATCTTGCAGTATGTAGAGATACAATTTCTGTATTTTCTTGCCGTTGTATTCGACAGGCACCCTTATTTTTCCTCTGGGGTATACTATTTGCCCCGTATACGTCATCAAGACGATGGATGTCTTTCTCAAGGGTATGTGTGAGAATAGCCGCTTGTAGTCTCGTCGATTCATGACGGTTAGCGCTGATCCTGTATCCAATTCCATTTTAACTTGGGACCCTGCTATCGTGGGGGTGACCCAAATGGTTCGGTGATCCTCTTTTGCGATTACATTGTGAAGTTTGAGACAGCTTAGTGTCTTGTTCCCGGATTCACTATCGCTCATCTGGTCTTCGGAACTACTGTCCGTCATCTTTTGTACTTTCTTGTACGGTTCCTTAGTAGCCTTTTTGTTGTCGTTGGTCTTCTTCCCAGACCTGCAAACTTGTGCAATGTGTCCCATCTTTCCACATTGTCTGCATATTTTGTCCTTGGACCAGCAGTCCTTCTGGTCATGGTTAGTTCTGCCGCAGCGATAACATTTTGCAAATCCCCGTGTCATTTCGTGGGTGCTGTATTCCTGTGGCTTTTGTTGTATTTCCGCAGCTCCCCTGGCTGCTGCTTCGTACGATACTGCCACGCTGAAAGCCTTATCTAGCGTCAGCTCTTTCTCTGAGAGTAACTTCTTCTGGGTTCCTTCACTCAGGAGTCCACAGACAAATTTGTCCCGTAGGGTATCTGCCAGTCCTGCTCCGAACTGGCAGTGCTTTGATAGCTTGCGTAGTTCCGTAAGGTACTCAGCATTGCTCTCATCTTTATGCTGAGTTCTCCTGTGGAATTTAAATCTTTCTGCTATCAGCAGCGGTGCAGGGTTTAGGTGTTCCTGTAGGATAGCAACAATTTCGTTAAAGGTCTTCGCCTTCGGTTTGGCTGGAGTAATCAGGTCCCGCAATAGGCCGTACGTTCTTGCGCCCATTAAGTTTAGCAGAACCGATGCCTTTTTCTCATCGGCTATTTCGTTTGCCTCGCAATATACCTCGACTCTTTCCACATACGTGGTCCAGTCCTCTATTGCATTATCAGAGGCAGTGATACAGCCAGTCTTCGGCATCTTGGAAATCTAAAATGGCACCTCCCGCGCTTTGCATTCTTCCCCGCTGGATTAAGATGGCGCCTCCCGCGCTTTGCCTGCTTCCCCGCTGTTGCTAGCGCTGCTTTCCGCAGTTTCCGTTGCAACCTGCAGCTCCTCGCGGCTTTCTGCGCGTTTAATATTTTAATTTTTTTATTTTTCCGTCTTGGAACAATCCTGTGGGACTCTTGCCTCCCTCTTCTCGGATCTGTACGCTGCCCGGCTTCGTAGCACCGGCCGCGCCCTGTGTGCTCCACCCTCTCTCTCTCTCCTCTTCCCGACAACGCTGCTCGGCCCCGTTGCAAGCCACCCACTCGAGTTCTAGACCGCCGCAGCCCAGGAAGGATCAGTGTACTGCCTGCCACCAGCCCGATTAGCTGAAGCACCGTCGACAGGAACCAAGCCCCGCTCTCGACAGCCTCTCCTGCAATTTCAACTCCGCTGACACAGGGGCAGATGCCCACGGTCAACGCCCATTTCTACTGCTTCTTTCTTCCTTCTGGCCTCGACCTCTGCTCACTTCGCTTCAGGAATGGATCCCATGAGGTGGTGCAGACTGTAGGTAAGTTCGTATCTGCTCGTCGCCAATATTATGTCCGTGTATAATTGAGACACGGACAGCAGGAGTTGATTATAACAAGTCTTTACTGAATGGAGACAATCGGGAAACTGAAACTACAGAAGGCTGCTAGCGCCTTTTATACAGGGGTGGTCACTGCCGGTACTGCAGTCTGAGACCAGTTATTCCCTTAAAGGTACATACACAACAGAAGCCAGACGAGATGGTAATAGGTTGAGATTAGGTGTGAAGTTTACTGGCAGGGCAAGAGATAGCTGCCAGGTGGGAGAGTGAAACAAAAGGAAAGTTGGGGGGGGGGGAAAGGAGTGGAAAAATTACAAGTAAAAAGTAATAGGGGCCGAGGTTATGATCTGAAATTGTTGAACTCGATATTGAGTCCGGAAGGCTGCAAAGTGCCTAATCAGAAGATGAGGTGCTGTTCCTCGAGTTTACGTTGAGCTTCCATGGAACAATGCAAGAGGCCAAGGACTGTGAGGTCCGAGTGGGAATGGAGCAGTGAATTAAAATGACAGGCGACTGGAAGCTCGGGGTCAACCTTACGGACTGAACGGAGGTGTTCCGCAAAGCGGTCACCCAATCTGCGTTTGGTCTCCCCAATGTAGAGGAGACCGCATCGTGAGCAGTGAATACAGTATACTAGATTGCAAGAAGTACAAGTAAATCGCTGTTTCACCTGGAAGGTGTGTTTGGGGCCCTGGACAGTGGGAAGGGGGGAGGTATAAGGGCAGGTGTTACATCTCCTCCGCTTGCACGGGAAGGTGCCAGGCGAAGGGGAAGGGCTGTTGGGGGTGATAGAGGAGTGGACTAGGGTGTCTCGGAGGGAGTGGTCCCTACAGAATGCTGAAAGGGGAGGGGAGTGGAAGATGTGTTTGGTGGTGGGATCACTTTGGAGGTAGCGGAAATGGCGGAGGATGATCCGTTGGATGTGGAGGCTGGTGGGGTGAAAGGTGAGGACAAGGGGAACCCTATCGTGGTTACGGGAGGGAGGGGCAGGGGCCGCGGCCACCAACCTCATAGTTCCCCAACCCCGCACAGCCCGCTTCTACCTCCTTCCCAAGATCCACAAACAGGACTGCCCTGGTAGACCCATCGTTTCAGCCTGTTCTTGCCCCACGGAACTTATCTCTTCCTATCTCGACTCTATCTTTTCTCCCCTTGTCCAGTCTCTTCCCACCTACATCCGCGACTCTTCGGACGCCCTCCGCCACTTTAACAGTTTCCAGTTTCCTGGCCCCAACCGCTTCCTCTTCACCATGGACGTACAATCCCTCTACACCTCCTACCCCCACCAGGATGGCCTGAGGGAGCTCCGCTTCTTCCTTGAACAGAGGCCCGACCAGTCCCCATCCACCACCACCCTCCTCCGCTTGGCTGAACTTGTTCTCACATTGAACAACTTCTCCTTTAACTCCACTCATTACCTCCAAATCAAAGGTGTTGCTATGGGTGCCCGCATGGATCCTAGCTGTGCCTGCCTTTTCGTGGGATATGTGGAACACTCTTTGTTCCAGTTCTACTCGGGTCCCCTCCCTCACCTCTTTTTCCGGTACATTGATGACTGTATCGGTGTCGTTTCCTGCTCTCGCCCCAAAGTAGACAATTTCATTCACTTTGCCTCCAATTTCCACCCTTCCCTCACCTTCACATGGTCCATCTCTGACTCTTCCCTTCCCTTCCTCGACTTCTCCATCTCCATCTCTGGGGATAGGTTATCGACCAATATTCACTACTAGCCCACTGACTCCCACAGCTACCTGGACTACACTTCCTCCCACCCCGCCTCCTGTAAGGACTCTATTCCATTCTCCCAGTTTCTCCGTCTCTGCCGTATCTGCTCCAACGATGCCACCTTCCACACCAGTGCTTCCGACATGTCTTCCTTTTTCCGCAACTGAGGATTCCCCTCTACCGTGTCCGTTCTATCTCCCGCACTTCTGCCCTCACCCCTGCCCCTCCCTCACCTTTCACCCCACCAGCCTTCACATTCAACGGATCATCCTCCGGCATTTCTGCTACCTCCAAAGTGATCCCACCACCAAACGTATTTTCCCCTCCCCTCCCCTTTCAGCATTCCGTAGGGACCGCTCCCTCCGAGACACCCTAGTCCACTCCTCTATCACCCCAAACAGCCCTTCCCCTTTGCCTGGCACCTTCCTGTGCAAGCGGAGGAGATGTAACACCTGCCCCTATACCTCCCCCCTTCCCACTGTCCAGGGCCCCAAACACCCCTTCCAGGTGAAACCGCGATTTACTTGTACTTCTCGCAATCTAGTATACTGTATTTGCTGCTCACGATGTGGTGTCCTCTACATTGGGGACACCAAACGCAGATTGGGTGACCGCTTTGCGGAACACCTCCGTTCAGTCCGTAAGGGTGACCCCAAGCTTCTAGTCGCCTGTCATTTTAATTCACCGCTCCATTCCCACTTGGACCTCGCCATCCTTGGCCTCTTGTATTGTTCCACGTAAACTCAACGTAAACTCGAGGAACAGCACCTCATCTTCTGATTAGGCACTTTGCAGCTTTCCGGACTCAATATCGAGTTCAACAATTTCAGATCATTACCTCGGCCCCTATTACTTTTTACCTGTAATTTTTCCACTCCTTTCCCCCCCCCCCTTTTTCCTTTTGTTTCACTCTCCCACCTGGCAGCTATCTCTTGCCCTGCCAGTAAACTTCACACCTAATCTCAGCCTATTACCATCTCGTCTGGCTTCGAACACCTTTTATTGTCTCTTCTACTGCTTTTGTCTCTTTCACTTCTTTTGTCCGATCGCAGCCCTGCCTTCGATCTATTTTCTTTTCTTTCCAGTTTTGAAGAAGGGTTCGACCCAAAACGTCAACTCAAATTTCTCTCCACGGATGTTGCCTGACCTGTTGAGTTTTTCCAGCATTTTCTGTTGTTAGTTCGAAAGACTCGTCAGGAAGGTTTCAGCAGAACAGTTCAAACTCTTGAAAACAGTTCAGCAAGGTGGGAGTTCAAGAAGTACAGAGAGTTCCAAGTTCGAGTTCAGTACTCTCTGCAGTTCGAAGGAGTCTCGCAGAAGTTCTCTCTCTCTGGAAGCAGTTCAACCACAAGAAGAAACTGGAGCAACAGTTTCAGTGATCATCAGACACCTCGCGGCAACAAGGGCCTTACGAAACAACCAACCGAACATTACCATCAGCCAACCGTGAAATATTGGGCCACCGCGACCAAAGAAAACCAACTCGGAAGAAAACCGAAGATTCGCAAGATTTTCCACTCTACAAACTATTCCTGCATTTGGTGAGCATTATCCCTGGTCCTTCAGAGCCTAACTTAGCTAGTAAGGTGGGATTGGGAGGGGTGAGAGATTTTGTCTACTGTAATTTTTCCCTCGTGTATGTCAAAGTGTTTTCCCCATTTTATTAGAGTGTTATTATTGTGTTGTATTTTCTTTCTCAAATAAAGATCAAAGTTCTTGCACCAAAATCAGTTGTTTGCTGCACTTTTATCACAACCCCCAAATAAGTCCAAGGTCTAGAACCAAGAGAGTGGGAGTGATTCGAACCACTCATAAGTCAGAGGTGAAGCTGACCCCACACACCACCCCTTACACTATAGAAGCTTTTACAGTCTGTTTTTATGTCTCTCGCTTGTTTACTCTCATATTCTATTTTCCCTTTCTTTATCAATTTCTTGGTCCTCCTTTGCTGAATTCTAAAATCCTTCCAATCCTCAGGCTTGCTACTCTTTTTGACAGGATTAAAAGTCTCTTCCTTTGATCTAATGCTATCTTTAATTTCTCTTGTTAGCCACGCTTAGACCACTTTTCCTGTGGGGTTTTTGTGCCTTAAAGGAATATATATTTGTTGTAATTTATGTATTAATTATTTAAATGCTAGCCATTGCTCAGCCACTGTCATACCTTTTAATATAGTTTCCCAATCTAGCTTTGCCAACTCGCCCCTCATACCTAAGTAGTTTGCTTTATTTAGATTTAAGACCATAGTTTCGGATTTAACAAAGTCACTTTCAAACTCAATATAAAATTCAATCATGATGGGCCAGAAATTCAGGTCGGAGGCTTCCCGCGGGCGCAAGCCCCCGACCTGCACTTACATGGTGTGCCTGAGCAGGGAGACAGAGGAAAGGGAAACAAGGATAGAATCAAAAGACAGGAAGGAGAAAAACAAAGGTGGCAGTCAGAGAAATCAAGGGTTTACATCAAACATGGCCACAGTAAATAATAATTCTAAAAGGTCTAAGAGCGTTAAAAAACAAGCCTGAAGGCTTTGTGTCTTAATGCGGGGAGCATTCGTAATAAGATGGATGAATTAGCTGCGCAAATAGAGGTAAACGAATATGATATGATTGGGATTATGGAAACATGGCTCCAGGGTGGCCAAGGCTGGGAACTCAACATCCAGGGGTTTTCAATATTCAGGAAATATAGGCAAAAAGGAAAAGGTGGTGAGGTAGCATTGCTGGTTAAAGAGGGGATTAACACAATTGTAAGGAAGGATATTAGCTCTGATGATGTGTAATCTGTATGGGTAGAACTGAGAAATACCAAGCGGCAGAAAACATTAGTGGGATTGGTATATAGACCTCCAAACAGTAATGCAGAGGTTGGGGATGGCATTAAAAGGGAAATTAGAGATGCGTGCAACAAGGGCACAGCAGTTATTATGGGTGACTTTAATCTACATATAGATTGGGCTAACCAAATTAGTAACAATACTGTGGAGGAGGAATTCCTGGAGTGTATACGGGATGGTTTCCTGGACCAATATGTCGAGGAACCAACTAGAGATCAGGACATCTTAGACTGGGTATTATGTAATGAGAAAGGATTAATTAGCAATCTTGTTGTGCGAGGCCCCTTGGGTCGGAGCGGTCATAATATGATAGAATTCTTCATTAAGATGGAGAGTGAAGTAGTTGACTCAGAGACTAGGGTCCTGAATTTAAATAAAGGAAACAATGACGGTATGAGGCGCGAGTTGGGTAGGATTGTTTGGGGAATGTCACTCAAAGGGTTGACGGTGAATAGGCAATGGCAAACATTCAAAGATCGCATGGATGAACTACAGAATTTGTTCATCCCAGTTTGGCATAAAAATAAAACAAAAAAGGTGACCCAACCATAGCTAACAAGGGAAATTAGGGATAGCATAAGATCCAAGGAGAGGACATATAAATTGGCCAGAAAAAGCAGTAAACCTGAGGATTGGGAGCTCTTTGGGATTCAACAAAAGAGGACAAAGGGATTAATTAAAAAGGGGAATATCGAGTATGAGAGTAAGCTTTCAGGGAACATAAAAACTGACTGTAAAAGCTTTTATAGATATGTGAAGAGGAAAAGATTGGTGAAGTCAAGCGTAGGTCCCTTGCAGTCAGAATCAGGGCAATTTACAATGGGGAACAAAGAAATGGCCGACCAATTAAATACATATTTTGGTTCTGTCTTCACAAAGGAGGACACAAATAACCTCCCAGAGATGTCGGGGAACATAGGGTCTAATGAGAGGGAGGAACTAAAAGAAATCAGTATTTGTAGGGAAATGGTGTTGTGGAAATTGACGGGATTGAAGGCCGATAAATCCCCAGGGCCTGATAATCTACATCCTAGGGTACTTAAAGAAGTGGCCCTAGAAATAGTAGATGCATTGCTGGTCATCTTCCAAAATTCGATAGACTCTGGAACAGTACCCATGGATTGGAGGGTAGCTAATGTTACCCCAGTATTCAAAAAAGGTGTTAGAGAGAAAACGGGGAATTATAGACCGGTAAGCCTAACATCAGTAGTGGGGAAAATGCTAGAGTCCATTATAAAAGATGTAATAGCAGAGCACTTGGAAAACAGTGACAGGATCGGACAAAGTCAACATGGATTTACAAAAGGTAAATCGTGCTTGACTAATCTACTGGAATTTTTTGAGGATGTAACTGGTAAAATAGATAAGGGAGAACCAGTGGATGTGGTGTATTTGGACTTTCAGAAGGCTTTCGATAAGGTCCCACATAAGAGATTAGCGTGTAAAGTTAAGGCACATGGGATTGGGGGCAAGGTATTGACTTGGATAGAGAACTGGTTGGCAGACAGAAAGCAAAGAGTTGGAATAAACGGGTCTTTTTCCGAGTGGCAGGCAGTGACTAGTGGGGTACCGCAGGGATCGGTGCTAGAACCCCAGCTATTCACAATCTATATTAATGATCTAGACAAGGGAACTATTTGTAATATCTCCAAGTTTGCAGACGACACAAACCTGGGTGGGCATGTGTGCTGTGAGGAGGATGCTGAGAAACTCCAGTATGATTTGGACAGGTTGGGTGATTGGGCAGAAGCATGGCAGATGCAATATAACATGGATAAGTGCGAGGTTATCCACTTCGGTGGCAAAAACAGGAAGGCAGATTATTATCTGAATGGCAATAGTTTGGGAGAAGGGGAAGTGCAACGAGACCTGGGTGTCCTTGTGCGCCAGTCGCTGAAGGTAAGCATGCAGGTGCAGCAGGCGGTGAAGAAGGCAAATGGCATGTTGGCCTTCGTAGCGAAAGGGTTCGAATACCGGAACAAGGATGCCTTGCTGCAGTTGTACAAGGCCTTGATGAGACCACACCTTGAGTATTGTGTGCAGTTTTGGTCGCCTTATCTGAGGAAGGATGTTCTTGCCATGGAGGGAGTGCAGCGAAGATTCACCAGGCTGATACCTGGGATGGCAGGAATGACGTATGAGGAGAGATTGGGTCAATTGGGCTTATACTCGCTGGAGTTTAGAAGAATGAGAGGGGATCTCATTGAAACTTAGAAAATTCTAACAGGACTAGACAGACTAGATGCAGGAAGGATGTTCCCGATGGCCGGGGAGTCCAGAACCAGGGGTCACAGTATAAGGTTAAGGGGTAAGCCATTTAGGACAGAGATGTGGAGGAATTTCTTCACCCAGAGAGTGGTGAACCTGTGGAATTCTCTACTACAGAAGATAGTAGAGGCCAATTCATTAAATATATTCAAGATGGAGTTAGATATATTTCTTAAGGCTAAAGGGATCAAGGGATATGGGGAGAAAACAGGGACAGGGTACTGAATTTGGATGATCGGCCATAATCTCATTGAATGGCGGAGCAGGCTCGAGGGGCTGAATGGCCTACTCCTGCTCCTATCTTCTATGTATCTATGTATCTATGTGCTGTGGGCCCGCGTGCGTTCCGATCCCGGGCCTCCTCCAGCTGTCGGTGTGCAGTGCTCGCGTATCCCAGGTGTGCAGTTAGTTCGCAGCATCCCCTGGGATCATGTGGGCCATGGGGAGCCAATTGGAGCAGGGAATCTCCATTCAGAGATTTGACAGGAAGACCTGTCAAATCTATGAATAGAGATCGGCCTCAAAACCTAAGTAAAATTTCAAATAAATTTTAAAAAAACATCACATTTTAAAAATAACTATAAATTACATAAATTAACTCATTTTATCAAAAATTTTAATCTTTGAAAAAATTAATTAAAGATTTTAACGGGACTAAAAATAAACTTACCTTTCTTTAAAGTATTTTAAAATGATAAGCCTGTGGAAAAAATGTTTTAATTTTACTTAATTAACCTCTCACCTTGTTAAAAGCAGGCCTTGCGCCTGCTTTTTCCAGGCGCAGCTGCTAGGGACTTACCTGCATGGAGAAACCTGTAAAAAAATCGGAAGTTCCAGGTCTACGCATTGCCTTTCCGGTGCATGCGTTTGACCTCCGAACCCCTTCCTTCAAGGGAACGGAAGTTCCGGTTTCCAGCGCATGCGCAAAACCGGCACTTCCGTTGGCCTTATGGGTGAGTACACAACGCGTACTCCCTATGATTACTGTATTACCCTTGTTACATGCACCTCTAATTTCCTGATTTATACACTGCCCTACATTACGACGACTGTTTGGGGGCCTATAAACAACTCCCACCAATGTTTTCTGCCCCTTGCTGTTTCTTAGCTCCATTTGTCCCAGCCCGGTTTAAGTGGAGCCAGTCCCAATGGAACAGCTCTCTCTTTCCCCAGTACTGGTGCCAGTGCCCGATGAACTGAAACCCCTTCCTCCCACACCACTTATTGAGCCACGCATTTAAACCTCTAATCTATTTGTCCCTATGCCAATTTGCGCGTGGCTCAGGTAACAATCCAGCGTTTATTACCTTCGAGGTTCTGCTTTTTAATTTGGATCCTAGCTCTTCAAACTCCCTCAGCAGAACCTCATTCCTAGTTCTACCTGTGTCGTTGGTTGCTACGTGGACCACAACAACGGGATCCTCCCCCTCCCACTCCAAGTTCTCCTCCAGCCACAAGGAGATGTTTTTAACCCTGGCACCGGGCAGGCAACACAACCTTCGGAACTCTCGGTCGCAGCTGCAGAGAGCAGTATCTATCCCCCTGACTATACTGTCCCCTACCACAACTACATTCCCTTTCACTCCCCCCACTTTAATGGCTTCCTGCACCATGGTGCCATGATCAGCCTGCTCATCCATCCTGCAAGCTTTTCCCTCATCCACGGAGGCAACAAGAACCTCATACCTGTTGGACAAGGGCAAAGGCTGAGGCTCCTCCAGCACTGCACCTGGGATCCCCTTACCTGCCAGTGCTCCGTGTTGTCTGGTCATCTGTCTCATTGCTATTTGTGGGATTCTGCTGTGTGCAAATTGGCTGCTGCATTTGCTTACACTTCAAAAGTTATTCCTTGGCTGTGAAGTGCTTTGTGACATCCTGAGGATGTGAAAGGTGCTATATAAATGCAAGTTCCATCTTCCTTCCTTCTAGTATTCATGATGACAGGAAGAAGCTGCAGGAGTGATCACGAGGGAGAAATAGTTGTGAAGCCAGCAACGCCTTCTGAGGGTGAGTGAGTGCACAAAGGAGGTGCAGTGAAGTCTAACCGATTGATTTAAGGACAACTAAGAGAAACAAAGAAAGAAATGATTGATAGATTTTTGTTAGGCAAATGTATTAAGGGTTACGGAACTAAGGCGTAGATGGTGTTAAGATACAGATCATGGTGAGAGAGGAAGTATTAAGGGGTTAAGCAGCTTTAAAAGTGGATAAATCTCCAGGCCGAAGCAAAAGAGGAAATAGCAGAGGCCCTGACCATCATTTTTCAATCCTCTCTGGCTTCAGGTGTGGTGCCGGGGGACTGGAGGACTGCTAATGTCGTGCCCTTGTTTAAAAAGGGAGAAAAGGGATGGATGGGCGGCGCAGACACGATGGGCCGAAGGGCCTCTTTCTGTGCTGTAAAACTCTATGACTCTATGAAAAGGATAGACCGAGTAATTACAGGCCAGTCAGCCTAACCTCGGTGGTGGGAAAATTATTGGAAAGAATACTGAAGGACAGGATAAATCTTCATTTAGAAAGACACAGATTAATCAAGGATAGTCAGCATGGATTTGTTAAGGGAAGGTCGTGTCTGACAAACTTGATTGAATTTTTTGAGGAGGTAACAAGGAGGGTAGATGAGGGTAGTGCGTTTGATGTAGTGTATATGTGTTGTGTATGTACCTTTAAGAGAAGAACTGATTCTATACTGCAGTACCAGCAGTGACTACCCCTGTATACAAAGCCATAGCAGGCTTCTGTACGTCAGTCTTAAGTTACCCTCTGTTCTGCCTCAGTCAGCAGGAGGAGAAGGAGCAGCCAAACCAGGAGAGTGGAAAGTGGTGGTCTCCTGACCAGGAAGAGGAGGAGAATGAAAGACCACCACCTCCACCTCCTCCACCATCATCACAGCAACTGAGGTGCCTGGAGAGGTAGGACAGAGGAGGAGAAGGAGAAGGGAGGCCTGCAATAACATCAACCAGGGGAGAGGCCTTTCCCATTACTGCCTCCCCAAATTGGCCTCCACTTCAGGAGAGGGAGAGAGGGGAGAGAAACCACCATCAACCAACACCAACTGTTCGGAAGGAGGGAGGAATATCATCTTTCAAAATATCTACAGGTGGGTGTTATTTGGGGCACTCGCCCAAAGACTTTGTATTTTAGGTGGGGGGAGAAAAGAAGAAACAAGGCCGGAACATCAAGTGGTGTCTGTGTATGTGTGTGGCTCTTGCCAAAAACTAGGCCACACACACCACTAATAAGCATCCCTTCTATTGCCTGACCTGGGACAGCTGGAGCTGCCTAGGTGAAGTGGTTAATTCCATTAATTACATCGTTAAGACCTGGTGCAGGACTGAGCCTGGGCATCTCCAGCTTTCCCAGGTGAAGCCATCTTCTCCCCCTGCCAGAAGACCACCACTGTCAGAGACTTTAAATTTCCATCAGGAGAGTGCACCCCTGCCAACACCCACCCACCCGCCATCCTGAGTGGTGACCCTGCCTTTGCGGCCTCCCTCCTTCCCACCCCCCCTCTCTCTCTCTCTTTGCTCTCTCTCTCAAGAGGCACCTCTACTAATCTTTTTATTAATTGCCACTTGAGCAGAGGGGAGAAGGCCCCTCTCCCAATTCCAATCAATAGGGGGAGAGGTGTGCCTTCAATTTAACAGCACCCTCTGCTCAAGGGAGGACTTTTAACCCAAGGCCATTAACACCTTCAGGCCTGTGACTTGGGGTGGGTGTGGCACTTTTTAAAAAACCACCCCATAATGTCGTCTGCTTCATCGCCGGTGGCGGGGCCAGCCAAGACTTATGCAGGAGTGGCAGCCACAGCCACAGCTGCTCCCGCTGCTTCTGCTGCCTCATCACCTTTTAGACTAATAACCAAAAAGCTTGGGGTGAAGAGCTACACTCACCCCACTATGACCATTGAGGCCTGCGTTAAAGCCATGGCTGGGGTTGTCAGCCCCTCAGCCATCGTAGCAGCCTCAAAAATGTATGGGAAGGCTGTGTTCTTCCTGGGGTCGGAGCGGGCGGTGTCCCTGGCCGTCACCAAGGGGCTCACCATGGGCGGGACCTTCCTGCCGGTGGACCCCCTCGAGGCCACCACGCAGAGGGTGGTTATTTCGAACGACCCGCCCTTTGTTCCTGGTGAGCTCCTCCTCCCCCACTTACGCCAACTCGGGGAGGTGAGGTCAGGGATTACACCCATCCCGCTCGGCATCCGGGAAGCCAGCCTTCGCCACGTCTTCTCCTTCCGGCGCCAGCTGTTTATCCAGCTGGCGCGGGAGGAGGACACCGACGGCGCTTTCGTCGTCCTCCACGAGGGGACCGCCTATCACGTCTTCTGGACGTCGGACGGTGTGCGGTGCCACGCCTGCAAGGAGGCGGGGCACATCAGAAAAAACTGCCCCGCCTCCAAGGCCGCCAGATCGTCTGGCGTGGCCGAGGCTGGTGCCACCACTGCTCCTCCCCCCCGGGTCTGTCCGCGCGTCAGGAGCCACTGATGCGCGGTCGGAGGCCGATGCCATCAGGGCCTCCGGCGGGGGGGAGGGAGCGCGTCCGGGTGGAAGGAAGGCGCGGCAAAAATCGAAACACCTCAGGGCGGGTCCCCCTGTGGATGGCCAGCCCCTAAACTTAGAGCCCCTGACACCCGCACTCCTCGCGGAGTAGGTCAGGGCAGACGCGAGTGGGAGGGGCCTCATGCCCGAGCCTGTGGCCGCAACCGCCGTAGCAGAAACGCCATTACCTGCGGCCGGGCTCGGGCCCGATGAACCCGACAAACCTGCTCCGCCGGAGTGAGCGGACAAGGAGGCCCCTGCAGACATGGAAGTCTCCCTCGCTCCCTCCGCGCTAAAAAGAAGGCGCGACCCCCTGGAAGAGGAGGAGGACCAGGAGGAGGAAGGTCCCTCCAGGCAGGGGGAGCCGTCGCCCGCCGCGGGTACTGCGCCCCCCCCGCTGTCACCATCACCAGCGATCGGCAGGGGTCGCCTGTCCCTCGGGAGGCTGAGGCAGATGTGTCTGTCCAGCACGTGCCTCCCGGGGACGGGGACGAGACCTTGCCCGTGGGGGGGGGGTCGCGGAACAACCCACGGTGGAAATAGATATTTTATCAGTACCGTTACCCTTCGCCGGGTCGGGTGGCCTGGGGTCTGGGTCGGGCGAGCTCGAAGAAACTGAGCTCGCCCAATGCGACCCGGACATTTCCCAGGGGCTGCTCGACCTGGTCGAAATTTTAGTCCAGGACACCCCATCCGCTGGGTCGGAGACTGGTGGTGAGGAGGAGGAAGGCCACCTGACTGTGTCTCTGACGCCGGATGTCCTGGAAGAATTTCAATTTGTTTTTTCCCCGATTTCTCCGGGTGTTCTGGCATCTGGGGCGGAGGGGGACTCTGAACCACCGCCGTCTCCTGGACCGGTGCCCCCGGAGGAGCCCAGGGAGGAATCCTCTGCCACTGATCCTCGGGGTGGGATCCGGGCGGCGGCAGGGCCGGCCGTTGCGGCCGAGCCATTCACTGCGCACTGCGCGACGGACGGGTCGGCCACTGGTGGCGACCCCCCGGAGGAGGACGGGGACTCGGTGATGGGCGCGGAGGACGAGTTGGACTCCATCGCCGATGAGGCGATGGAAGACCTCGTGCCTTCGCCGAGTCTCCCCTCATTCCCGTAAGGGAACTCCGGGACTTAATGGCCACGTGCCAGGGTCGACACAATAAGGTCCGGCTGGCCCTCGACAGGTGGTCGGAGCTGGCGCTGCTCATCGTGTCCGTCCGCGCCGCCGTTAAAATCATGGGCGCGGGCGAGGGCGTGAACCCGCTCGAGCTGCGTCGGCTCAGAACGTTTCTCACTGGGCTGCTGAGGAAGTGACGGCTGACCAGCGGCTGCGCTCCCTCCCCCCGTTAGGTGTAGGTAGAGGTTGCACTATGCTTCTGACGTGAAGATAACCATAGACAGCCTCAACATCAACGGCAGCAGGGAGGCGCGCCGCAGATTCAATAACTTCTCGGTCCTTCGGGACGGGAAGTATGCGGTGTGCTTCCTGCAAGAAACCCACACCGTTCCGGGAGATGAAGCCACGTGGCTCCTGGAGTGGCAAGGAGGGGTCAGCATGAGTCACCTCTCCAACAATTCCAGCGGGGTGGCTATCTTGCTGGCCCCGCATTTTCAGCCGGAGATCTTGGTGGTCAAGGAACACGTGCCGGGCCGCTTGCTCCAGGTCACTGTTCGCCTGGGGTGCGTGCCGCTCCATCTAGTGAACGTGTACGCCCCTCAGACCGGTGCGCAGCAAGTGCGCTTCTTCGAAGAAGTGCCCGCTCTTTTGGGCTCTGTCGACGTGGGCGAGTGCGTCATCCTCGGGGGGGTTTTAACTGCACCCTCGATGCGAGGGATCGTTCGGGTCCCCCGCGAAGCCCGGCGGTGATGGAGAAGTTGAGGGACCTGGTTGGGTCCTTCGGCTTGGTGGACGTCTGGCGAAATCTCCACCCCGACTCCAGCGCCTTCACTAGCGTGAGGTCTGGGGGAGGAAGGTCCAGAATCGACCGCCTCTACATTTCCCGGGCGTATGTCTCCTGTGTTCTGGCGGCTTCCATGCGGCCGGTGCCGTGCATGGATCACCACCTGGTGTGGGCGGAGCTCGCTCCGCTGCCCGCGCGGGGGGGTCCGCATACTGGCATTTTAACATCCTGCTGCTGGAGGACGCACGGTTCCGGGATTCGTTTCGTTGGTTCTGGGCCGACTGGAGAAGGAAGCGGGGGGGCTTCCCCTCCTTCAGGCTATGGTGGGATGTGGGCAAGGCTCACAGCCATCTCTTCTGTCAGGAGTACGAGAAGGGGTCGACCAAGAGGCGGGAGGCCCGGGTCGGGCGGTTGGAGAAGGAGGTGCTCGACCTGGAGTCCCGTCTCGGTCAGGTCGTCGAGGACCCGGCCCTGCGGAAGGTGTATGAAGAGAAGAAGGGCGCGCTGAAGGACCTGCAGCTCATCGGGTCCCGAGGCGCGTACGTGAGGTCGCGGATCCAGCTCCTGCGGGACCTGGACCGCGGTTCCCTCTTCTTCTACTCGCTGGAAAAAAGACGGGGGGTCCATAAGCAGCTCTTGGGGCTGCTGGCCGACGACAGATCTCTGGTCTCGGATCCGGAGGGAATCAGCGCGGAGACCCGCGCCTACTACGGGGCTCTGTTCTCTCCGGATCCGTCCAGCGAGGATGCGCGCAGAGTATTGTGGGAGGACCTGCCGAAGGTCGGCCCGGAGGGCGCCGAAAAATTGGACGCTCCGCTAAGCCTGGCGGAGCTGACTGGCGCCCTCCGCTAGCTCTCTAGGGGAAAGTCCCCGGGGCTGGACGGGCTGACCGTGGAGTTCCACAGGATGTTCTGGGACGTCTTGGGGGGTGACTACGCTTGGGTCCTGGGGGAAAGTTTGGCGACCGGGGAGATGCCCCTCTCTTGGCGCAGGGAGGTCATTGTCCTGCTGCCTAAGAAGGGCGATCTCCACCTCCTTAAGAACTGGCGCCCGGTCTCCCTCCTCAGCACGGACTATAAAATCTTTGCCAGGGCCATGTCTGCTCGCCTTGGCACCGTGCTGGCCCACATGATCCACCCCGACCAGTCCTACACGGTCCCGGGCCGGACCATCCACGATAACATCCATCTGGTCCGGGACCTGGTCCACCACTCCCAGAGGGCTGGTCTGTTGGTCGCCTTCCTTTCCCTGGATCAGGAGAAGGCGTTCGACAGGGTGGATCACGAGTATCTCTTCGGGACTCTGCGCGCATTCGGGTTCGGGACGCATTTCGTTGCCCGGATCTGACTTCTGTACGCCGCCGCGGAGTGTCTGATTAAAGTTAATGGGTCCTTGATGGCGCCCCTTCGCTTCGGGAGGGGGGTGCGTCAGGGATGCCCCATGTCCGGTCAGTTGTACGCCACTTGCGTGGAGCCTTTCCTGCGCCTCTTGCGGAAGAGGTTGATGGGACTGGCTCTGCAAGGGCTGGGCGTGGAGGTGGTCCTCTCGGCTTACGCTGATGACGTGCTCCTCACGGTCACGGATCCCGCTGACTTGCGGAGGATGCGGGAATGCCAGCAGATTTACTCGGACGCATCCTCCGCCAAGATCAACTGGGAGAAATGTTCCGGACTCCTGGTGGGTCAGTGGCGGGTGGACTCCCTGCCAGAGGAGTTCAGGCCTTTCGCCTGGAGCACCACGCACCTCCTCTATTTGGGAGTCTACCTTAGCCCTGCCGAGGACGCCTGGCCGGCAAACTGGCAAGAGCTGGAGGCCAAAGTCACCGCTCGCCTAGGACGCTGGACAGGACTGCTCCGAGTGTTGTCCTACAGGGGTCGAGCGCTGGTCATAAACCAGCTGGTGGCCGCCATGTTGTGGTACTGGTTGGTCACTTTGATCCCTCCCCCTGCATTTGTCGCCAAGATGCAGAAGAAGCTCATCGACTTCTTCTGGGACAAAAGGAAGCACTGGGTCTCTGCCGCGGTTCTGTGTCTCCCGCTTAGGGAGGGCAGTCAGGCGCTGGTGTGCCTTCGCACCCAGGCTGCGACTTCCCATCTTCAGACGCTGCAGAGATACCTGTACGTCGAGAATCCTCCGAGATGGTGTGTGCTGGCGACGTTTTTTTTCCGCCAGCTGCATGGCCTCAATTACGACACGCAGCTCCTGTTTGCGAAAGTGGGCGGCAGGCGTGCTGGCCTGCGGGAGCTGCCTGTCTTCTACCAGGAACTACTATGGGTTTGGAACTACGTCGCTTCCAGGCGGAGCTCTCCCCCGTCAGGAGCGGCGGCTCTCCTTCGGGAGCCGCTGCTCAGGAATCCGCACCTCCACGAACGTGGGTTCGGGCGGCTGGCGGAGGGCAGGGCTGTGCCTGGCAAGGTGACCAGAGTCGGGGACCTGCTCAATGGCGGAGGAGCGGGCTGGATGGCGCCGGAGGAGCTGGCGCGGCGCCTGTCCTGGGCCAACGTCCAGCTCGCGGTCGAAGCCATCGAATCGGTGAAAGCGGCACTGGGCCCCGACTCCACTAGGTGTATCGAGGCGGCTCAAGCACATGGGGCGATCCTGTCCGAGCTTACCCCCGTTCGGACGGAATTCCTCATCGGCGCCCGGCCCCGAAACTCCCCTCGGGAACCGGCGCCTCACAACTTGAGCCGTCTCGAGGAAATACCCTCCGTGCCTTTTCATTCCGCGCGGAGGGGTTTCCTTTACGGGCTGCTCCTGCACACTCTCCACTTTGCCATCTTCGTCTACCATCCAGACACGCCTTGGCATGGCATCTTGCCGACTGGCGGTGGCGGAGGTCCCCCATGGAGGGCTCTCTACGTGGGAGTCCTCCCTTGTTCCATCGGGGACTTGGCCTGGAGGGTGTTGCACGGAGCGGTCCCATGCAATGAGGTTTTAAGTAGGTTCACGGACTCCCAGGCCGCCTGCATTTTTTGCGGCCTGGAGGAGTCCGTGTTTCACGTTTATATGGAGTGTGAGAGGTTGCAGCCCCTCTTTCACTACTTGAAGGGGCTGCTCCTCGATTTTTGGCTGCACTTCAGTCCCACGCTCTTGATCTACGGTCACCCGGTGCGGAGGGGAGCGGACCGGTTGGAGGACCTCCTTGTGGGCCTGCTCCTGGGCCTGGCTAAAAGAGCCATCAATTGGTCCAGGCAGCGGGCAGTCGAGGGGGCCGTCCAGCCGGATTGCCTGCCTCTCTTCCGCGGCCATGTTCGCGCCCGGGTGGCCCTGGAGATGGAGCACGTGGTGTCCGCCGGTGCGCTTGAGACCGGTGGGCGCCGCGGGGACTGGAGTGCATCATCAACCCGGAAAACCAAATTTTAATTTGATTTGTTAAGTTTTAGTTGAACTTTTGTTTACAGTCCAATTTGTTTTTTTTTTGGTACAAACAAAAAGAGTACCCTCTGTTCCAGCATTTCTGGCTGTGCAGCTGCCTCAGTCAGCAGGAGGAGAAGGAGCAGCCAAGCTGTAGGGTTTTTTTTCCTGCTCTCTTGCCCGTTCTGGCCTCCTGCCAGGCTTCGTGCAAGAATTACCCTTGAGTGGTTCGACCCACTCCCCCTACGGTTCTAGACCTTGGACTTAGATGCAGAGAACAGTAGTGCAGAGAAAAGGACTCAATAGACCAGGCTGAATAGCATGAAATGGATGCTTTTATTTTTAAACAGTTTGAAGCATTACAAAATACATGTCATAGGCACAGATTAAAGTAACTACAATCATGCACAAATTTATGAACTTGACTCTATGGAAATGGGGAACACACGGCACATCGTAAAAGGGGAAACACATTACGATTTCCCTTAACTCCCTCCCCTATACCTAAACTAAGTTTCGACCTGGGGAACCTGGGATCATGCTCACCACTCTCGAAATCGCGAGAAAGGGGGGGTTTGCAGCCCTTTTGGCACCGCTTTCCGTCGTCACGTGGATTTGGAAACTTCTGGCGCAGTCGATATTCTCTCTCTCTCTCTCTCTCTCTCTCGAGGCGATGGGGTAGACACAGCCTCGATGAGCGCTCGTCAAGGTTGAGATCCACTAAGCCTGTCGTGGATTTTTGTTCGTGGAGTAGAACAACAACCCAATGGGATGTTGAGACACGGAAGTGTCAGGCCCGGACTGTCTTTTTGTCTCCGGCCTGGTCGGTTCTCCAGAGGGTTTCTTCTCCGTCGGCCTGGGTCGTCGATGATCTCCCGACCCCAGTACCCGAGCCACCCTCGTCGTCTTCTCGTCGTGGCCGAGCCTTGTTTGGCTGAACACCGACCACGTTGTCTTTTTACCGAAACCGTCCGTCTTTAAAAAGACGAAAACGTTTTCATCGATTCTGCATCTGCCGAAGTGGAAGAGGCGCCGATCCTGCCACCGTCCGAAGAAGTTGAAGTCACGTATATGGACTTTCAATCCATAGTTATACTCTTTTGGAACAGTCTTATCTCCCGCCAAATCATAGTCCTGTCTTTGTATTAATTTTGGCGGGCAGAAATCTCTGCAGGGGCGCTTTGTCTTGTAACGGAGCCGATGATAACTTAAACTGGCCTTCCTGGCCGATAATGTCTTTTAATGTCTTTTGCATTGTCACCGCGGCTCGGTTCGCATATTGATCGGTCCGGAGATTTTCCTTGATGGCTGCTAAACAGTTTTTCCTTTGTACAATAAATGAGTATGAGTGATTTTGCATTGTCCGCCCATATCTTGATGGGCCCCATCCTGTACTTGTAATCCATTGAATATGTATGCTGTTCCTCTGAGTTTCGGTTCCCAGATACTGGCTTTCGCGGGCTCACTGTCTTCAATCCACAAGCCTGTCTGGCTTGCAGTAACAGAAATAAAATGGTTCATAAACTGATCACGGGGCCTGGCGGCCATTTTGTATGCCCTTTTATCAAAGGTTTTTCTGTGCAAGCTTACTTTGGTCAATAAACAGTCTTATTTTATCCAGTTTTCTTGCGTGATTTTTGCTGAAAATTGCGAATCTTACAGGCCCCCCTGTGATACTGATAGCTTGCTTAAAGTATCAATAATCCTTGATGAGCAAATTTTCCCTGATTCCCCACATCCAAACATTCCTGGCACTTAGCTATCTATGACCCTCACGACACATGCAGTTCCCATTTCCGCAGAAAACGAAAATTACCTTTTGTACATTTGGACAATCATAGACAGCGTATTTTAAACTATAACTTGTCAGATGTGCGGGGGTTGATACCCCCTGGCACCATCTGCATGCATCTTTTATTAATCCAAAAAAACTTAAGAACGACTAATAACATAACAATACTTATTTCCTTATAACCCAAAACAATCACAAAAATTTTTTTAAAATGGAGGGACGCTTAATCTTATACTAGCAGCTTAGAGTGGGGTATCTGCTTCCCCCATTCGCACATAGCGTTCTCTCCATTCTCCTGTGTTCTCGTGCCTCTGGAGGCGTTTGCCTCTTTTGCAATGCACGAAGAGCAAAAATATCACAATCAAAACCTGACATACTACTAGGATATGGGATGCTATTCTAATCCAGGCGGGGACCTCTATGTTGGTGAACAAGTCCCACCATGGTGGGATGGTTATGTCCAATATGTCTTTTCCTATCTCTAAAGTCTTCTGCTCCAGTGTGTAGAAATGTTTCTGTGAAATTATAACGGCTTTTAAAATCTTGGTGAGGTGTTCGGGAAGAGGGGGAATGACATAACCAAAATGCGCGACAAATCGTTGTAAGTCTGTGAAATTCTCTTTGATAGTGATGTGAATGGTGGAGGGTGCAGGAATGGGGACAATTCGTTGTTGTGCCACTTGAACCTCGGCCCTGGGTTTGAAACAGAAACTGCTATCACCGACCGAACACCACTCGTGTTGTCCATATCGGTACTGAGGCGCTGCAGTGGTGATGCAGTATGTCCCACCCCCGATATATGCTACCTGTGGGGGCACATGGTCCTCTGCCATTGCCTCCATGGTGCAATTCACCGGCTTTGCGCTAGCAGTCCTGAACCTGCACTGTGGTTTCAGAAAGGCGTTCAAGTGCTGGGGACACAGGATGATGTGTGCTCCCCGGCTCCGACATCCCGAGAGGTCGGTGCCTGTCATCGTACGCTCCCATCTGATGACGTAAGGCGGGACCACTGCGTAACGAATGTGTGCGCCCCCCCGAATGACTCCAATGTTCTCTACTCTGTACACCGGGGCGGGCTTTGCTGCGGGACCCAACACCGGCATTCTTACTACTATTCCCATAATAGTGTGATTTGAATGTCCGCAGTCCACTGGGACTGGGTATGCTTCTGCGGCTAGTCTGAGCTGGCACGGGCTTAATGCATTCTCAAAAGGGTGGAGCGCTTGCAAGTGCTTGTTGCTGATCCAGGACGGGACCAAACCCTGTTTTAAATCCTCAAGATTACTGCGGCCCTCGCCCAGTAACCACGCCCCGTACAGCACACAGGCCTCGTTTTGCGCAGCTTGATCGGACGCATTCCGATCCTCCTTAATGAGTGCATTTACCGTTCTCGCGTGTTTCTCCAGCTCAGCAATTATGTCCTTAAAGTGTAGTGTCATGGCCTGGTCCTCATGCAACTCAGAACCCACTACCTTGTTTTCGTCTGTCAATATGTTCCTTAACTGGGCTTTTAAACTGTTGATCTGTGTCTGCAGCTCCACGTTATCTAGAGCGTTGACAACAGATGTCCCGGTATTAAAAGCAGTGAATATGTCATTTACAGTACCCCTTCTTTGCCTCCCGACTCGATCCAAAACTTCTGGCGGTGTGGTGTATAATTTGTCTCTGTCGATGTCGGCAAAGTCAAATTCGTAAAATTGTCTAAACATACGGGTTAACAGGACCTGGTATAATTGTTCCGTTTCTTTGGGACACCACTCCGGCAATCTTACCTCAGTGAGATTTAAAATCACTGAGGCCACCGCGTAGCGTACCCCTTGGTACAGCACCTGACCGGTGGGTACCAATACTAAACCGTTCCCGGGTCCCTTGGTGGTGGTTGGGCACCCTCCTTTCTGGGCTAGTGCTACCGGAAGCGTGGGCAGGGGCTTGCGTGGGCGGGTGATGAGTTCAGTGGCGTTCACCGGAATAGGGGAGTATGGGGCTCCGCACGCTCGAGTGCTAACATCCCATCTCATCCCCTTCCCTTCATCCTGCCACTGCCTCTGGAAGAAGATGGACACGCCCTTGGGGCAGACGTGTCTCGAACCCCACATACAGACATATATTCCCTCATCTGGTTCCCACCATTTGTCCCAACACACACGTAATTGTCCGTGAGTTCCCGTAATAGTCCGATGGGTATTATTACCCAGTCGCTCCCACTCGACCGTAGAGTTTCTCATGTCCTTTCCCAGCTTTCGTAGCCACCACCATCGCCTTAGTGGTACGTTCCCATTGCACACCAGACAAATCCTCTTTCCCACGGTGACGCTGACTCTGGGCGCAAGGATCCTCACTCGAGGGCACGTTAACGAAGTCTCTTGGTAGGCAAAACCGAAGTTGCTGGAATATTCCGTGGAATTTGTTCCCAACCAACCTGGCCATCTCCCTTGGTGGAAGTAGGTGGCGGTTTCCTCAACCTCTCGCTTCCCCATCCCATCCGTTGCGATGGGGGCCGTGTCCCCGGAGCATCCGAAAATGATGACGTCCTTGGTGCGGCCTCGGTAGGCCCACCCGCACCCGATCGCCATGAACGCGATGAAAATCCTTTCCATCATATCCCAGGTTTCTGTAACCAACAAAATGATGTAGCCGGGCTCCCGATAGGTGCTGGCCTAAATTAATTGGACGCGCGGGTTCCTGGACCCCGCTCCCTAACAAACACACATACCGGGCAGACCTCAAAATTGTACTCTTAACACCATATACTTTATATTCCTTAAAACTATGACCATAATTACCTAACTTAACTTATGTACAGCGCCGCCCTCCGTGGGGCGGCTTTCCGAATCCCTATGAGGCCTGTCGTGTGCCACACCCTGCAGTGGGGCTGCATTGATCTTTGGCTTTGATCCCCCGCAGCCTGTCGCTGCTGAACGGGGATCATGCCTTCCTGGGGCTGCTCTCGTCCTCAACACGCCCTGCTGTACCAATGAAGATATTGCTGTCTCCATGTCGGGTTCTGCCTCCTTGGGGAAATTATACTGCCTTTGGGGTCGGATCATGGGGTCCCCGTCTACGCTGACTTCGAACCCAGTGACTCTCCCGCAGTCGTGCTTGTGGGTGGCGAACGCGGTCAGATTTTCCGACACCCGCGCCTGCAAGTCCGTTGGGACGTTTGTTATCATGAGCTCGAGATCGTAACCTCCTGACGGCTTCATAGTGCACAGGGTCCCCTTTTCTTCCTTCCCCGGGATTACGACTACCTTACCTAAACCGCCCTCGGCTCCCCAGAGACAGTGATTTCTCAGGTCCACGAGGATCCCGTGTTCCACCAAGAAATCAGCCCCGAGGATGCCTTCCCCCCCCCCCTCATTCCACTTCAATAGGATGCACGCCCATGTGGTGTGGAGCGCTCCCAACTGAATGGAGAGCGGGAGGGAGTACGCGCCAGCCTGTTCTCTACCGGTGAAACCCGCTACTAAATATGGAGCCTGGGCGGACAGAGGTGAGGCAAAAGGTTTGTCCATGTGGATCACGGTACACGAAGCTCCCGTATCCAACAGGTAACTACCCCTTTGTTTCTCCACCTCCATCTCCACCACAGGTCTTCTCCAAGCGTCATAGCGGAGCGGACACAAGTAGACGGGCTGCGCGGGCATCAGTCATTTAGGTGTTTCGGCTGGGGTCTCGGGGGCGATAGGGCTGTTAGCAACCGCTACCTTCCCCTGCCAGGTCATCAGAGACCGCATAGTCTCCAAGACTGACTCGATCGCAGTGGGGTCCACAACCGCACCACCCCCTTTAGTCGGGGCAGAGGCTACGGTTGGGTTCTGGACTGGTGTTGGGGCAGCGGCCTGCACTTGTGGTTGTGCTGGTGTTGGGTAAACTCTCGGGCCGTTGGCGACTCGGGCTTGGGCTTGATCTTGGGCTGCGGCGAACGCTCTCTCCCTCTTATCCTTCCAAGGATTCCTACAGTCCTTGCGCCAATGACCCTCCTTCCCACACCCGTAACAACTGCTATTGGCTTGAGGAGGGCGATTTCCCTCCTGACGCCATTCCCTTTTAGCAGAGGCTGCGGGCCTCACCTCATGCACCTTTCCTTTTACAACAGGCGTTTTCTTGCCCTTGTTATTCCTATAACTGATCGTGAGCTGATCTAGCACTAGATCCTCCGTGGAGCGGGCGTTGGTGGGGTCAAACCATGCTTTGGCCTGTTCCTTCACTACTGGCAGGCAACCTGCTACCAGGCACCGAAGCCAGTGAGCCCTTTGTTCGCCATCCAGCCCGGCCCGGGCCGGCCCGCCCGGGCAGCTGCGCCGATACACTGGCCACAACCTGTCGGCGAAAACCCGTGGGGGTTCTCCCTCTAGCTGCACTGTCTTTTCTAAATGGAGGAACGGAGTTCCGTCCCCCTCTCCCATGATCTCCAGAATCTCATCCCGTAGCAACTCATAGTCCCTGTGCCCTCTCTTGCTCTCGTCAGGGAGACACTGGAGGAGCGAACTGTCCAGGGAGAACAGCAGCATTTTAGACTGTTCAACCCCGTCGCAGTCATTGACTGCTGCGGTCTGCTCCACGTCCCTGAAATGCACGGAGGGATCTCCTGACTCGGAGAGTTTTGGGATGTGACTTATCATCTCTCTTAGCTGTCGTGCGCTATGAGGCATTATGATCTGACTCTCAAGGGGACCGTCATCGCCATTTTCTTCATTTGGACCGAGCTTCCGGTGCCTCATTGGACACAACGGCGCTGGCCCCGACTCTACTGTCTGGGGTTGCTCTACCTCAGGGCTCTCTTCCTCTACCGTCTCCGTCTCCTGTCCCGGAGTCCAAGACTCCTCATAGGCAGGAGGCGCAGAGGGTTCGGGGGTTGGTACCCCAACTGCCTCTTGTGGAATCGGTCTTTTGGATTCCTTGGCTAGCAACAGCTGACTCGCTGGTGGATTTATGAGACACACCAACCCGTTTGCCTTCGCTAGGGCCTTTCTCAGGTCCTCTAGCTCCCGGCGGCAAGCGCTGTGGTCGGTGTTCTCAGATCTATCCTCCATGGCCATCTTATATGCTGCCCTGGCTCCCAGGAGCTTTTCCTCTTGGGCATCTACTTGTTTGGCTAGACGGAAAGACCTCTCTCTCATTCTACCTTCACTGGCCTTGGCCTCAACGACCTGACATTTTAAATATTCTACCTGGGTTTCGTGGCAGCGAATTACAGAGCGGCGTTCCTGATTCAGCGCGTCAAGTGATTCAATCAGTTTTTGACCTCCCGCAACCTTTTCCTCTACGTCTTTAAGCAAGCCGTTGATCTGGACTGTCTGTGCTGCAACTACCTGGTCCAAAAGCTGGACTTGCTTCTTGTAGCACATCAGCCAGACCGCCTTTTCTACAGATTTCTTATGCTCTCTACCCGCTGTCCACTTGATGGCTGCGTCTAGCGGGCGCCTATCCCTTAATAGATCAGATATCCATTGTTTTGTGAGGTTGACTTTTCCGAAAACATAATCTGCTATTCTTTCATCCATCACATTTCGTTTATTCAGATCTTGATCTAACACACTACTTTCCTGCTGCCAAGGTCCTGCCGCGGTCGCCATTTCTGTAGGGTTTTTTTTCCTGCTCTCTTGCCCGTTCTGGCCTCCTGCCAGGCTTCGTGCAAGAATTACCCTTGAGTGGTTCGACCCACTCCCCCTACGGTTCTAGACCTTGGACTTAGATGCAGAGAACAGTAGTGCAGAGAAAAGGACTCAATAGACCAGGCTGAATAGCACGAAATGGATGCTTTTATTTTTAAACAGTTTGAAGCATTACAAAATACATGTCATAGGCACAGATTAAAGTAACTACAATCATGCACAAATTTATGAACTTGACTCTATGGAAATGGGGAACACACGGCACATCGTAAAAGGGGAAACACATTACGATTTCCCTTAACTCCCCCCCCCATACCTAAACTAAGTTTCGACCTGGGGAACCTGGGATCATGCTCACCACTCTCGAAATCGCGAGAAAGGGGGGGTTCGCAGCCCTTTTGGCCCGCTTTCCGTCGTCACGTGGATTTGGAAACTTCTGGCGCAGTCGATATTCTCTCTCTCTCTCTCTCTCTCTCTCTCTCTCTCTCTCTCTCTCGAGGCGATGGGGTAGACACAGCCTCGATGAGCGCTCGTCAAGGTTGAGATCCACTAAGCCTGTCGTGGATTTTTGTTCGTGGAGTAGAACAACAACCCAATGGGATGTTGAGACACGGAAGTGTCAGGCCCGGACTGTCTTTTTGTCTCCGGCCTGGTCGGTTCTCCAGAGGGTTTCTTCTCCGTCGGCCTGGGTCGTCGATGATCTCCCGACCCCAGTACCCGGGCCACCCTCGTCGTCTTCTCGTCGTGGCCGAGCCTTGTTTGGCTGAACACCGACCACGTTGTCTTTTTACCGAAACCGTCCGTCTTTAAAAAGACGAAAACGTTTTCATCGATTCTGCATCTGCCGAAGTGGAAGAGGCGCCGATCCTGCCACCGTCCGAAGAAGTTGAAGTCACGTATATGGACTTTCAATCCATAGTTATACTCTTTTGGAACAGTCTTATCTCCCGCCAAATCATAGTCCTGTCTTTGTATTAATTTTGGCGGGCAGAAATCTCTGCAGGGGCGCTTTGTCTTGTAACGGAGCCGGTGATAACTTAAACTGGCCTTCCTGGCCGATAATGTCTTTTAATGTCTTTTGCATTGTCACCGCGGCTCGGTTCGCATATTGATCGGTCCGGAGATTTTCCTTGATGGCTGCTAAACGGTTTTTCCTTTGTACAATAAATGAGTATGAGTGATTTTGCATTGTCCGCCCATATCTTGATGGGCCCCATCCTGTACTTGTAATCCATTGAATATGTATGCTGTTCCTCTGAGTTTCGGTTCCCAGATACTGGCTTTCGCGGGCTCACTGTCTTCAATCCACAAGCCTGTCTGGCTTGCAGCAACAGAAATAAAATGGTTCATAAACTGATCACGGGGCCTGGCGGCCATTTTGTATGCCCTTTTATCAAAGGTTTTTCTGTGCAAGCTTACTTTGGTCAATAAACAGTCTTATTTTATCCAGTTTTCTTGCGTGATTTTTGCTGAAAATTGCGAATCTTACAAAACCAGGAGAGTGGAAATAGGTGGTCTCCTGATCAGGAAGAGGAGGATGTCGATAGACCACCACCACCTCCACCTCCACCATCATCACAGCAACTGAGGTGCCTGGAGAGAGAGGACAGAGGAGGAGAAGGAGAAGGGAGGCCAGCAACAACACCAACCAGGGGAGAGGCCTTTCCATTACTGCCTCCCCAAATTGGCCTCCACTTCAGGAGGGGGAGAGAGGGGAGAGAAACAACCAACAACCACCAACTGTTTGGAAGGAGGGAAGAACAACATCATCTTTCAGGTGGGTGTTATTAAGTGCACTCTTCCAAAGACTTTGTATTTTAGGTGGGGGGAGAAAAGAAGAAAAAAGGGCCGGATCATCAAGGGGTGTCTGTGTGTGTGTGTGGTTCTTGTTAAAAACTAGGCCACACACACCACTAATAAGCACCCCTTCAATTGCCTGACCTGGGACAGCTGGAGCTGCCTAGGTGAAGTCCAATTACATCGTTAAGACCTGGTGTGGGACTGAGCCTGGGGCATCTCCAGCTTTCCCAGGTGAAGACATCTTCTCCCCCTGCCAGAAGACCACCTTCAAAGACTTTAAATTCCCATCGGAGAGTGCACCCCTGTCAACACCCACCCACCCACCATCCTGAGTGGCAACCCTGCCCTTGCGGCCTCCCTCCTTCCCACCCCCCTCTCTCTCTCTCTTTGTCTCTCTCTGCCTATTTCTCTGAGACATCTCAGTTTCATCTCTTTTTATTAATTGCCTATTGAGCAGAGGGGAGAAGGCCCCTCTCCCAATTTCAATCAATAAGGGGAGAGGTGCATCTTCATCTTAAACAGCTCCCTCTGCTCAATAGAGGACCAAAAAATACCTGAGGCCATTAACACCTTCAGGCCTGTGACTTGGGGTGAGTGTAGCCCTTATAAAAACACCCCAGAATGGCGACTACATCTTCGCCGGTGGCGGGGCCAGCCAGGACTTATGCGGGAGTGGCAGCCACAGCCATAGCTGCTCCCGCTGCTTCTGCTGCCCCGTCACCTTTTAAACCTATGACAAAAAAGCTTGGGGTGGAGATCTACACTCACCCCACTATGATCATTGATGCCTGCGTTAAAGCCATGGCTGGAGTTGTCGGCCCCTCAGCCATCGTCGCGGCCTCAAAAATGTACGGGAAGGCTGTGTTCTTCCTGGGGTCGGAGCGGGCGGTGTCCCTGGCCGTCGCCAAGGGGCTCACCATGGGCGGGACCTTCCTGCCGGTGGATCCTCTCGAGGCCACCGTGCAGAGGATTGTCATCTCGAACGTCCCACCCTATGTTCCTGGTGAGCTCCTCCTCCCCCATTTATGCCAACTTGGGGAGGTGAGGTCGGAGATTACACCCATCCCGCTCGGCTTCCGGGAAGCCAGCCTTCGCCACGTCTTCTCCTTCCGGCGCCAGCTGTTTATCCAGCTGGCGCGGGAGGAGGACACCGATGGGGCGTTCGTCGTCCACCACGAGGGGACCGCCTATCGCGTCTTCTGGACATCGGACGGTGTGCGGTGCCACGCCTGCAAGGGGGTGGGGCACATCCGGAAAAACTGCCCCGCCTCCAAGGCCACTGGATCATCTTGTGCGGCCGAGGCTGGCGCCGCCGCCGCTCCTCCCCCCGGATCTGCCCGCGCGTCGGGAACGTCTGATGCGCGGTCAACGTCGGGGGCCGATGCCACCAAGGCCTCCGGCGGGGGGGAGGGAGCGCGTCCGGCCGGAAAGAAGGCGCGGCGGAAAAATAAACACCTTAGGGCGGGTCCCCCCATGGATGGCCAGCCCTTGCCCCTTGCGCCCCTTACACCCGCGCTACTCGCGGAGTTAATCGGGGCAGACGCGAGTGGGAGGGGCCTCGTGCCCGAGCCTGTGGCCGCAACCACCGCAGCGGTAACGCAAATACCTGCGGCCGGGCTCGGGCCCGAGGAACCCGACAAGCCTGCTCCGCCGGAGGGAGCAGAGGAGGAGGCCTCTGAAGACATGGAGGTCTCCCTCGCTCCCTCCATGCTAAAAAGAAGACGCGACCCCCTGGAAGAGGAGGAGGACCGGGAGGAGGAAGATCCCTCTGAGCAGGGGGAGTCGTCGCCCGCCGCGGGTACTGCGCCACCCCCCCCCCGCTGTCGTCATCACCAGCGATCGGCAGGGGTCGCCTGTCCCTCAGGAGGCTGAGGCAGATGTGTCTGTCTGGCACGTGACTCCCAGGGATGGGGACGAGACCCTGCCCGTGGGGGGGGGCCGCGGAACAACCCGCGGCTATTGACATTTTATCGGTGCCGTTACCCCTCGCCGGGTCGGGCGGCCTGGGGTCTGGGTTGGGCGAGCTCGAGGAAAATGAGCTCGCCCAATGCGACCCGGACATCTCCCAAGGGCAACTCGTCCCAGTGGAGGTTTTAATTGAAAACACCCCATCCGCTGGGTCGGAGGCTGGTGGCGGTGAGGAGGATGGCCGCCTGGCTGCGTCTCTGGTGCCGGACGTACTGGAGGAGCTGGGAATTGTTCTCTCCCCGGTTTCTCTGGTCGTTCTGGCATCTGAGGTGGGGGGGGACTCCGAACCGCCGCCGTCTTCTGGCCCAGCGCCCCTAGAGGAGCCCAGGGAGGAATCCTCTGCCGCCGATCCTGGGGGTGGGATCCGGGCGGAGGCGGGGCCGGCTGGTGCAGCCGAGCCATTCGCTGTGCACTGCGCGACGGACGGGTCGGCCACTGGTGACGACCCCCTGGAGGAGGATGGGGAGTCGGTGATGGGCACAGAGGACGATTTGGACTCCACCGTCCATGAGGCGCTGGATGACCTCGTGCCCCTCGCCGAGTCTCTCCTCATTCCCGTAAGGGAACTCCGGGAATTTATGGCCACGTGCCGGGGTTGGCAAAATAAGATCCGGCTGGCCCTCGACAGGTGGTCAGAGCTGGCGCTGCTCATCGTGTCTGTCTGCGCCGCCGTAAAATCATGGGCGCGGATGAGGGCGTGGACCCGCTCGAGCTGCGTCGGCTCAGAACGTTTCTCACTGGGCTGCTGAGGAAGTGGCGGCTGACCAGCGGCTGCGCTCCCTCCCCCCGTTAGGTGTAGGTAGAGGTTGCACTATGCTTCTGACATGAAGATAACTATAGCCAGCCTCAACATCAACGGCAGCAGGGAGGCGCGCAGCAGATTGAACAACTTCTCGGTCCTTCGGGACGGGAAGTATGCGGTGTGTTTCCTGCAAGAAACCCACACCATTCCGGGAGACGAAGCCACATGGCTCCTGGAGTGGCAAGGAGGGGTTAGCATGAGTCACCTCTCCAACAATTCCAGCGGGGTGGCTATCTTGCTGGCCCCGCATTTTCAGCCGGAGATCTTGGGGATCAAGGAGCACGTGCCGGGCCGCTTGCTCCAGGTCACTGTTCGCCTGGGGGGCGTGCCGCTCCATCTAGTGAACGTGTACGCCCCTCAGACCGGTGCGCAGCAAGTGCGCTTCTTCGAAGAAGTGTCCGCTCTTTTGGGCTCCGTCGACGCGGGCGAGTGCGTCATCCTCGGGGGGAATTTTAACTGCACCCTCGAGGCGAGGGACCGCTCGGGTCCCCCGCGAAGCCCGGCGGCGATGGAGAAGTTGAGGGACCTGGTCGGGTCCTTCGACCTGGTAGATGTCTGGCAAAATCTCCACCCCGACTCCAGCGCCTTCACTAGCGTGAGGTCTGGGGGAGGTAGGTCCAGAATCGCCCGCCTCTACATTTCCCGGGCATACGTCTCCTGCGTTCCGGCGGCTTCCATGCGGCTGGTGCCATGCACGGACCACCACCTGCTGTGGGCGGAGCTCACTCCGCTGCGCGTGCGGGGGTGGTCTGCGTACTGGCATTTTAACAACCTGTTGCTGGAGGACGCGCGGTTCCGGGATTCGTTTCGTCGGTTCTGGGCCGACTGGAGAAGGAAGCGGGGGGGCTTCCCCTCCTTGAGGCTATGGTGGGACGTGGGCAAGGCTCACATCCATCTCTTCTGTCAGGAATACGCGAAGGGGTCGACCAAGAGGCGGGAGGCCCGGGTCGGGCGGTTGGAGAAGGAGGTGCGCGACCTGGAGTCCCGTCTCGGTCAGGTCATCGAGGACCCGGTCCTGCAGAAGGTGTATGAAGAGAAGAAGGGCGCGCTGAAGGACCTGCAGCTCGTCGGGTCCCGAGGCGCGTACGTGAGGTCGCAGATCCAGCTCCTGTGGGACCTGGACTGCGGCTCCCCCTTCTTCTTCTCGCTGGAAAAAAGATGGGGGGTCCGTAAGCAGCTCTTGGGGCTGCTGGCCGACGACGGATCACTGGTCTCGGATCCGGAGGGAATCAGCGCGGAGACCCGCACCTATTACGGGGCTCTGTTCTCTCCGGATCTGTCCAGCGAGGATGCGCGCAGAGTTTTGTGGGAGGACCTGCCGAAGGTCAGCCCGGAGGGCGCCGAAAAATTGGACTCTCCGCTAAGCCTGGCGGAGCTGACCGGCGCCCTCCACCAGCTCTCTCGGGGAAAGTCCCCGGGCCTGGACGGGCTGACCGTGGAGTTCCACAGGGCGTTCTGGGACGTCTTGGGGGACGACTACGCGCGGGTCCTGGGGGAAAGTTTGGCGACCGGGGAGATGCCCCTCTCTTGGCGCAGGGCAGTCATTGTCCTGCTGCCTAAGAAGGGCGATCTCCGCCTCCTTAAGAACTGGTGCCCGGTCTCCCTCCTCAGCACGGACTATAAAATCTTTGCCAGGGCCATGTCTGCTCGCCTTGGCACCGTGTTGGCCCACATGATCCACCCCGACCAGTCCTACACGGTCCCGGGCCGGACCATCCACAAAAACATCCATTTGGCCCGGGACCTGGTCCACCACTCCCAGAGGGCTGGTCTGTCGGTCGCCTTCCTTTCCCTGGATCAGGAGAAGGCATTCGATAGGGTGGATCACGAGTATCTCTTCGGGACTCTGCGCGCATTCGGGTTCGGGACGCATTTCGTCGCCCGGATCCGACTTCTGTACGCCGCCGCTGAGTGTCTGATTAAAGTTAACGGGTCCTTGACGGCACCCCTTCGCTTCGGGAGGGGGGTGCGTCAGGGATGCCCCATGTCCGGTCAGTTATATGCCATTTGCGTGGAGCCTTTCCTGCGCCTCTTGCAGAAGAGGTTGACAGGGCTGGCTCTGCAAGGGCCGGGTGTGGAGGTGGTCCTCTCAGCTTACGCCGATGACGTGCTCCTCACGGTCACGGGTCCCGCTGACTTGCGGAGGATGCGGGAATGCCAGCAGATTTACTCAGACGCATCCTCCGCCAAGATCAACTGGGAGAAATGTTCCAGACTCCTGGTGCGTCAATGGCGGTTGGACTCCCTGCCAGAGGAGTTCAGGCCTTTCGCCTGGAGCACCACGCACCTCCTCTATTTGGGAGTCTACCTTAGCCCTGCCAAGGACGCCTGGCCGGCGAACTGGCAAGAGCTGGAGTCCAAAGTCACCGCTCGCCTAGGACGCTGGACAGGACTGCTCCGAGTGTTGTCCTACAGGTGTCGAGCGCTGGTCATAAACCAGCTGGTGGCCGCCATGTTGTGGTACCGGTTGGTCACTTTGATCCCTCCCCCTGCGTTTGTCGCCAAGATGCAGAAGAAGCTCATCGACTTCTTCTGGGACAAAAGGAAGCACTGGGTCTCTGCCGCGGTTCTGTGTCTCCCGCTTAGGGAGGGCGGTCAGGCGCTGGTGTGCCTTCGCACCCAGGCTGCGACTTTCCGTCTTCAGACACTGCAGAGATACCTGTACGTCGAGAATCCTCCGAGATGGTGTGCGCTGGCGACGTTTTTCTTCCGCCAGCTGCACGGCCTCAATTACGACACGCAGCTCCTGTTCGCGAAAGTGGGCGGCAGGCGTGCCGGCCTGCGGGAGCTGCCTGTCTTCTACCAGGAACTGCTGTGGGTTTGGAACTACGTCGCTTCCAGGCGGAGCTCTCCCCCGTCAGGAGCGGTGGCTCTCCTTCGGGAGCCGCTGCTCAGGAATCCGCACCTCCACGAACGCGGGTTCGGGCCGCTGACGGAGGGCAGGGCTGTCCCTGGCAAGGTGACCAGAGTCGGGGACCTGCTCAATGGCGGAGGAGCGGGCTGGATGGCGCCGGAGGAGCTGGCGCGGTGCCTGTCCTGGGCCAACGGCTGGCTCGCGGTCAAAGCCATCGAATCGGTGAAAGCGGCACTGGGCCCCAACTCCACTAGGTGTATCGAGGCGGCTCAAGCATGTGGGGCGATCCCGTCCGAGCTTACCCCCGTTCGGACGGAATTCCTCATCGGCGCCCGGCCCCGAAACTCCCCTCGGGAACCGGCGCCTCGCAACTTGAGCCGTCTCGAGCAAATACCCTCCGTGCCTTTTCATTCCGCGTGGAGGGCTTTCCTTTACGGGCTGCTCCTGCACACTCTCCACTTTGCCATCTTCGTCTACCGTCCGGACACGCCTTGGCGTGGCGTCTTGCCGACTGGCGGTGGCGGAGGTCCCCAATGGAGGGCTCTCTACGCGGGAGTCCTCCCTTGTTCCATCGGGGACTTGGCCTGGAGGGTGTTGCACGGAGCGGTCCCGTGCAATAAGGTTTTAAGTAGGTTCACGGACTCCCAGGCCGCCTGCATTTTTTGTGGCCTGGAGGAGTCCGTGTTTCACGTTTATATGGAGTGTGAGAGGTTGCAGCCCCTCTTTCACTACTTAAAGGGGCTGCTCCTCGATTTTTGGTTGCACTTCAGTCCCACGCTCATGATCTACGGTCACCTGGTGCGGAGGGGAGCGGACAGGTTGGAGGACCTCCTTGTGGGCCTGCTCCTGGGTCTGGCTAAAAGAGCCATCAATTGGTCCAGGCAGCGGGCAGTCGAGGGGGCCGTCCAGCCGGATTGCCTGCCTCTCTTCCGCGGCCATGTTCGTGCCCGGGTGGCCCTGGAGATGGAGCACGTGGTGTCCGCCGGCGTGCTTGAGTATTTCCACGACCGGTGGGCGCCGCGGGGACTGGAGTGCATTATCAACCCGGAAAACCAAATTTTAATTTGATTTGTTAAGTTTTAGTTGAACTTTTGTTTATTTACAGTCCAATTGGGGTTTTTTTTGGGTCCAAACAAAAAGAGTACCCTCTATTCAAGTAAATATCTGTTTTATTGTTGTCCTGCAGTCCGTGTATTATTTATACTCGGACACTACACTGGCGACGGGCAGGTTCGAACTCACCTGCAGTACTGCATCACCTCACGGGGATCTTTTCCCTGAAGAGAAGCTTCTTGGAGGTCGAAGTCAGAATGGCGGGCGTCGACCACGGGCAACCGCCCAGGGATCCATCGGAGAGTTGCAGGGGAGGCTGTGGAGAGCTGGGCCTGGCTCCCCAGTCGAGGTGTTCCAGCAAGTTGTGCTGGTAGCAGGTAGTGCGCTGACCCTTCCGGACTGTGGCGGGCTCGGGCTCGATCGAGCGGCTCTACAAAGGGGCCGTGCAGCATCGTCGGGAGGAAGAGAGAGAGAGAGGGTGGAGCGCACAGGGCGCGGTCAGTGCTCAAGAACCGGGCAGCGTGGAGAGGATAGAACGAGGGGAAGGAAAAGTGATACGCGCCGAAGCCGCGGGTCGCCGCCATTACCCTACAGAACGCTAGGAGCAGCGTGGCAGCAAGGGGAAGAAGGAAAAGCGCGGGAGGCGCCATTTTATTCCATTGGGGAAGAAGGAAAAGCGTGGGAGGCGCCATTTTATTCCATTGGGGAAGAAGAAAAAGCGCGGGAGGCGCCATTTTAAATCACTCAAGATGCCGAAGAGTGGCAGTATCACTGCTTTCGACAACGAGGTAGAAGACTGGACCACGTATGTGGAAAGAATTGAAGTGTACTGCGAGGCAAATGAGGTGGCCGATGGAAAGAGGGCGTCGGTATTATTAAATTTGATGGGCGCGAGAACGTACGGCCTATTGCGGAATTTAATTACCCCAGCTAAACCAATGGAGAAAAGTTTTGAAGAGATTGTTAATATCTTACAGGAACACCTAAACCCTACACCGCTGCTGATAGCAGAAAGATTCAAGTTCCATAAAAGAAACCAGCACAAAGATGAGAGCAATGCTGACTATCTTACGGAACTACACAAGTTATCAAAGCAATGCCAGTTTGGAGCAGGACTGGCAGACACCTTACGGGATAAGTTTGTCTGCGGGCTCCAGAGTGAAGGAACCCAGAAACGACTACTTTCAAAAAAGGACCTGACGCTAGAACAGGCTTTCAGCGTGGCAGTATCCTACGAAGCAGCAGCACGGGGAGCTGCGGAAATATAACAGAAACCACAGGAGTACAGCGCTAACGAAATGGCGTATGGAGCAGAAAAGTGCTATCGCTGCGGGAGAACAACCCATGATCAGAAGGACTGCTGGGTTAAGGACAAAGTATGCAGGCAATGTGGGAAAATGGGACACATAGCAAGAGTCTGCAGGTCGGGAAAGAAAACCAACACTACAAGAGCTACTAAGGAAAAGTACAAGAAAGTAAAGAAATTGACAGACAGTAGTTCGGAAGATCAGGAGAGTGATAAGGACTCCGGGAGCAGGGGACTAAGTTGTCTAAAGTTACACAACGTGATCGCAAAGGAGGAGCACCGAACCATTTGGGTCACCCTCATGATAGCAGGGTCCCCAGTAAAGATGGAATTGGACACAGGATCAGCCCTAACTGTCATGAATCGATGAGACTATGAGCGGCTATTCTCACACATACCCTTGAAGGACACGTCCATTGTATTGAAGACATACACGGGGCAAAAAGTCTACCCCAGAGGAAAAATAAGGGTGCCAGTTGAATACAACGGCAAGGAAACACAGAAACTGTATCTATATGTACTACCAGATGGAGGATCACCATTATTGGGACGTGAATGGATCCGAAAAATACAATTGGATTGGCATTCCATTCAGGCGCTAACTGTGACTGATAAAAAGGATGATGATGTCACACCTGGACGACTGTCAAAGATTCTAACTGACGTGAAAGAGGTGTTCCAACAAGGACTTGGGACTCTAAAAGGAGTAACGGCAACCATAAAGATAGAAGATAACGCAAACCCAAAATTTTATAAGGCCAGACCGGTACCTTACGCGATCCGCCCAGCCGTTGAAGCAGAGCTGGAGAGTCTGGAGCGTTCGGGTGTGCTGTCCAAGGTGGACTGGAGCGAGTGGGCCAGACCCATCATTCCTGTAATGAAGAAATCATTGAGCAGCATGCCTGGGGAACCGAAGAAGGTTCGCATCTGTGGGGACTTCAAGGTAACTGTGAACACAGCCCTGCACACAGTACGATATCCACTTCCACGGATAGAAGATATTTTCGCCTCACTATCTGGAGGGAAACGCTTTACAAAGATTGATCTGGCCCAAGCGTATCTACAAATGGAGGTGGAAGAAGCATCTAGGAAATACCTCACGATAAACACTCACAAAGGCCTTTACCAGTACAATCTACTGGTATTCGGGGTAGCATCAGCCCCGGCTATTTGACAGAGGGCGATGGAACAAGTCCTGCATGGGATCCCAGGGACCCAGTGTTATTTGGACGACATCCTGGTTGCGGGCGAAAATGACAGCGAACACCTTGCCAACCTGGAGCAGGTGCTCACGAGATTACAGGAATATGGGCTACGAGCCAACCGCCCCAAATGCGAGTTCTTCAGGAGACAAATCTCGTATTGTGGCCACATGATAGATGAGGAAGGGTTGCATAAGTCGCCGGACAAGATTGAGGCTGTAGTCAAGACTCCAGCACCGGAAAATGTGTCACAACTGAGGTCATTCCTCGGGTTGGTGAACTACTACCATAAGTTCTTGCCGAATTTATCTACAATTCTGCACCCACTGAACGCCCTGCTGCAAACTGGAGTAATGTGGAAATGGAGTGATGAGTGTAAGCGTGCCTTTCAGAAATGTAAATGCCTAATCACTTCAAAAGAAGTATTGGCCCACTACAATCCAACACTACCGATTCGGTTAGCATGTGATGTGTCTCCCTATGGCATCGGAGCGGTGCTGTCACACAAATTCCTTGACGGTTCAGAGAGGCCAATAGACTTTGCGTCGCGCTCGTTAACCTCAGCCGAGCGTAACTACGCCTAGATTGACAGGGAGGCCCTCAGCCTGGTGTGGGGGGTGAAGAAGTTCAATCACTATCTGCACGGGCAGAAATTCACCCTACTGACTGATCATCAGCCCCTGGTCTCCATTTTTAACCCAAAAAAGGGCGTTCCGGTGATGACGACGCAACGACTGCAAAGATGGTCACTTTTTCTAGGGGCACATCAGTACGACATAGAGTACAAGGGTACGAAACAGCATGGAAATGCTGATGGGCTGTCGCGCCTACCGTTGACTACGGTAGAGGAAGCACCTGCAGTGGACCCTGTTGAGATATTCCATGCGACCATAGTCGAATGTCTACCTGTTACAAACTCAAGTATAGAGAAGGAAACCCGAAATGACCCGACACTCTCTCGGGTCTATGATTTGACGGTGAAGGGATGGCCAGCACATGGCGACTCACTGTTGCCAGCATTCTCGCCAAGGAGAGAACAGCTGTCAGTGTGCCGGGGGACCTTGATGTGTGGATCCCGAGTGGTAATTCCACCCAAGTTGAGAGATAGAGTGCTCAATGAGCTTCATGAGGGTCATCTGGGAGGGGTAAAAATGAATGTTATGCACTGTTTATCTAAAAGGGGAGGAATTGTTGTGTATGTACCTTTAAGAGAAGAACTGATTCTATACTGCAGTACCGGCAGTGACCACCCCTGTATATAAAGCCATAGCAGGCTTCTGTATGTCAGTCTTAAGTTAGCCTCTGTTCAACTAAATACCTGTTTTATTGTTCTCCTGCAGTCCGTGTATTATTTATACTCGGACACTACAATATGGACTTTAACAAGGCTTTTGATAAGTTTCCACATGGCAGACTGGTCATTAAGTTAAAAGCCCATGGGATCCAGGGCAAAGTGTCAAGTTGGATTCAAAACTGGCTCGGAGGCAGGAAGCAGAGGGTACTGGTTGATGGGTGTTTTTGTGACTGGAAGGCTGTTTCCAGTTGGGTTCCGCAGGGCTCAGTACTAGGGGGGAAAATTCAGTTGGTTTGCGCCTCTCGTTAGCGCCTTAGATTCAAGGCTGCAATGAGCAGGGTGTGGATGGAGAACAAGAACGACCCAATCTCCTTTAAGAACTGGCCGGCACCAGTGTGTCTGTGTTCCATTACTGACTGACACCACATGAGCTTCGCCAGCGCTCTGAGGGAGCACCTCGCTACTCGGCCTTTGCGCCTTAAGACAGGTGTGCAGCACCTGATTCAGCGCTCCAATCACCTCCGGGGCGATAAAAGCCAATTTTGCAGTTGAAGGCGATAATTAGCGGCAGGCGCTAAACTTTGCACCCGGCCGATAATCGCGCCCCAAACGGGGTGATACTGAATTTTTCCCCCTAGGTCCCTTGCTTTTTGTGGTATTTATCAATGCTCTAGACTTGAATATAGGGGGTATGATTAAGAAGTTTGCAGATGATACTAAAATCGTTGTGTGGTTGATACTGAAGAAGGAAGATATCAATAAATTGGTCAGGTGGGCAGAACAGTGGCAAATGGAATTAAATCCGGAGAAGTGTGAGGTAATGTATTTGGGGAGCGCTAACAAGGAAAGGGAATACACATTAAATGGTAGGACACTGAGTAATGTAGAGGAACAAAGGGACCTTGGAGTGCATGTCCACAGATCCCTGAAGGTGGCAGGCCAGGTAGATAAGGTAGTTAAGAAGGCATACGGAATGCTTGCCTTTATTAGCCGTGGCATAGAATACAAGAACAGGGGGGTTATGCTTCAACTGTATAAAACACTAGTTAGGCCTCATGAAGAGTATTGTGTGCAGTTCTGGTCACCACATTACAGGAAAGATGTGATTGCACTAGAGAGGGTACAGAGGAGATTTACAAGGATGTTGCCGGGAGTAGAGAACCTTAGCTATGAGGAAAGACTGGATAGGCTGGGTTTGTTTTCCTTGGAACAGAGGAGGCTGAGGGGAAACCTTATTGAGGTGTATAAAATTATGAGGGGCCTAGATAAAATGGATAGAAAGGATCTATTTCCCTTAGCAGAGGGGTCAAATACCAGGGGGCACAGATTTAAAGTAATTGTTGGAAGGTTTAGAGGGGATTTGAGGGAAAATGTCTTCACCCAGAGGGTTGTGGGGATCTGGAACTCACTGCCTGAAAGGGTGGTAGAGGCAGAAACCATAACCACATTTAAAAAGTACTTGGATGTGCATTTGGGATGCTGTAACCTGCAGGGCTATGGACCAAGAGTTGGGAAGTGGGATTAGGCTGTGTAGTGTACGTACCTTTAAGAGCCCCTGTGTACTGTAATGCCGGTAGTGACCACTCGGGTATATAAGCCTGTATAGCGTCTTGTATCTTTTACTTCACCTCCAGACTTTGTTCAGTAAACACCTGTTAAACCAACTCCTGCATTCCGTGTCTCCATTAACACACGGATACAACAGTGGCGACGAATTGGAAACGGACTTACCTGCAATTCGGTAGCACCTCAAGGAGATCGATTCCTCAGACGAAGGTCGAAGAAAAAAAACTAAAAAAAAACTGTGGTTTCACCAGCTAGCTGGGCTGGTGGCAGGTACTGCACTAATCCTTCCTGGGTGGCGGGCTGGGGCTCGATCGGGTGGCTCTGCAGCAGGGCCGAGCAGCGAGTCGGAAGGCGGAGGCAAACAGAGACGGAGGGTGGAGCACTCGGGAGACGGCCGGCGCTGCAAAGCAGGTCGGCGTTCGGACCAAGCAGAGGGAGGGAAAAGTCCCAGAGAGTCCGGCGGGAACGAGTCTCCAACTATTAAAAATATCTGTGTAAATAAAAACCGCGGAGAACAGCGCTGTCAGCAGCGGCAGCGGCGGGAAAGCGCGGGAGACGCCATTTTTTCTCAGCAGGGAAGAAAGGAACGCGCGGGAGGCACCATTTTTGATTTTCAGGATGCCTAAGACTGGCAATATTACTGCTTTCGATAGTGATATAGAGGATTGGACCACATATGTGGAAAGAGTGGAGGTATATTGCACAGCGATAGAGGATGATAAAAAGGCATCGGTACTTCTAAACCTGATGGGCGCAAGGACATACGGGCTGTTACGAAACTTAATCACTCCAGCCAAACCGATGGACAAGAATTTTAAGGAGATTGTTGATACCCCACAGGAGCACTTAAACCCAACACCGCTGCTGATAGCGGAACGATTCAAATTCTTCAGGAGGAATCAGCACAAAAATGAAAGTAACGCTGATTACCTCACCGAATTAAGAAAGCTGTCAAAGCACTGCCAATTCGGGGCAGGACTGGCAGATTCTCTACGAGACAAATTTGTCTGCGGTCTCCTAAGTGAAGGAACACAGAAAAGGCTACTTTCTGGGAAAGATTTGACACTGGACACGTCTTTCAGTGTGGCTGTATCATATGAAGCAGTAGCAAGAGGAGCTGCAGAGATAGAGCAAAGGCCACAGGACTTCGGCACCCATGAAATGACACGGGGTTTCGAGAGACGTTATCGCTGCGGCAGATCCACCCATGACCAGAGGGACTGCTGGTTCAAGGACAAAGCATGCAGGCAATGCGGAGAGATGGGACACATTGCACGTGTATGCCGATCTGGAAACAAAAAATCCACTGACAGAAAAAAAATCAATAAGGAAAAGTACAGAAAGGTACAAATGATGATGGACAGTAGCTCCAAAGACCAGAAGAGTGATAGCGACTCCGGAAACAAGAGACTAAGCTGTCTCAAATTACATAATGTAATTGCCAAAGAAGATTACCAGACCATTTGGGTTACCCTCACGATAGCGGGGTCCCCAGTTAAAATGGAGCTAGATACAGGATCAGCTCTGACCGTCATAAGTCGACGGGATTATGAGCGGCTATTTCCGCATATACCTTTGACAGACACATCCATTATCTTGAAGACATATACGGGGCAGAAAGTATACCCCAGAGGGAAAATAAGGGTGCCTGTTGTATACAACGGCAAGGAAATACAGAAGTTGTATTTATACGTTCTGCAAGATGGTGGTCCACCGTTGTTGGGACGTGAATGGATCAGGAAGATACGTTTAGACTGGCACTCCATTCAGGCACTGACGGTGACCAGTAAGAAAAAAAATGATGATGACGTCATACCTAAACGATTAAAAGACATCTTGACTAACGCCAAAGAAGTGTTTCAACAGGAACTAGGAACCTTGAAAGGCGTCACCGCCTCAATAAAAGTGGAAGATGCGGCAATTCCCAAGTTTTTTAAGGCAAGGCCGGTGCCATACGCAATTCGTCCAGCAGTCGAGGCAGAGCTGGAGAATTTGGAAAAAGCAGGCGTGTTATCCAAGGTAGATTGGAGCGAGTGGGCAACACCCATCGTCCCGGTCATGAAGAAAACGTTGAATAATGATAAATCTGAAGAACAGAGAAAAATTTGCATCTGTGGGGACTTCAAGGTGACTGTAAACCCGGTCCTTCACACGATACAGTATCCTCTTCCGAGGATAGAAGATATTTTCACCTCACTATCCGGAGGGAAACGTTTCACCAAAATTGACTTGGCACAGGCATATCTACAGATGGAGGTTGAAGAGGCCTCTAAAAAGTATCTCACGATAAACACACACAAAGGCCTGTACCAGTACAATCGACTGGTTTTTGGAGTAGCATCAGCTCCAGCTATCTGGCAAAGAGCTATGGAGCAAGTCCTGCAAGGGATTCCGGGGACTCAATGCTACCTAGATGACATCCTTGTAACAGGAGAAAACGACAACGAGCACCTTGCCAATTTGGAGCAGGTGCTCACTAGGCTGAGAGAACGGGGCCTACGAGCAAATCGCCCCAAGTGCGAATTTTTCCAGAAACAAATATCATATTGTGGCCATATAATTAACGAAGAAGGGTTGCATAAGTCACCTGAAAAAATTGAAGCGGTCATAAAAGCCCCAGCACCTGAAAATGTCTCACAATTAAGGTCGTTCCTGGGATTGATAAATTACTATCATAAATTTTTACCGAACTTGTCAACTGTTCTGAACCCTCTTAACGCACTGCTGCAAATGGGAGTAATTTAGAAATGGAGCGAAGACTGTAAACGTGCCTTCCATAAATGCAAAGGCTTGATCACGTCCAAGGAAGTGTTGGCTCATTACAACCCATCACTACCAATCAGACTGGCGTGTGATGCATCCCCTTACGGCGTAGGAGCGGTATTATCGCATAGATTCCCTGATGGCTTGGAGCGGCCGATAGCTTTTGCGTCACACTCATTGAACTCAGCTGAGCGTAACTATGCCCAGATCGACAGGGAAGCACTCAGCCTGGTGTGGGGAGTGAAGAAATTCAACCATTACCTACACGGACAAAAATTTACCTTGTTGACTGACCATCAACCCCTCGTCTCCATAGTCAACCCTAAAAAGGGCGTTCCCATTATGACAGCGCAAAGGCTACAGAGGTGGTCCCTTTTCCTAGGGGCACACCAATATGACATAGAATACAAAGGATCAAAACAGCATGGGAATGCTGATGGTTTATCGCGCCTACCGTTGCCAACGGTAGAGGAGACACCTACAGTGGACCCAGTGGAGATGTTCCACTCAACCATAGTGGAATGTCTACCAGTAACAAATTCTACCATTGAAAAGGAAACGAGAAATGACCCGACTCTCTCACGAGTCTATGATTTAACGGTGAAGGGATGGCCAGCACATGGCGAACCACTGTTGCCAGCATTCTCGCAAAGAAGAGAACAGCTGTCAGTGTGCCGAGGAACCTTGATGTGTGGATCCAGAGTGGTGATTCCACCCAAACTCCAGGATAAAGTGCTAAAGGAGCTTCACGAGGGGCATCTGGGTGGAGTGAAAATGAAGAACCTAGCCAGAGCGTTTGTGTGGTGGCCAGGTATCGATGGAGACATCGAAGAAATGACCAAGAGCTGTCTAGGATGCCAGAAGGTCCAAAACGCCCCACCACAAGCCCCTCTACATCCATGGGAGTGGCCCTCATCTCCATGGCAAAGGGTACACATCGACTTTGCTGGTCCATTTATGGACTCAATGTTCTTAATCGCGGTTGATGCACACTCCAATGGCTGGAGGTAATAAAGATGTCCTCCAACACCACGGAAAAAAACATCACAGTATTAAGGACCATATTTGCCAGGAATGGGCTGCCTGAACAGATCTGTTCTGATAATGGACCGCAATTTGTGTCCGAAGAATTCAGGAAGTTCTTAAAAAAACAATGGGGTTAAGCACTACACGTCCGCCCCATACCATCCCGCCACCAATGGATTAGCTGAAAGGTTTGTCCAGACCTTCAAGAAGGCCATAAAGACCATGAGTAATGAAGACATAAATCTACAACATAAGGTAGATAACTTTTTGTTTGCGTACAGGAATGCAACACATATGGTTACAAACCAAACTCCCGCCATGATGTTTTTCAATAGAAGACTAAGATGCCGGCTGGATTTGATCAAGCCAAACATCAGAAGGGACATAGAGAACCGGCAATTTCAAGGCATGAATGAAAGGCCAACTAGAACCTTCCAGATAGGTCAACAAGTTTTGGCCCGGGACTACCGTACCGAGAAATGGCAGCCTGGAACTATTTGCACACGACTAGGACCGCTGATGTATACCGTGGACATTGGTGAAAGCATAATAAGGCGCCATGCTGACCAGATCATAGAGTCATCCGAAAAGGGACAACCTACACCACAACTCTATACGCCTAATGATGAAGCAGAGATACCTATAGTATCTACCTCCGATCCGGTGATACTGAAACCAGATGAACCCGACACTGGCTTTCAAGCCGAATCGACCTTGCCAAAAGAACCGACTACACCACCGAAAACTACTACACCACCGAGGCGTTATCCGGACCGAGTCAGGAAGCCTCCAGAGAGGCTGACTTATAATTGATTAACTGTAGCAAATGTGTAGATTATTGTTCTTGTAAACATGTTAATTAATGATTACTTAAAATGTTATGTACTAATTATCTAAAAGGGGAGGAATTGTAGTGTATGTACCTTTAAGAGCCCATGTGTACTGCAATGCCAGTAGTGACCACTCGGGTATATAAGCCTGTATAGCGTCTTGTATCTTTTAGTTCACCTCCAGACTTTGTTCAGTAAACACCTGTTAAACCAACTCCTGCATTCCGTGTCTCCATTAACTCACTGATACAATGTAACCTGCAGGGCTACGGACCAAGAGCTGGGAAGTGGGATTAGGCTGGATAGCTCTTTGTTGGCCAGCGCGGACACGATGGGCCGAAATGGCCTCCTTCCGTGCTGTAACTTTCTATGATTCTATGATCAGCCATAATGAAATTGAATGGCGGAACAGGCTTGAGGGGCTGAATGGCCTACTCCTGTTCCTATGTTGCTATATTCTGATTGAACATGCAGAGGCAATGGTGAAATCTGGGAGGGCTGTGTAGAAAAAATGAGAGGTGTGAGGTGGAGTATTCCTCACTGCTCCTGGTGAGATCATTAAATTCTTTTCTGCACTGCAGCCAGGTTTTGCTGTAAATGCTGCTCACATCTGCTTTGCCACCTTTCTCCATGCCTGTTCTTCATCTCACCTTTGCATCTGCCACCATCTAAGGAAAAGGGGACCTCCTTCCTCTCATAAATTTGCTCTACCAGCATCTCCATGGCTAAGAACAAAAAACTCAAAGCCTTGCTAGAACTCTTCTTGCCCTCACACATCTTCCTGCAATGTCACAATTTGCCGTTTCTGTTTGGCCAGAACAAAAATCAACTTCCATTTTAACCTGCAGCAGCGGCTGATTTCCATTTTCAAAATGGTTTGCAGATACTGGTATAGGGGGTTAAATTTTGTAATCCCAGGTGCACTGGACTATTTCCATCCTGGCATTTGCAATCTATTATATTCTTATTAATTATTAATGTCACTTCTCACATTTCCCCATGGATATTGGGTGCTGTAATACGGATGGTGCTGGCTCTCTCAATGGTTGATGTACATAACAAAATGCCTCCAACACAAACATGTAAACAAACGGACAACTACTTTCAAAATTACACCCTGCATCATGCATTATGTTAGTAAAAGTCTAAATATGGGAATTTCAGTGTCATTTAAAAATTAAGTAAAACCAATTACCGCTCCAACTCCATTATCTGTTTTATTTCTCAATCCTGGCAATTCTGCAAGTGAATGGAATTCTTAAATAGAACCAGTTGATACACTTATACTAATGATTTTGTCATGTCAAAAATGTGGCTGTAACCATTTTTGAAGTAAATACATTTGTCTCAGAAAATTTCTTTTCAAATAAAATAAACAGTTTTTAAAAACTTCATTTTAGCAGCTTATTTATTCTACATAACATCTTCAGGGTCAAATACTGAATAAACATACACATAACAGTGATTCTCAGAAACCATCAACTCATCTTAATGCTTTTGTGTCTCAGGTTTTTGTGCAACGGCAGTGGGAGAAAGACATTTTTGATTGATTGGTTCGAACAGCCGCCAGTCCTAACCTCCTAGACTTCTGATTGACAACCCCCAATCCCAGTTTAACAAGTTCATTTTTCATGTAAAATGCTGACAAGCTGACACATGGGTTGAAATATTGGCTGTCATCTTAAAATGTCAACAGTTGGAATATATGCATCCCTAACTCAGAAACACTGAAGCCAATTATATTGCCCCAGCTAATTCAGACGAGAATTGCAAGTAGGATTTTCTGGTCTGTTTGGCTTTACGCTCTGCTGGGTTCTGCCTTTACCCAGAAGGCCATTGAGGGCGTTGTTTTTGAACAACTAAGTCTGTTATGATGTATCCATGATGTTAGAAATCAGAGTTACATTAAACACCTTTCCCAATCTTATTTGCAACATAAGCTAATGTTGTCTTTCACCTGATCTACGTATGACCTAATCTATCATTATGCCAAATAATAAGTGATAACATGCCATTTCCTAAATCCTGTTCCAACAGTCAATGACTCATTAAATCCATTATTTACCTTCCAATTGTGCGTCACGGATTGGGATGGTCTTTGACCAGATCTTTATGCAAACAGGAACAGTGGTACTTGTGTTAGCCAAGGCAGTTGTTCACATAGCTTGTTGTGAGCCACAAAAATATTTTTTTTTTCCTCACAGGTTTTGGCAGTGTGCCCATAAATTGTGATTTACAGAGTTTTTTTTAGTTTCTGAGCTTAGAATTGCATGAACTTGAAAAATAGTCTTTTGTGAAACCAGAAAAATCATATGAATTTTATGAGGTTAGATTTTTACATGTTGAACTGATATATGGAAATTTTCTCACCTAACAATGATCATCCATTTTGTCTGGTTATGCATTTGTGAAGCAACTTGGGACATTTTCCTATTTTAAAGGTGCTATCTAAATTTAAATTGTTGTTATTTGTGAAATAAGAGGATTTGAAGAGAATTTGTGGTAAGGTTCCATAGAGCTTAATGTGGTAGAGCAGGACAACAACAACAATTTGCATTAATATAGCGCCTGTAACATAGCAAAACATACCAAGGTGCTTAACAAGAGCATTATCAATAAAAAAAATTGACACTGAGCCACAGAAGACAAAATCAGGACAGATGACCAAAAGCTAGGTCAAATAGATAGGTTTTAAGCAGCATCTTAAAGGAGTAGAGAAAGAAAGACGTGCATTTATATAGCGCCTTTCACAAACACCGGACATCCCAAAGTGTTATACAGCCAATGAAGTACTTTTTGAAGTGTAGTCACTGTTGTAATGTAGGAAATGGGGCAGCCAATTTGCACACAGCAAGCTCCCACAAACAGCAATGTGATAATGACCAGATAATCTGTTTTTGTTATGTTTATTGAGGGATAAATATTGGCCAAGACACCAGGGATAACTCCCCTGCTCGTCTTCAAAATAGTGCCAAGGGATCTTTTACGTCCACCTGAGAGAGCAGACGGGGCCTCAGTATAACATCTCATCCAAAAGACAGCACCTCTGACAGTGCAGCATTCCTCTTGGAGTGTCAGCCTAGATTTTTGTGCTCAAGTCTCTGTGAGTGGGACTTGAACCCACAACCTTCTGACTCAAAGGCAAGAGTGCTGCCCACTGAGCAACTGCTGACACTGAGAGAGAAGTAGAGAAGAGGAAATGCTTAGGGAGGGAATTCCAGGGCTTAGAGCCAAGGCAGCTGAAAGCATAGCCACCAATGATGGAGCCATTAAAAACGGGAATGCGCAAGATGCCAAAATTGGAGGAGCATAGAAATCTCGAAGGCAGTCTTTCCAATATTTAGTTGGAGGAAATTTCTGCTCATCCAATACAAGCAGTGTGACAAATCAGAGACAGTGGAAGGGTCAAGAGAGGTGGTGGGGAGCGAGAGCTGAGTGATGTCAGCGTACATGTGGAGCCTGATGTTGTGTTTTCGGATGAAGTCATGAGGGGCAGCATGTAGATGAAAAATAGGAGGGGGGCAAGGATAAATCCTTGGGGGACTCCAGAGGTATTGGTGCGGGAGCAGAAGAGAAGCCATCGCAGTTGATTCTCTGGCTATGATTCGATAAATAAGAATGGAACCAGGCAAGGCTAGTTCCACCCAGCTGGATGACAGAGGAGAGGCGTTGGAGGAGGATGGTGCGGTCAACTGTGTCGAAGGCTGCAGATAGGTCGAGAAGGATGAAGATGGATAGTTTACCACAGTCTTAGTCACATAGAATGTCATTTGTGACTTTGATAAGGGCCATTTTGGTACTGTGGCAGGGGCAGAGGCCTGATTGGAGGGATTCAAACATGGAATAGCGGGAAAGATGGGCATGGATTTGGGAAGTGACAACATATTCAAGGACTTTGGAAAGGAAAGCAAGGTTGGAGTTGAGGCAGTAGTTTTCAAGGACAAAGGGGTCAAGGGTGTTTTTTTTGAGGGGGGTTATAACGGCAGATTTGAAGGGGTGCGGAAAAGTACCCTGTTAGATCCGTGGTTCAATGGATAAATAATCACACGGATGCTGTACATTAACAAATAACAGGTCTTTACTGGAGGAGGGTAATCTCTAGACTGGGGGTACAGAGGCATGCGCAAAGCTTATATACCGGTGTGGTCACTGCCGGTACTACAGTATACAGGAGCTGTAAAAGTAGTTCTGACTTAAAGGCACATACACTACAATTCCTCCCCTTTTAGATTATTAATACAGGTACCCCCTAATATTCAAATAACAATTAACATTTTTACATGTACATTAAATAACAAAAGTCCATTTATAGATTCAGTCTTTGGGGCGGCTTCCTGACCCTTTCGGGATAGCGCCTTTCCAGAGGTTCTTGTTCTTGGTGCAGAGGCGATTCTGACCCCTTTTCATCGCGTAGTTCATCGGGTTCCACTGCTACTGGGTCTGAAGTAGATGCTACCGGTATGTTGGGTTCATCCCCAGGTACTCGAGACATGGGGTTGACGCGTTCCTGTGACGCTAAGATCTGATCGACGTGGCGTCTCACAATGTTCTCCCCGGCATCCACTGTGTACATTAATGGCCCCTGCCTTGTACATATCATTCTGGGTTGCCACTTCTCTGCTCGATAGTCACGGGCCAAGACTGGTTGCCCTACATTGAAGCTCCTTGTCGGCTTCTCATTGATGTGCTGGAATTGTTTGTCCTCAACATTTCTTCGCACATTTGGTCTGAGCAAGTCCAGACGAGATCTCAACCTTCGGTTAAAGAACATCATGGCCGGGGTCTGGTTGGTAACTGCATGTGTCGCGTTTCGGTAGGCTAATAAGAAATTGTCCACCTTCTGCTGTAGTGGAATTTCATCATCGCACATGGCCTTTATCGCCTTCTTAAAGGTTTGTACGAACCTCTCAGCCAATCCATTTGTGGCTGGATGATACGGGGCAGATATGTAATGCCTTACCCCATTCCTTTTCATTAATTTTTGGAACTCGTCGGACACAAACTGTGGTCCATTATCAGAGCAAATCTGCTCTGGCAAACCGTTTCTGGCAAATATGGTCCGTAGGACTGCAATCGTTTTCTCTGTAGTGGTTGAAGACATTTTTATCACCTCAGGCCACTTTGAATGAGCATCCACTGCTATTAAGAACATTGAGTCCATGAAAGGACCAGCGAAATCAATATGCACCCATTGCCATGGAGAGGAGGGCCACTCCCATGGGTGTAGAGGGGCATGTGGTGGTGCATTTTGGACCTTCTGGCATCCTAAGCAGCTCTTAGTTAGGTCTTCGATTTGTTGATCAATTCCCAGCCACCACACATAAGCCCTAGCAAGGCTTTTCATTTTCACTCCCCCCAGATGACCTTCATGTAGCTCATTTAGCACTCTCTCCCTTAACTTGGGTGGAATCACCACTCTGGATCCACACACCACTGTCCCCTGGCATACTGACAGCTGTTCTCCTCTGGATGAGAATGCTGGCAACAGCGAGTCGCCATGTGTTGGCCATCCCCTCACCGTCAATTCATATACCCATGACAGCGTCGGATCATTGCGGGTCTCCTTTTCTATATCTGCGTTCGTTACTGGCAATCGTTCAATTATTGACGAATAAAATATCTCGATAGGGTCCACTGCTGGTGCTTCCTCCACAGTAGGCAGTGGCAGGCGCGATCACCCATCAGCGTTCCCATGCTGTTTCGTGCCTTTATATTCTATTTCATATTGATTTGCCCCTAGAAACAGGGACCATCTTTGTAACCGCTGTGCAGTCATTACTGGCACGCCCTTCTTAGGATTAAAGATGGAGACAAGTGGTTGGTGGTCAGTCAGCAAGGTGAACTTCTGCCCATGCAGATAGTGGTTGAATTTTTTACTCCCCATACTAGGCTGAGGGCCTCCCTGTCAATCTGGGCGTAGTTGCGCTCGGCTGAGGTTAGTGCCCGAGACGCAAAGGCTACTGGCCTCTCCAACCCGTCTGGGAATTTGTGCGACAGCACCGCTCCAATACCGTAGGGTGATGCATCACATGCCAAACGAATTGGTAGTGCTGGGTTGAAATGGGCCAACACCTCTTTTGATGTGATCAATTCTTTACACTTCTGGAAAGCTCGTCTACGTTCGTCATCCCACTTCCATGGTACCCCTGTTTGCAGTAGGGTGTTCAGCGGGTGTAATACTGTAGACAAATTTGGTAAGAACTTGTGGTAATAGTTTACCAGCCCGAGGAACGACCTCAGTTGTGACACATTTTCCAGTGCTGGAGCCTTGACTACTGCCTCAATCTTGTCAGGGGACTTATGTAACCCCTCTTCATCGATGACGTGGCCACAATACGAGATCTGTTTCTGGAAAAACTCGCACTTGTGGCGATTAGCTCGTAGCCCATACTCCTTTAATCTGGTGAGCACCTTCTCCAAGTTGGCGAGGTGATCACCGTCATTTTCGCCCGTGACCAAGATGTCATCCAAATAACACTGGGTCCCTGGAATCCCTTGCAGGACCTGATCCATCGCCCTTTGCCAGATAGCCAGAGCCGAGGCTACTCCAAACACCAGCCGGTTGTATTGATAGAGACCTTTATGAGTGTTGATCGTAAGGTAATGTTTCGAAGCTTCTTCTACCTCCATTTGCAAGTACGCCTGGGCTAGATCAATTTTGGTGAAGTGTTTACCTCCAGATAGCGAGGCGAAAATATCCTCAATTCGTGGAAGCGGATATTGCACCGTGTGAAGGACTGGGTTCACTGTCACCTTAAAATCCCCACAGATGCGGACCTTCTTTGGTTCCCCAGGCGTATTACTCAACGACCTCTTCATTACAGGAACGATGGGTGTAGCCCACTCGCTCCAGTCCACTTTGGACAGTACTCCTGAACGTTCCAACCCTTCCAGCTCTGCTTCAACAGTTGGTCTGATCGCATAAGGCACTGGTCTGGCCTTCAGAAACTTTGGGCTTGCATTTTCCTCTATTTTAATTGTTGCTGTTATTCCTTTTAGTGTTCCTAATCCCTCCTGGAATACTTCTTTTGCGTCAGTTAGCATTTTTGACAGTCGTCCAGGTGTGACGTCGTCATCCTTTTTGGCCTCAACCTTCAGTGCCTGTATGGAATGCCAATCTAATTGTATCTTCCGGATCCATTCACGTCCTAGCAGTGGTGGTCCTCCATTTGGCAATACATATATATCCATTTTAGGTATTTCCTGGCCTTTATATGTCACGTTCACCCTTATTTTTCCTTTGGGGTGGACTTTTTGCCCCGTATATGTCTTCAAGACAATTTCTGTAGCTTTCAAGGGTATGTGTGAAAGTAGCCGCTTGTAGTCTCTTTGATTTATGACTGTTAGAGCTGACCCTGTGTCCAATTCCATTTCCACTTGGACTCCGTCTATCTTGAGTGTAACCCAGATAGTCTGGTGATCCTCCATTTCGGTTACATTATGTAGTTTCAGACAACCCAGCTCCTTGCTTCCGGAGTCTGTGTCACTTTTCTGTTCGTCTGAACCACTGTCCATCACCTGGTGTACCTTTTTGTACTTCTCCTGTGGAGATTTCTTACTGTTGGTTTTCTTCCCAGATCTGCAGACTCTTGCTATGTGTCCTGCTTTCCCACACTGTCTGCACACTTTGTCCTTGAACCAACAATCTTTCTGGTCATGTGTTGTTCTGCTGCAGCGATAGCACTTCCCTGTTCCATAGGACATTTCATTGGTGCCATATTCTTGCGGTCTCCGTTGTATCTCTGCAGCGCCCCTTGCGGCTGCTTCGTGTGATACTGCCATACTGAAAGCTTTGTCCAGCGTAAGGTCCTTTTCTGATAGAAGCCATTTCTGGGTTCCTTCACTTTGTAGCCCACACACAAACTTGTCCCTTAACGTATCTGCTAGTCCCGCTCCAAACTGGCAGTGTTTCGATAGCTTGCGCAGTTCCGTTAGGTACTCAGCATTGCTTTCGTCTTTGTGTTGGTTCCTTTTATGGAACTTAAATCGTTCTGCTATCAGCAGCGGTGTGGGGTTTAAGTGGTCCTGTAGGATTTCTACTATGCTTTCAAAATTCTTGTTTACCGGCTTCTCTGGGGTTATTAGATTTCGCAGTAACCCATAAGTTTTTGCACCCATGGAATTTAACAGAACCAGTGCTTTATTAGCATCTGGCACTTCATTCGCCCTGCAGTACACTTCAATACGTTCCACATATGTCGCCCAATCTTCGACTTCATTGTCGAACGTAGAGATACTGCCACTCTTCGGCATCCTTGGGTGTGCGTTAACTATCACCAATGGCACCTCCCGCACTTCCCCTTCTTCTCCGCTGGCACAAAATGGCATCTCCCGCGCTTTCCTTCCTTCCCGCGCTCGCCCTTCTTCTCCGCTGCGGCTTCTCAAAATGGCGTCTCCCACGCTCTTCCTTCTTCTCCGTGGCTCAATGGTGTCTCCTGCGCTCTCCCTGCTTCTCCGCGGCTCAATGGCGTCTCCTGCGCTCTCCCTGCTTCTCTGTGGCTCAATGGCGTCTCCCCTTTCTTCGCCCTGCGGACCCTGTTCAGCCCGTGATCCCTGGCTGTGCTCTGTGCGTTCTTCTTTGGATATTTTTCGACGCCGCTCAGTCTAGAACCCGGCTGTTTCTTACCCTCTCTCTCTCCGGTTTGTTTTATTTTCCTCGACGCCGCTCGGTGTTCAACCCCCGGCTGCGCCCTGCGCTCTTCACCCTCTGTCTTACCCCGTCGATGCTGCTCGGCTCTCTCTCCACCGGCGGTCGGCTCCAACCGCCGCTGCTCGGGAAGGGTCTGCGCTGGACCTGTCGTCGGTCTCTTACTGCTCATTGTGGCTGGGGAACCAAGCCCGGCTCTCCACAGCCTCCCCTGCAAAGTTGGATCTCTGCCTGACTGCTGGGCGGTTGCTCGTAGTCGACGCCCGTGTTCCTGGCCTCGACTATTTTTTTTCTTTCTTTTACGTTGCAGGTAGATTCGAATCGACACTCGTCGCCACTGTTAGATCCGTGGTTCAATGGATAAATAATCACACGGATGCTGTACATTAACAAATAACAGGTCTTTACTGGAAGAGGGTAATCTCTAGACTTGGGGTACAGATGCATGCGCAAAGCTTATATACCGGTGTGGTCACTGCCGGTACTACAGTATACAGGAGCTGTAAAAGTAGTTCTGACTTAAAGGCACATACACTACATACCCGAGGACAGAGAACCAGTAACAATATCAGCTAACATGGGGGCCAGGAAGGAAAGCTGGGCGGTTAACAGTTTGCTGGGAATAGGGTCGAGGGAGCATGAGGTGTGTCCCATGGACAAGATGAGCTCGAGGACAAAGAACAAAGCAATGAGATATAGCCTGATTGAAAGAGGGGCTCTATCCTTGTTGGTCCTTTCAGCTCAGGGTCAAATAGGACACTAAGCTTGTGAGCAGTCAGCTTCAAACTGAGACTTGAGTGGCCTGGAGGGAAATGGAATCAGAGACAAAAGTACGGAGTTTGTGGAACAGGCCAAAGATCTTCAGAATGTTTAACTGCTCATCCAGGACTGAAGAATGAGAGGTGATCTCATTGAAACACATAAAATTCTTAGAGGATTTGACAGGGTAGATGCTGAGAGGCTGTTTCCCCTGGCTGGAGAGTCTAGAACTAGGCATCATAGTCTCAGGATAAGGAGTCGGCCATTTAGGACTGAGATGAGGAGAAATTTCTTTGCTCAAAGGGTTGTGAATCTTTGGCATTCTCTTCCCCAGAGGGCTGTGGATGCTCAGTTGTTGAATATATTCAAGATTGAGATCGATAGGTTCTTGGGTACTAAGGGAATCAAAGGATATGTGGATAGGACAGGAAAGTAGAGTTGATGTAGAAGTTCAGCCATGATCTTAGTGATTGGCAGAGCATGCTCAAGGGGCTGTACGGCCTACTCCTGCTCCTACTTCTTATGTTCTTATGATGCTTTGATGAATAATAGAAACTGCAGTAAAATTAAAGTTCCCAAACTTTGGCCTTACACATATAATAAGGCAATACCCTAGATAGGGGAATGAAGACAAGCACAATATAAATAAGATCGTTTTTTTGGGCTGTGCTGTATATTTGCGCCAACAGGAGATTGGCATTAATGGCTATGCAATCAGTTAATGCTTTATCTTATAGTAATGCCAAGCTCAAGCAACAGATCAGGGTGCACTAACCTCCTCGCTCAATTCTCCAATCTTCTTTCCAGTTGAGTGAGTCTCGTAATTTGGGGCATTTGTGTGGTACCATCATCATGGCTGCAAATAATATGCCTGGGAATGTGGTGACGTCATTGAGCGCCCATTTAAATGGTACCTTCATCCAGTTTGGATATTGCATTAATAGCTTTCCAACTTTCTTTGCTGCAATACTTCTTGTTGATTAAGTTTCTTGACAATATTTTTTGTATTATTTGTTGTTGGTTTTGTCTGTGATGCTTTTTTTTGCATTTTTGGTATTAATGCGCACCCCCCTGTTTTCTGCCTTTAGCTTTTTTCCCAACTGCAATCTCAGTTGCCACATCTACAGTTCTGAAGATAGGTATCCTGTTGGGTATACCTCCCTATTTGCTTGTTATGGAAGAGGAAGAGGAAGAGGCGGATCTGAGAAAGTATGAGAGAGAGGTACGTTTCCACCCAAGGTGGTCTTGTCGCTTCCACCTAACTCAAAAAATTTTTGCAAACTAACCTAGACATGTCTAAGGAGATCAGTCTTCACACCTGAGAGACAGTCACAGAAATAAGCCATTTTCTAGAGCTAGACCATCAGACAAGTTTCAGGACAGGTACGACTTTGCCAATGGCTGTCAAGGTGATCAGTGTCTTGAACTTCTAACAGCTAGCTCCTTCCAAGCAACAGCTGGGGATGTCTGATTTCACAAGCAGCAGTGAATGGATGCATAAAAAAGTGACAGATGCCTTGTTTGACAGATCAGCTCCTTCATATATTCCATAAGGAAAGTAGCCAGCAGCATGATAAACAATGTACTTTTACTGTTTGGCAGGTTTTCCCAATATGTAGAGCATTATTGATGGCATGCATGTAGCTATTAGTCTCAGAATCCTGCAACTCCTCTACCACCACAACTGCTTCCTCCTACTCCCCAATGCACTGTGACTCACCCAGTGCAACCATCTCAAGCTTCGTAACTGCATCCTCCAGGATGTGCATAGCTCTGCTGATGCTTGCAAACAATAATGAGAGGGATTAAAAGCACTGTGTGTTGCTATCTTGTTTTGGGCCATTGGCAGTGCTGGGAGGCTGCTCTACCAGGCAGAAGATGAACAAATATTCTAATGCTGGTTGCAAGGGATAGCTTCAAACAGAGCTTGCCTGGATATGTAATGTTTGTGTGGTTGTGTGTGTGTGAGGCAGTGAGTATGAAGAGGGACAAGACACAACAACAGGAGATTACTGGTCCTTACTGCCTCTATATGCAAGGATGTTGAGAGTGGCCTCCTCCAGGGGAGGCAATGTCTTCCTGAGCCTTCCTCCGGTTGGCGTCTTTTCCCTTGTACTATGTGACATCTTGTCACGCAAGCAGAAAATTATTCTTGACATATTAAAATTCAAGAAGCACATACACAGTGCCCAACTACAACTGATTTGGGATGGCACCATGTAACTCGGTTGTCTTACAATGATTTGATGCATGAAATCTTTCTAAGTTTGTGTGAGGGTTTGCATGGGTGGGCCTTGCTTGGTTCCTTAAAGTATGTCATCTTCTCTTTTAGCTGTTCCCAGGTCCAGCCAGTACTATATACAGTATGAGCCTGGCCCCCACCTCTTGTCAGGTATGGTGCACTACCATCTTGTATGGAGTGCCCTAGTATGCCAACAGGATAATCATCCTTACACCTACTTCATGTAGCAGTGCATTCACTTTACCAGCCATCAAAAGAGGTTTTGGGTGCTGCGCAGCTGCCCACAGCCATTTGCCCACAGACTTGGCTTATTGCCTCCATATCGGGTTTGCCTTTCTTTGCTTTTGGCTTTCTACTTCTTTCTCTCCATACAGCCTTTGCAAAGGATGACAAATTTTTAAATAGTAATTTGAGCTTTTGTAAAGGCTCTAAGAATGTTTTGCCCTCCATTCCCATGCAGCCCCTTATCTTTAATTTTTTTCTGCAGCCCTTGAGGTGAACTTCATAAATTAAGTTGAGGTCAGCACCGCTCTCTCATTGCTCACCATGCATTCAAAGTGGTCCCACTGTCACTGCCGGGATCCCACACTCAGCCCATATTTGGGATGATGCACAGATAACAGTGTAAGCAGTTCGAATCCGATACCAAATATCGCTTGCAACAACAAATCTGTTTACTGTGGTCGGCCAAGTTCAGACAAACACAGAGGCCGGAATTTTCCTATAAGAAAATGGATGGGTTTGGCGCGTGGGGGCAGTTAAATTGTTAAAAATAGGATTCCCGACCTGATCCCACCTCGAACCCGCCCACTTCCGGTTTTGCATTTAACTGACTGGGGACGGGTTTCACACAATTCATGAAACCCGGCAGTTAAGCAGAGGCGGGGACTGCTGGATCCAGGAGTTAAGTGGCTTTATACCTAACTCCTGGATCCAGGGTCCCTACCATACCCAACCCCTGCGATCAGAGACCCCCTCACGAGGTCTCCAATTGCATTCCCAGGTCTCACCCACCTCCCCCCCCCGCAATGATGGTGATGAGGCCAGCCACGATCCTCCGGTGGGCAGCCCCGATCCTCTCTCCCCTCCGCTAATGCCTGGCCGATCACCCCTGCGATCCCTGATCCCCCCCCTGCAATCCCCGATATCCCTCTCCCGAACCAACTCCTCACAACTGAGGCCTATCCGTCCATATCCAGCCAGCCTCTCAAGCTGGCTGGCTGCGGGCCGGAAACCGAGGTCTCACATTCAAATTAGGCCATGCCGGTAAAGTCGGCAGAACCTGCGGGAAACCCGGCCTCCCTCGTCCTAACCATGTCCTAACTTGCACCAAGTCCCGCTCACCCATCACCCCTGTGGTCGCTGCATTGGCTCCCAGTTAAGCAACGCCTCGATTTTAAAATTCTCATACTTGTTTTCAAGTCCCTTCCTGGCCTCGCCCCTCCCTAGTTCTATAATCTCCTCCAGCCCCACAACCGCCCGAGATGTCTGCGCTCCTCCAATTCTGGCCTCTTGAACATCCCCGATTTTAATCGCTCCACCACTGACGACCATACCTTCAGCTGCCAAGACCCTAAGCTCTGGAATTCCCTCCCTAAACCTCTCCGCCTCTCTACCTCTCTTTCCTCCTTTAAGACGCTCCTTAAAACCTACCTCTTCGATCAAGCTTTTGGTCATCTGCCCTAATATCTCCTTATGTGGCTTGGTGTCAAATTTTGTTTGAGAATGCGCCTGTGACGCGTTGGGACGTTTTACTATGTTAAAGGTGCTAAATAAATGCAAGTTGTTGTTGTTGATTAAACCAAATTCTAATCCTACGTTTATATATGTATATAAGAATAGGGTATCTTACAACAGAGACCTGCCACTCAGCTTCCATTTTCTCCCATTCTCAAAAGGTTCAACCAGATATGGATGCCACCCCATTGGCACTGTTACAATGTGAATGACAAATACAAACAACCGGTGAAGAGCAAAGACTAAAATCACAAATTACAAAAAATAGTGACGTACATTTCACTTTTGTAAATAGCTTGCACATAAATTCATGTAGCCGTTTCACTTGTTAATAATACATAACAAAAGATTGATCAAAAATTTGTTGATTGAAAAGAATGTTACCTTTTATTTAAGTTCATTGTTCATTGTTCTCATGGAGACAGGTCTAAATGCAGAGTGTGGATGTTCTGTATAAATATAAGTCACCATCTGTTAGATCTGTAAGGAGATGTACACATTTGCCTGAAAAAATATAATTTATTTGTTCACAGGATGTGATCGTCGCTGGCAAGGCCAGCATTTATTGCCCATCACTAATTGCCCTTGAGAAGGTGGTAGTGAGCCATCTCCTTGAACCACTGCAGTCTGTGTGGTGAAGGTACTCCCACAGTGCTGACGTTGTCATAGCGGTTTGATACAACTGAGTGGCTTTCCAGGCCATTTCAGAGGGCAGTTAAGAGTCAACCACATTGCTGTGGGTCTGGAGTCACATATAGGCCAGACCAGGTAAGGATAGCAGGTTTCATTCACTTAAAGGATATTAGTGAACCAGATGGGTTTTTACAACAATCTGGTAGTTTCATGGTCACCATTACAGATACTAGCTTTTTTAATTCCCGATTTATTTAAATAACTGAATTTAAATTCCCCAGTTGCCAATGGTGGGATTTGAACTCACATCGCATAGATTATTTGTCCAGATCGCTGGATTACTAGTCCAGTAACATAACCACTATGCTATCATACACCTCAATATGGTGAAGTAATGGCTGGAATTTTCATTATCTGGGTGGGCAGTCGGCATGGCGGCTCGGAACCCCATTCTTCTTTTCGTCCTGCTCCTCAGAGTGACTTTCCATTAATGGCACCTATTAAGGCAGGCCTGCGTGTTACCCGGCCCTATTGAATGGTGCGGGTCTGATGACGTCATCGATGACTCATTTCCAGCCGGGATATTTAAAGCAGCCTTGGCCACATTGCATTTGAAGGTTCATCTAGGAGTCTGTCGGCAGTACATGTCACCTTCTGGTTATTGCTGAGCCTTGCACAGATGGCTTCACAGAGACAGAGGGCTGCACCCAGGTTTTCAGATGACTCCCTACATATTCTTGTGGAGGGAGTCAAAGCACACAGGGAGGTCCTCTTCCCTGCTGGTGGGCGCAAGAGACTAAAAGAGCCGGCTGCAAATTGCAGAGGAGGTCAACAGCAGGGATGTTGTCAGGATCACCTGGGTGCAGTGCCAGAAGACTTCAACAATCTCATGAGATCAGGAAAGGTGAGTGCAAAACCACACTCAACTCCAACCTGCTGTGCCTCTCATCACATCCCCATCAATCTGCCTTCCGAATCCTGCTCCTGCACATCCTTACTCACACCAACATATGCACCTCCACCCATCCCTCTCTCTCTATCTACATACTCACATCCCCATCTGACTAACCACGCCTCACACTCACCCTTATCCTAATGCAATCATACCAACTAACAACACACAAGGAGGCCACTTTGCATTGGCACTTTGGCATTGGCACCCCACTCCCTCATAGTCACCATCTAAAGATGTAACCTACACATTCCTTACACTCATTCCATCACTCTCATTTAAACATCTCTTCTTTCCCTCCTTGCAGGAGATGAGAGCTCACAATAAGAGGGAGAGGGAGAGAACCGGAGGTGGCCCTCATCATTTACCACGTTAGCAGCAGAGGAGGTTGTTGTGTCCGTGTGTTAATAGAGACACTGAAGACAGGAGTTGGTTTCACAGGTGTTCACTGAACAAAGTCTGGAGGGGAACTGACTGATACAACACAATATACAGGCTTATATAGCCCAAGTGGCCATTACTGGCATTACAGTACACAGGGGGCTCTTAAAGGCACATACACTACAATCCTCCCCTTTTAGCCAACCAGTACATAATATTTTAAGTAATCATTAATTACATGTTACAAGAAAAATAATCTAAACATTGCTGCAGTTAATCAATTATAAGTCAGTCTCTCTGGAGGCTTCCTGACTCGGTCCGGATAACGCCTCGGTGGTGCAGTAGTTTCTGGTGGTGTAGTTGGTTCTTTTGGCAAGGCTGATTCGGCTTGAATGCCAGTGTCGGGTTCATCAGGTTCCAGTATCACCGGATCGGAGGTAGATACTATGGGTATCTCTACTTCATCATTAGGCGTATAGAGTTGTGGTGTAGGTTGTCCCTTTTCAGATGACTCTATGATTTGGTCAGCATGGTGCCTTATTATGCTTTCTCCGATGTCCACGGTATACATCAGCGGTCCTAGTCGTGTGCAGATAGTTCCAGGCTGCCATTTCTCAGTACGGTAGTCCTGGGCCAAAACTTGTTGACCTATCTGGAAGGTTCTAGTTGGCCTTTCATTCATGCCTTGAAATTGCCGGTTCTCCACGCCCCTTCTGATGTTTGGCTTGATCAAATCCAGCCGGCATCTTAGGCTTCTATTGAAGAACATCATGGCGGGAGTTTGGTTTGTAACCATATGTGTTGCATTCCTGTATGCAAACAAGAAGTTATCCACCTTATGCTGAAGTTTTATGTCTTCATTACCCATGGCTTTTATGGCCTTCTTGAAGGTCTGGACAAACCTTTCAGCCAATCCATTGGTGGCAGGATGGTATGGGGCGGACGTGTAGTGCTTAACCCCATTGTTTTTTAAGAACTTCCTGAATTCTTCGGACACAAATTGCGGTCCATTATCAGAACAGATCTGTTCAGGCAGCCCATTCCTGGCAAATATGGCCCTTAATACTGTGATGGTTTTTTCCGTGGTGGTGGAGGACATCTTTATTACCTCCGGCCACTTGGAGTGTGCATCAACCGCGATTAAGAACATTGAGTCCATAAATGGACCAGTAAAGTTGATGTGTACCCTTTGCCAGGGAGATGAGGGCCATTCCCATGGATGTAGAGGGGCTTGTGGTGGAGAGTTTTGGACCTTCTGGCATCCTAGGCAGCTCTTGGTCATTTCTTCGATGTCTCCATCGATACCTGGCCACCACACAAACGCCCTGGCTAGGTTCTTCATTTTCACTCCACCCAGATGCCCCTCGTGAAGCTCCTTTAGAACTTTATCCTGGAGTTTGGGTGGAATCACCACTCTGGATCCACACATCAAGGTTCCTCGGCACACTGACAGCTGTTCTCTTCTTTGCGAGAATGCTGGCAACAGTGCTTCGCCATGTGCTGGCCATCCCTTCACTGTTAAATCGTAGACTTGTGAGAGAGTCGGGTCATTTCTAGTTTCCCTTTCAATGGCAGAATTTGTTACTGGTAGACATTCGACTATGGTAGAGTGGAAAATCTCCACTGGGTCTACGGTAGGTGCCTCTTCTACCGTTGGCAACGGTAGGCGTGATAAACCATCAGCATTCCCATGCTGTTTTGATCCCTTGTATTCTATGTTATATTGGTGTGCCCCTAGAAAAAGGGACCACCTCTGTAGCCTTTGCGCTGTCATAATGGGAACACACTTTTTACGGTTGAATATGGAGATGAGGGGTTGATGGTCATTCAACAAGGTAAATTTTTGTCCGTGTAGGTAATGGTTGAATTTCTTCACTCCCCATACCAGGCTGAGTGCTTCCCTGTCGATTTGGGCATAGTTACGCTCAGCTGAGTTCAATGAGCGTGACACAAAAGCTATCGGCCGCTCCGAGCCATCAGGGAATTTATGCGATAATACTGCTCCTACGCCGTAAGGGGATGCATCGGACGCCAGTCTGATTGGCAGTGATGGGTTGTAATGAGCCAAAACTTCTTTGGACATGATTAAGTCTTTGCATTTATGGAAGGCACGTTTACAGTCTTCGCTCCATTTCCAAATTACTCCTGTTTGTAGCAGTTCATTAAGAGGGTGCAGAACAGTTGAGAAGTTTGGTAAAAATTTATGATAGTAATTTATCAATCCCAGGAACAACCTTAATTGTGAGACATTTTCAGGTGCTGGGGCTTTTATAACCGCTTCAATTTTTTCAGGTGACTTATGCAACCCTTCTTCGTTAATTATGTGGCCACAATATGATATTTGTTTCTGGAAAAATTCGCACTTGGGGCGATTTGCTCGTAGGCCCCGTTCTCTCAGCCTAGTGAGCACCTGCTCCAAATTGACAAGGTGCTCGTTGTCGTTTTCTCCTGTTACAAGGATGTCATCGAGGTAGCATTGAGTCCCCGGAATCCCTTGCAGGACTTGCTCCATAGCTCTTTGCCAGATAGCTGGAGCTGATGCTACTCCGAAAACCAGTCGATTGTACTGGTACAGGCCTTTGTGTGTGTTTATCGTGAGATACTTTTTAGAGGCATCCTCAACCTCCATCTGTAGATATGCCTGTGCCAAGTCAATTTTGGTGAAACGTTTCCCTCCGGATAGTGAGGCGAAAATATCTTCTATCCTCGGAAGAGGATACTGTACCGTGTGAAGGACCGGGTTTACAGTCACCTTGAAGTCCCCACAGATGCGAATTTTTCTCTGTTCTTCAGATTTATCATTATTCAACATTTTCTTCATGACCAGGACGATGGGTGTTGCCCACTCGCTCCAATCTATTTTGGATAATACGCCTGCCTTTTCCAAATTCTCCAGCTTTGCCTCGACTGCTGGACGAATTGCGTATGGCACCGGTCTTGCCTTAAAAAACTTGGGAATTGCCGCATCTTCCACTTTTATTGAGGCGGTGATGCCTTTTAAGGTTCCTAAGTTTCTCTTGAAACACTTCTTTGGCGTTGGCCAAGATGTCTTTTAATCGTTCAGGTATGACGTCATCATCATTTTTTTCCTTACTGGTCACCGTCAGTGCCTGAATGGAGTGCCAGTCTAAACGTATTTTCCTGATCCATTCACGTCCCAACAGCAGTGGACCACCATCTTGTAGAACGTATAAATACAACTTTTGTATTTCCTTGCTGTTGTATACAACAGGCACCCTTATTTTTCCTTTGGGGTATACTTTCTGCCCCGTATATGTTTTCAAGATAATGGATGTGTCTTTTAAAGGTATATGCGGAAATAGCCGCTCGTAATCCCGTCGATTTATGATGGTCAGAGCTGATCCTGTATCTAGCTCCATTTTAACTGGGGACCCTGCTATCGTGAGGGTAACCCAAATGGTCTGGTAATCTTCTTTGGCAATTACATTATGTAATTTGAGACAGCTTAGTCTCTTGTTTTCGGAGTCGCTATCGCTCTTCTGGTCTTCGGAGCTACTGTCCGTCATCATTTGTACCTTTCTGTACTTTTCTTTATTGATTTTTTTTTTCCTGTCCGTGGATTTTTTTTGTCCAGATCGGCATACACGTCCAATGTGTCCAATCTTCCCGCATTGCCTGCATGCTTTGTCCTTGAACCAGCAGTCCCTCTGGTCATGGGTGGATCTGCCACAGCGATAACATCTCTCGAAACCCTGTGTCATTTCATGGGAGCGAAAGTCCTGTGTCTTTTGTTGTATCTCTGCAGCTCCTCTTGCGGCTGCTTCGTATGATACAGCCATACTGAAAGCCTTGTCCAGTGTTAAATCTTTCTCAGAAAGCAGCCTTTTCTGTGTTCCTTCACTTAGGAGACCGCAGATGAATTTGTCTCGAAGATAATCTGCTAGTCCTGCCCCGAATTGGCAGTGCTTTGATAGCTTTCTTAATTCGGTGAGGTAATCAGCGTTACTTTCATTCTTGTGTTGATTCCTCTTGAAGAATTTGAATCATTCCGCTATCAGCAGCGGTGTTGGGTTTAAGTGCTCCTGTAGGGTATCAACAATTTCTTTAAAATTCTTGTCCTTTGGTTTGGCTGGAGTGATTAAGTTTCGTAACAGCCCGTATGTCTTTGTGCCCATTAGATTTAGAAGTACTGACGCCTTTTTATCATTTTCTATTCCATTTGCTGTGCAATATACCTCCACTCTTTCCACATATGTGGTCCAATCCTCTATATCGTTATCAAAAGCATCAATATTGCCAGCCTTAGGAATCCTGGAAAAAAAATGGCGCTTCACGCGCTTTTCTTTCTTTTCTGCAGAAAAGATATGGCACTGCCCGCACTTCCCCGCCGCTGCTGCTGATGACAACGCTGTTTTTCGCGGGTTTCCCTTCTTTTTATTTATTTATTTATTTACAGGTGGAGACTCGTTCCCGCCGGACTCTCTCTGCTAGGTCTGAACGCCGACCTGCTTGCAGCGCCGGCCGTCTCCCGAGTGCTCCCTCCCCGTCTGTTACTGCTTGCCTCCGCCTTCGCTGCTTGGCCTCGCTGCAGAGCCAACCACTGGAGCCCCAGCCCGACGCCCAGGGAGGATTATTGCAGTACCTGCCACCAGCTCGGCTAGCTGGTGAAACCACAGCTTTTTCTTTTTCTTGCTTTTCTTCGACTTTGGACGCCAGAGGAATCGATGTCCTTGAGGTGCTGCCGAATTGCAGGTAAGTCCGTTTCCAATTCGTCGCCACTGTTGTGTCCGTGTGTTAATAGAGACACTGAAGACAGGAGTTGGTTTCACAGGTGTTTACTGAACAAAGTCAGGAGGGGAACTAACTGATACAACACAATATACAGGCTTATATAGCCCAAGTGGTCTTTACCGGCATTACAGTACACAGGGGGCTCTTAAAGGCACATACACTACAGAGGTCGCCCTGGAGGCCTCAGGAGTTGCGGAGCAGCTGGCGGTGGGAGATGGAGAAAGGGGGACATCTCAGCAACCTGGTGACAGAATTACATATCATACAATCACATGGCATACAGCAGTCACTCATATGGGAACTGATGTCAGCAGCCAGTGAATGTTCAACATGTGCATAATGGTATCGTTCTTGATATTACATTTCTAAATCATCTCTTTACTCTCCCACAGGTCAATCAAGAGCCCCCCCACTGTCCAGGCACAAGAAGAAGACAACTCCTCAGAGGAGCCTCCAGCCTCTCTGGGTGCACTGTCACCAGACATAAGTGCACCCAGCACCAGCGCAGAAACGCACACCTCGGTGGGTTCTACATGAGATAGAGCAGTGTTGTCACCTGGTGTCTCACAAGTCACAAGTGAGCAAGAGGAGATGGTGGAGACAGGGACAGCAGTGGAGGTGGAGACAGGGACAGCAGTGGAGACTCCTCGCCAGAGGGCGCAGGACGCGCCCAGCTCTGCTCTGCTGCATGCAGACGCCGAGCCTCGGGGACCATCCAGAAAGAGGGCGATCCTGGAATTGCACGAACAAGTGCAGGAGGCTCTGCCAGGTTTTGCAACTGTTATGTCCGCAAATGTGCAGAGAACGGAGTCCATCTCTAATATCAGCACCACCGTGTCGCAGGCGATGGCGACTGTAGGCTCTTCCATGGAAAGGATGGCCACCTACATGGAGCAGCTAATGTGCCACTCACATGAGCACAGATGGAGAACAGATGGCAGAGGCTCATAGACCTCTTCTCTAGGAGGGATGTCAACGTAAATTGGCCAGAAAAAGCAGCAAACCTGAGGATTGGGAGCAGTTTAGGATTCAGCAAAGGAGGACAAAGGGATTAATTCAGAGGGGGAAAATAGAGCATGAGAGTAAGCTTTCAGGGAACATAAAACCTGACTGTAAAAGCTTCTATAGATAAGTGAAGAGAAAAAGATTGGTGAAGTCAAGCGTAGGTCCCTTGCAGTCAGAATCAGGGGAATCTATAATGGGGAACAAAGAAATGGCTGGCCAATTAAATACATACTTTGGTTCTGTCTTCAAAAGGAGGACACAAATAACCTCCCAGAGATGTCGGGGAACATAGGGTCAAATGAGAGGGAGGAACTGAATGAAATCAGTATTTCGAGGGAAATGGTGTTAAGGAAATTGACAGGATTGAAGGCCGATAAATCCCCAGGGCCTGATAATCTACATCCTAGGGTACTTAAGGAAGTGGCCCTAGAAATAGTAGATGCATTGCTGGTCAACTTCCAAAATTCTATAGACTCTGGAACAGTTCCCATGGATTGGAGGGTAGCTAATGTAACCCCACTATTTAAAAAAGGTGGTAGAGAGAAAATGGGGAATTATAGACCGGTAAGCCTGACATCGGTAGTGGGGAAAATGCTAGAGTCCATTATAAAAGATGTAATAGCAGAGCACTTGGAAAACAGTGACAGGTTCGGACAAAGTCAACATGGATTTACAAAAGGTAAATCGTGCTTGACTAATCTACTGGAATTTTGGCAGGCAGTGACTAGTGGGGTATCGCACGGATCATTGCTAGGACCGCAGCAATTCACAATATATATTAATGATGATCTAAGTGAGGGAACCAGATGTAATATCTCCAGGTTTGCAGACGACACAAAGCTGGGTGGGCGTGTGTGCTGTGAGGAGGATGCAGAGAAACTCCAGTATGATTTGGACAGGTTGGGTGATTGGGCAGATGCATGGCAGATGCAGTATAATGTGGATAAATGCAAGGTTATCCACTTCGGTGGCAAAAACAGGAAGGCAGATTATTATCTGAACGGCAATAGATTGGGAAAAGGGGAAGTGCGACGAGACCTGGGTGTTCTTGTGCACCAGTCACTGAAGGTAAGCATGCAGGTGCAGCAGGCGGTTAAGAAGGCAAATGGTATGTTGGCCTTCATAGCGAGAGGATTCGAGTACAGGAGCAAGGATGTCTTGCTGCAGTTGTACAGGGCCTTGGTGAGACCACACCTGGAGTATTGTGTGCCGTTTTGGTCGCCTTATCTGAGGAAGGATGTTCTTGCCATGGAGGGAGTGCAGCGAAGATTCACCAGACTGATACCTGGGATGGCAGGAATGATGTATGAAGAGAGATTGGGCCGATTAGGCTTATATTCGCTAGAGTTTAGAAGAATGAGAGGGGATCTCATTGAAACTTATAAAATTCTAACAGGACTAGACAGACTAGATGCAGGAAGGATGTTCCTGATGGCGGGGGAGTCCAGCACCAGGGGTCATAGTCTAAGGATAAGGGGTAAGCCATTTAGGACTGAGAGGAGGAGGAATTTCTACACCCAGAGAGTGGTGAACCTGTGGAATTCTCTACCACACAAGGCAGTTGAGGCCAGTTCATTAAATATATTCAAGAAGGAGTTAGATATATTTCTTTAGGCTAAAGGGATCAAGGGATATGGGGAGAAAGCAGGGACAGGGTACTGAATTTGGATGATCAGCCATGATCTCATTAAATGGTGGAGCAGGCTCGAGGAACTGAATGGCCTACTCCTGCTCCCATCTTCTATGTTTCTATGTAGACTTGGGGTCCTCGTGGCCCCTATGCTGTGCAGCAAGGTGCTCTCCAGCTCATAGCTAGCAGGGACGTGTGCGTGGCCTATGAGAGGGATGATGGTGAGAGGGGACATGGAAGTGGGGCCTCCTCTCAAAGCGCTCACACTTCTCCCCCATTGCCTCCCTCTCACTCAGAGCCCCAGATGCCTCCTCGGATCGCAATGGCCGAGTCTGCCCCTGCACAGTCGCAGGAGGAGCAGACTTTGGCGGGATCATTAGAGGCTCCAAAACCCAGAGGACATCCGCTAAAAGTGTCTACGCATTTGCAGCAGGGAAGTGAGCATCCTGCCTCTACCTCTGCTGAAGCCACAGGGGTTGTACCTCGTAGAAGCACTCGTAAATGAAAAATGACACAGAAGTAGATGCACAAGGGTGTTTAAAGAATTGTTTCTGTTCAGGTTCCGTTATTCTTTTGTCACATATAAAACGATTTATTTTTACCACTTTCCGGTCATGCCCATTTTTGTCTGCTACTTTGGAAGTGGCTTAGTGAGTTGGAGTGAATGCTCTGACATACCATTACCTCCACCAATGGGGATCAGTGTGAAAGGAATGGCCTGGTCATTGTAGGGATGCTTTATGGTGTTGTTGGTGTGGCAGGGGAGGTTGGAGCCAGGCATAGCATGTGGCAGCCATATGGGTGTAATGCAGGAAGATAATTAAATCAGGCCATGATGAGGCCATCCCTTGACTCCCGGGCAGCAATGCGCTCGGGTGCTGGTGGGATCTAGCCCACAGGTTCCTCCAGCTCCTGCTCCTCCTCATCTTCCAGCTGACGCTCCGCCTCCTCCTTTGAAGAGGCTGTGCGCTCAGAGCCTTGCTCCTCATGCAGGCTAATCCTCGCTGCTGCGCTATCTTGTGCAGAGCATAGCAGACAACCACAATTTTGGAAACCCTGTCTGGTGCATACTGAAGGGCTCCTCCAGATCTATCAAGGCATCTAAAGCACATTTTCATCATGCCTATTGTCTGCTCTATGACACATCTGGTGGAAATGTGGCTTTCATTAATCTCTCCTCAGCCTCAGTACGTGGCCTCTTCAAGGGTGTCATGAGCCATGCCTTCAGTGGATAGCCCTTGTCTCCAAGCAGCCAGCTGGTATGTCTAATAGCAAAATACTGCGGATGCTGGAAATCTGAAATAACGCTGGTATGTCTGTTTGGCGGTGCGAAGTGCTGAGAGAGGGTGGACTGGCGCAGGATGAAAGAGTCATGGCAGCTGCCAGGGAATTTGGCACACACATACATGACGATCTTCTTGTGGTTGCAGACCATCTGCACATTGAGGGAGTGGAAGCCTTTGCGGTTCACAAGCACACCTGGGTGATGATAGGGTGCCTTCATGGCCACATGTGTGCAGTCGATGACATCCTACACCCATGGGAAGCCAGCCAGAGCGGCAAAGCTAAATGCCTGCTCCGTAACACTGGCTTCATCAGTGGCAAAGTTGATATAATTGGCTGACTTGTCAAACATGGCATCGTTGACGTGTGTGATGCATCTGTGGGTGGCCGACTGCGAGATCCTGCAAATGTCTGCTGTAGATCCCTGGAAGGAGCCTGAGGCGAAGAAGTTGAGGGTGCTGGTGACTTTGACAGCCACTGGTAAGGCGTGTCCACCAGGTCCTCTGGGCAGTAGGTCTGCTTCCAGCAATGTGCAGATGTCTGAAACGACCTGGAGTGATAGCCTGAGCCTCCTTTGGCACTGCTCCTCAGTCATGCTGAGGAAGCTCATCCTCTGCCTGTATACCCTGTGTTGGGGGTATCGCCTCCAGCATGGTGCAGCCCTGCGCTGATGCCCTCTGTCCTGTGGAGCATCAGGTCATTGAGGATAAGGTTGTTGGTGCTGTTGCTGCTGGTGGTGCTGGTGTGCCTGCTGCTGCTGGTGTTGGGGCTCATCCTGGTCCAAATCTGAGGACCAGGTTGAGACAATATAAATGATACCCATGCTGATGGAATAGATGGCAGGTCAAGTAGCGATCAAAGGACCAATTTGTCAATGGTGTGATAGGTAGTAGCAATGAGGTGAGAGTGGCTTCTGAATTTGCAGAAAAGACTTGCAAACTGTAGACACCTAAATCTGTGCTCAAAATGAACTCAGAAAGAGCCTTTCCCTTAGGCAAGTAAGCAAGTGTCATGTGGCAGTATTTATTGTGCTTTCCATGCTCTGCAGTAATGGCCTCGATCAATGGCCACTGAACTTCCACCTCAGCTTGACAGACAAGGTTCCCGAGCCGCGTGATTCCCGTGGTCATGCAGTGAAATCAAAAGGTCTGGTTAAAAGCCAGACTTTTGAGATATTAATGAGGTAAATCATCCACCGATCTATCATTTGGGTCTGGGCTGCGCTGGCAAATGCGCCTGAGTTAAAGGTGCGAGAATGCGGGATGACGGCGTGTTCCTAACCCGCTCCCATTTATTGCACATTTTACTCCCGGCCTGCCTCCAATCCTGCACGTACGGCAGCACGAAAATTCCAGCCAATGTGTTTGAATTCTCATTAACAAGAGTGATTCCTTTAATTAAAATATGTTAAAAATGAGGCGAGCTAGGTTATTATTTCCTTGCACAGGCTACTGGAACTTTTCATCTTTCATAGCAAGAATGTGGAGCTGTGCTTCTGGAATGTCAGGTGGGTACCTTTAGTGGATAGTCAGTATGCAGAGTGGCTCATACTTACAAGCATGACCCAAATTATCATGGCATTGCTTCAACAGCCAAAATGCTATTTCAATGATAAATGACCTGGATTTCTGTGCTTGGTTGTTTTATGCTCATTTAGGATTTCAGAATGGTGTTAAAAGCTCATGAGCCATGGTTTAAAGCCATGTTCAGAGACTACGTAAAGCCATCTATATAGTTGGTTATCCTCATGAATTCAAGCAGGCACACAAGACTTTGGCCATGAAATTCTTGGTTTTGGGCAGGGCAGAAAAGAAGATTTTCTCTTGGTGGAGGAGCAGGAATATTGGTGGACACATGTTCTGCTGGGATTATGCCCCATTTACAGGCCCCCTTAAATTCCCGTGGGAGAGCAGGGATGGGAATTCCACATCCCTTCTCTACGTCAAGGAGGAATATCTAGGTAGTTCCTCGGCTACTCCTGGAAATTCTACCCATTCTGCCTTTATATGGCCTCAGGAAAACTCATGCCTAGTTATTAGGGAAGACTCCTCATTCCCTTTCAACATTATCCTTAGCTATTCCAATACCATTCATAGAGTACATCTGTCACCCATTTTCCTTCCTATGCTTTATACTTGTCTGCAGCAAATTTGTTATCTGCCACATGCATATTTGTCCAACTCATCGGTAATTTCTGAGCTGCCTTCTCTTATTCCACTGCCACTCCTAGTTTGATATCATCTGCAAATTTCACCATTTTGCATTGATTTTCTGAATCTAAGGGCTAAATTTTCCATGATGGTAGCAGACAAGATTGGTGGCGAGTCGGGTGGGAAAGTTGGTTTTTTTGACAGCGGGTCGGGAACCCTTGTCAACTCGTTCCTATGTGCCTTTCCCACAGGCGCATGTCAGCATGGAGCTGACCCGAGCTGCAGTGGTGGAGAACCCAATTGAAATCATTGTGAGGTACTTTACAGACACTTAAGAGCCTTTTCTTCCCTACTTTTTAAATTTCCCTGCATGGCCACAGGATTCACACAGCTCGGGAACCACATCTGTCAATCTGAGGTATGAGTTCCATGGCCATTGCTCCAGCTGATGACTTGACAGCATGGGAAACAAACCAAAATAAAAACATGTTGATTACATCAGCTAACAGATTGATGGAGATTCTGTACTACTTGAAAAACTACTGGTAAATGTTAATTTTTCACTGGCCATTCTTGGCTGTTGCCTTCCAACTCAACAGTAATTGCAGTGAATTGATCTGCACTATAAAACATGACATATATCATTTAAATACATTTTTGTGTTGTTTCTGGTCAGGTTTTTCTCACAGTATACTGTGATTGTCCAATTACACATTAAATCAAGTCATCAACCGTAACAATTTAATTCTCATCACTCATTCCACTGGTTCACTATGCTTTCAGTCCCTGAATATAACTAATTTAATTTTTCAGTCTGAGACTTTAGGGTGAATTTCTGCAGAGGTTCTCTCACTTGTCCATTGTTAACTTAACGGAAGAGCTGCAGAAATCCCAGAAACACATTGTAAGCACCATTTACACTGTTTGTCAGGGATTCCGCAACTGTTCTGCTGAACTTGCATAAGATTGTAAATCCACCCCTTTACAATTACATTTAAAATCTGCTTAATTTTATGTATTACCTATACACACACATCTTTTATTTGTACCAGTTACTGATACAAAAATCTATAGATTTGTGAGTAAAGCACCAATAACCTCCCAATCAATGTACTTTTCAAATTATATTCTTGATCGTATTTGTAGATGGAGTCACATTACTTAATGATAATTTTATTTAAATATTTCTTTGTCACTCATTTATAACTTTTAGTATATGATTGTAGGGTAGATTATTATCTAAATGGCAATAGATTGGGAGATGGGGAAGTGCAGAGGGACCTGGGTGTTCTTGTGCACCAGTCACTGAAGGAGAGCATGCAGGTGCAACAGGCGATTAAGGCGGCAAATGGTATGTTGGCCTTCATATCAAGGGGGTTCGAGTATAGGAATAGGGATACCTTACTACAGCTGTACAAGGTGCTGGTGAGACCGCATCTGGAGTACTGTGTACAGTTTTGGTCGCCCCATCTGCGGAAGGATGTTCTTGCCATGGAAAGAGTGCAACGGCGATTCACCAGGCTGATACCTGGAATGGCGGGAATGACCTACGAAGAGAGATTAAATAGTTTGGGCTTGTACTCACTGGAGTTTAGAAGATTGAGAGGGGATCTCATCGAAACATATAAAATTATGGCAGGCCTGGACAGGCTGAATTCAGAGAGAATGTTTCCAATGGCCGGGGAGCACAGAACCAGGGGCCACAGTCTAAAAATAGCGGGCAAATCATTTAAAACAGAGATGAGGAAGAATTTCTTCACTCAAAGAGTGGTGAGCCTGTGGAATTCCCTGCCACAGAGGGCTGTGAAGGCTAATTCAATAAATATTTTCAAGAGAGAATTGGATATATTTCTGAAGGCTAAGGGGATTAAGGGTTACGGAGAAAAGGCGGGGACGGGGTACTGAACTGGTAAGATCAGCCATGATCTCATTGAATGGCGGAGCAGGCTCGAAGGGCCGAATGGCCTACTCCTGTTCCTATCTCTATGTATCTATGTACAGTAAAGATTCAACACCCACTAATGTTAGCTTAAACTTAAAATTTAATGTGGCCATGGTCCCTTTAAGGATCCCAGCTTAAAACACATCATGAGTGACGTCACCAGAACCGCTCCATCTAATTGGGTCAGGCAACGTGCTGGGCGGGCTTAATAGGCCTCATTAAGGTAAGTTAATTTTGTACAGTGGGATGGAGCCAGCAGCGGGGTCGCCATGGGCACCGGCCGCACCAGACCTGCCAAGGTAAGGAAAATTCCGGCCTAATTCATTGATCGAAATTAAAAACAGTAGTGATCCCAACATTGATCATGAGACCACCCTACTCAGGACTTCTCCCCCCTTAAACATAATCCCTCTAACAAATACCCATTGGCCCGGAATTTTCGGTGGGTAATGGCAGTGGACTGTCAGTGTTCACCGTCATTACCCCTCTGAAACTGACCACAACTTCAGGATTTAGTGCATCTAAACGCAGAAATATTGAAGTTGCGGCCAGTCATTCACTGCTCCAACACAGGCTGCGCTGCGGACCCTTCCATGCCCCCCACCAACCCCACCCCGCCTCCCCCCGCCTCACCCATAGCTGGCAATCAGTGGAACGCATGAAAACTTGCACTTTTCTGCACTAATATCGCTGTTAAATACCCCATTAAATGTTAAGCTTTGTTGGACTAGATGTAACTGGGATTTTAACAGCATATTGCTTGCTAAACAACCATTCTGGCTTTGAAAAACTAATGTTTATATTTGTGGAGTGTCAAATTTCTCCATTATGATAAAAATTGCTAGATTTAAAAAATATTTTTTTTCAAAAAGTTTGTTCATGATATTTCAACTTCTACCGTAACCCCATGTGTATGTCCCAATCTTTAAAAAAATGTTAGAGATAGCAAAATAAAGTGCAGATAATCAGTGCTTTTCATTTCCTGGTTTTCTATCTGTGAGAATTCTTCAATGTGATTGGCTGCTTAGACAGCTTGATGATGTCACTGCTGCATCATGCTAGGAATCCCCTATTGACAGCACTACAATCAATTACATGTCAAGTAACCTAAAGATTTTGCCACAGAGATCGATATCACTAGATCTCTCTGGGCAGCTTTCTTCGAGGTCAGTGATGATCACTGTCGCATCACCGCTGACCGCAAATTACTGGCCAGTGTTTTCTACTATTCATCCAGTTTTTTATTGACTACCTAGATTTACCTTGATCCCTGCAGCTTAGTGAAATGCATTTCTGTTATGTATTGTGTGTTCTCCTCCCACCTGTGGTGGCGCTGTCACAGCAGATACATGGTTGGGTGTTCTCTTGGTTAAGTTTAGCTCTCTTTGTTCGGAACTCTCCAGAACTTTCCTTTCCTTCCTGAATAAAACACTTCGTGTTTGAATCTCTGGGTTCTGAGTTCTAATTGTGTCTAGGTAGAAAGTGGCGACGAGGATCGGATGAATCTGCGTTGTGGGAACTTTCTTGTTTTCGACTACAAAACACTTGGAACAGAGATTGCAGCATCACATTAGCGTTACGGGTGCAGTGAGTAAACAGAAATTTTAATTTGAAACATGAGATGGCTACTATATTAGGAAACATCGGTGATTTTGATAAAAATGTGGAGCAATGGAGCGCTTATACGGAACGTTTTGACTATTTTGTATTGGCGAATGCGGTGGCAAACGAAAAGGTCGTGCCTACCTTTTTGAGTGTAATGGGGCCAAAGACATTCAATTTACTTCGCAGCCTTGTGCAGCCAGATAAGCCAGGAACTAAAACATATAAGCAACTAGTGGAAATTCTTGGAGCACATTTTTCACCAAAACCTCTGGTTATTGCTGAGAGATTTAGATTTCACAAATGGAATCAAGAGGAGGGGGAATCAGTGATGATGTTTATTGCTGCTTTAAAAAGGTTGTCAGAACACTGCGAGTTCAAGGAGGTGCTGAATGACACCATTAGAGACAGACTTGTGTGTGGTCTGCAAAGTGCAGCCACACAGAAGCGCCTTCTTACTGAGGACAACCTTACTCTTGAAAAGGCCATTGAAGTTAGTGTCTCCATGGAGATGGCGGAAAAGGAGGCTCACCAGTTGAGTTCAACAGGGAGAGTTCACAAGGTGTCGGCTGAGCCTAAAGGTGCGCGGAACGGCACATGTTACCGTTGTGGGAAAACGGGCCATCACACTAATGACTGCTGGTGTACGGAACTGGAATGCCAAAATTGTGGCAAAAAGGGTCACATTGAACGCGCCTGTAGAGGTAAAAAAAGAACAGACAGAGCTGGGAAGCATGAAAGCAAAATGTCTGTATTTGGACAAGAGAGGAAAAAGAGTGTTCATTCAGTGCAGTATGATGGAACAAGCAAAACAGAGGGGAGCGACACCTCTGAGGAGGAAGAGGTGCACATACTGACGGTTGCAAGTGGTTCAAATGGCTACTGGGTGTCACCACTGGTGGAGCGACAATCAGTGCGGATGGAGGTGGACACAGGCGCGGCTGTGTCCCTTGTTTCAGACACTGTCTACAACAAAATGCTAAAGCATCTTACCCTTCAGCCAACAAACATTGTGCTAAAGACGTATACCGGCGAACCTGTGGCCATGAGTTAAATTGAACGGACAGACTGCGAAGCTGCCACTATATGTGGTAAAGGGAAATTACCCATCGCTACTGGGACGTACGTGGCTAGAGAAAATCACGCTGGACTGGCCTGCAGTCCGCATGATGTCAAAAGGGGAGTCAGGTCTGACTGCAGTGTTAAACAAACATGCAGAACTCTTCAATTGGGAACTTGGGAGCATGAAAAAGATCAGCGTGAGACTGGACATTAAACCTGACAGCAAGCCGAAGTTTCACAAAGCCCGACCTGTACCTTATGCAATTAGGCCAAAAGTTGAGGCTAACTTGGAGGCCTTAGTCGAGAATGGAGTCCTGGAGCCTGTGAGCATGAGCAAATGGGCCACACCCATTGTTCCTGTCCTGAAAAAGGATGGATCTGTTCGAATCTGCGGGGATTTTAAAGTGACTATTAACCCGGTGCTGTCTGTGGAACAGTACCCTCTTCCCCTCATTGATGATCTTTTTTACGGGCCTGGCCGGAGGGCATAAGTTCAGCAAAATAGACTTATGCCAGGCTTATCTACAAATGCATGTCGATGACAAATCAAAGGAGCTGCTGACAATTGTGACACACAAGGGGCTATACAGGTACTGTCGCCTTCCGTTTGGAATTATGTCGGCCCCTGCGCTATTCCAAAGGGCAATGGATCAGATTTTGAGTGGACTGCCAGGAGTCCAGTGCTACCTGGACGACATCCTTGTCACTGGGACAAATGAGGAGGATCATCTTCTGAACTTGGATGCGACACTACAATGACTGAAAGAGTACGGACTCAGAATTCGTAAAGACAAATGTGAATTCTTTCAGTCTTCAGTTGAGTACCTGGGGCATGTGATTGACGCTACTGGCCTGCATAAGGCGCCGTCAAAGGTCAAGGCGATCGTGGAGGCCCCAGCACCCCAGAATGTGAGCCAGTTACGTTCATTTCTGGGGCTACTTAACTACTATGGGAAGTTTATTCCAGACTTAGCAACATTGTTGAAGCCGTTACATCAGTTGCTATGTCAAGGCAAAACATGGAAATGGACTGAACTGTGCAACGAAGCTTTCGCCCAAGCAAAGAAAGCATTGCTGAAATCGGATGTCCTGACACACTTTGACCCAAAGCTACCCGTGCAGCTAGCATGTGATGCGTCACCATATGGTGTGGGAGCAGTCATATCCCACATCATGCCTTCTGGCGAAGAGAAACCTATCGCCTCTGCATCACGCGCCTTGAACAAGGCCGAGAGTAACTATGCACAGATTGAGCGCGAGGCCTTGGGAATCGTTTTTGGAATTCGAAAATTTCATCAGTACCTGTTTGGGAGAAGGTTCACACTCCTGACGGACCACCGTCCATTGACTTCAATCTTCGGGCCCCACACCGGAATTCCGTCTCTTGCTGCAAGCAGGATGCAAAGGTGGGCTTTACTGTTGTCAGGACACACATACGACATCAAATATCGCAAATCAGACTTGCACGGCAACGCAGACGGTCTCTCGAGGCTACCCTTGCCTGTTACTCCCCCAGAGCCTCGTCAGATAGACATCTTCTACTTTAGACAAGTGGAGGGAGCACCTGTCACGGCATTTCAGTTGCGAAGGTACACCTGCAACGATCCAGTCCTGTCTGAAGTAATGGACGATGTCATTCGAGGGAGAGCTATAGGAGATTCTCCTAGTTTGAAACCTTACGTTTCAAAAAGAAATGAGCTCTCCATCCAGGAAGGTTGTCTTCTTTGGGGACGCCATGACATCATTCCGCCACCTCTGAGGGAACCTATACTGCAACAACTTCATACAGGCTACAGTGGGATGGTTCGGATGAAGGAAATGGCAAGAAGCTACTTCTGGTGGCCAGGTCTCGATGGAAATATTGAGGAGAAAACCAAAACATGTTCCCCATGTCAAAGGGTCCGGAATGTTCCACAGCTGGCAACCCTAAACCCCTGGGATTCGCCTGCAGAAGTGTGGCAGCGAGTACATGTGGACTTCGCTGGTCCTTTCGAAGAGAAGATGTTTATGGTGGTTGTGGACGCTCGTAGCAAGTGGCCGGAGGTCGCTGTGATGAGGTCTACCACGGCAGAGAAAATAATTGAGAAACTTGGTGAGATGTTCAGCTGTTATGGCCCACCGGAACAACTCATAAGTGATAACGGTCCACAATTTGTATCACAGGAGTTTGCAACCTTCCTGCATGTGAATGGTGTCCAACACATCAGGTCTGCGCCCTATCATCCCTCTACTAACGGCCTGGCAGAAAGGTTCGTGCAAATTTTGAAGCACACCTTGAAGGCATCTCAAGGTCAGGGCTCAATCCACCAACGTCTGAACAGCTTCCTGTTGTCCTACAGGAACGAGCCGCATGCCACAACCAAAACTTACCCCGCTTCGCTCATGATGAAGAGGCAGTTGCGGACAAGTTTTGACTTACTCAAACCTCCAAGGGCAGAACAGGTTGTCCATTGTCAGCAACAAGCTCAAGTTGAAAAGAGAGAGAAAAGAGCCAAGGAGAGACGGTTTCACCCTGGAGAGCACGTCCTAGCTCGAAACTACAACACTGGACCGAAATGGGTTCCTGCTACGGTGATCGCGCAGATGGGCCCTGTGTCTTACACGGTTGAGACTGCTGAGGACGTCGTCTGGAGAAGACACACAGATCAACTGTTGCTAGGAGCAGAGACAGCCACAGAGGTTCCAACGGCTGGTTGGCCTGAACTGTTTCCGGATGATACCGCAAACCAGTATCCTTTGCCACAGTGCTCTTCTCCAACACAGGAAGTCATAGAGACTGTTCCACCTGTGCAAACTCCTGACTTTCGACTGACACAGGCACCTTCTCTATCTAGGCCTGTGTCAATGCCTACTGCTGTGGAAGCCAGCGATGACTGCCGGTATCCTGTCAGAGAGCGGCGGCCTCCAAGATGCTTGGATCTGTAGGCTTAGTGACTTACCCACAAGACTGGGGCAGAATAAACCCCAGGGTAAAGTCAGGGTTTGAGGCAGTCTACCTCTACCCTTGGTTAGTTGAGCGCATTGAAAGTAACTTACCTGTTGAGGAATAATGTGGACCTTTCATTTAAGAGGGGAGAAATATGTTATGTATTGTGTGTTCTCCTCCCACCTGTGGTGGCGCTGTCACAGCAGCTACATGGTTGGGTGTTCTCTTGGTTAAGTTTAGCTCTCTTTGTTCGGAACTCTCCAGAATTTTCCTTTCCTTCCTGAATAAAGCACTTCATGTTTGAATCTCTGGGTTCTGAGTTCTAATTGTGTCTAGGTAGAAAGGTACCGACACAACAATTTCCACAGTCTATTTGGGTTGTCACTTTCTCAAAGAAATCGAGGAGGTCAAACAGGATCTTCCCCTTCATAATCCATACTGATTGTTGTTTACCAGATTATTCTTGTACAGATAATCTTCAAGTTTACTCCTGATTCTCAATTCTATTATTTTACACAGAATTGATGTAAGTCTAAAATGTGTGTAGTTGCCTGTGCCACCTTCTTTGAATATGGGCACCATATGAGCCAGTTTCCAATCTACTGGTACCTCCCCAGTGTCCAGTGACTCACTTATTATGATTGTCAATGCCTCACAAATGTCATCTCTAGTCTCACTTCGCACTTTGGATGATTACCACCTGTCCCTTGGGATTTATTTGTTTTGAGCCCTTTTAACTTGACTTCATGCTGAAGTCATTAATTTTGCCTAGGCTATCTCTGTTTGGGGAGGACATGTTGATCATGTCTTTCCTTGTAAATAATTGCAGGAAGTAATCACTCAAAAAATTTACTATCTTGTGTTCATTCCTTGTTTCAATCAATCATGCATCTTTGATGGTTTTCAGCTTTTCTCTTACTGCCATTTACTATTGAAGTACTGAAAGAATTTCTTACTGTTCTGTTTTGCCTCTGATGCTGGTAACCTGTCCATGTTATTGTCAGAATTTTCAACTTCGGGATGGGAGGTGTTTAAAGGGAGCCTGCAGCTGCATGCATTATAATCATGGGATGGATGCAGACACCTGGGTGAGGAAGAATGTACTGCCAATCAGATTCCTTCTCTCATTGTTCTCTCATTGCAAAGAATAAGGGCAAAAAATGTGGTCATGTAGCGCTTGTTGTTTGGGTGCTACGGGTGCCGTTGTGGTCCAAGCAGCCCGCGCACACTTCTGGTGCGGGCTGTGCCAGACACCATTTTGGTGAGAGCGTTAGTGTCGGCACTGGGAGCGTGTGTTGTAAGTATGCAGATCGTGATGTCAATCAGCGTGTAATGCTGATTTGCTGCCAGCGCTGCCATTTTTGACCTCAATGCTGGAGCTAGCGCCCTTTCTTAACCTTGCACAGCTGAACAGAGGTGACACAGAGCAGGACAAGCTGCTAAAAGAGGCAGGAGGAGGAGGGGGAGAAGGGCTCTCAGCAGGAGGCCATATACACCGAGGGTCTTCAGGGAGCAATTCTCCTACCTCAACCTCAGCGACAAACAGTGCATGCAATGTCTCTGTTTTATTAAAGAAGTGGTCACTGAAATCTGCCAGCTGCTGCAGGCAGACCTGCAGCCTCAGTTCAGATGAGGACGGCACTGCCAGCAGCTGTACAGGTGACCGTGGCCTTGAACTTCTTTGCTTTGGGCTCTTTCCCGACTGGAGCAGGCGACATCTGTAACGTCTCCCAGTTCACCGTCCTCTCCTGTATAAGGGAGGTGAGTGAGGCTCTGTATGCAAAGAGAGGTGAATACATTTCATTCTCTCTTGCCAGAGAGAAGCAAGCAGTGCGAGCAAGCGGCTTCGCCAGAATATCAAGCTTCCTCATAGTGCAGGTTGCCATTGGCTGCATACACGTTGCTTTGCGGGCGCCGCATGTCACTTCGGACATGTACCTCAACCGGAATAGATTCCACTCCCTCAATGTCCAGCTGAGTATGGTGTGCGACCATACTCAGCACATCATGCAGGTCAATGCTTGGTATCCTGTCAGCAGTCATGATGCCTCTATTCTACGGCAGTTCGCTGTTCTATCAGTATTTGAGCCACCATGGCAAACCAGAGGGTGGCTACAGGGCAACAAGGGCTATAGAAACATAGAAGATAGGAGCAGGAGTAGGCCATTCGGCCCCTCGAGCCTGCTCCGCCATTCAATGAGATCATGGCTGATCACCCAAACTCAGTACCCCGTACCTGCCTTCTCCCCATATCCCTTGATCCCTTTAGCCTTAAGAAATATATCTAACTCCTTCTTGAATATATTTAATGAATTGGCCTCAACTGCTTTCTGTGGTAGAGAATTCCACAGGTTCACCACTCTCTGGGTGAAGAAATTCCTCCTCATCTCTGTCCTAAATGGCTTACCCCTTATCTTTAGACTGTGACCCCTGGTTCTGGACTCCCCGGCCATCAGGAACATCCTTCCTGCATCTAGTCTGTCTAGTCCTGTTAGAATGTTATAAGTTTCAATGAGATCCCCTCTCATTCTTCTAAACTCCAGCGAGTATAAGCCCAATCGACCCAATCTCTCCTCATACGTCATTCCTGCTATCCGCTAACCATCTGGCTCATGACTCCTCTGCGCAACCCACGCAGCATGCATATAACAAGAGTCATGCTGCCACATGGAATCTAATAGAGCAGACCATTGGTGTCCTTAAACAACCCTTCTGCTGCATGGACCTATCTGGAGGATCCCTGCAGTACTCACCAGAGCATGTCTCAAGATTCGCCATGGTCTGCTATATGCTCTACAACCTTGCCCTCATGAGGACACAGCCATTGCCACCAGGCATATGGTGACCAGCTGAGGAGAAGGAGGAGGAGGAAGAGGAGGAAGAGGAGGAGGAGGAAGTAGAAAAGGAGGAGGAAGCAGAAGAGGAGGATGCTGAAGAGAGGAGGCAACTCAGACAGCCCGTTTCTGCCCGGGCTGTCCGTGATCAACTCATCCGACTTCGGTACCAGTGAACGCAACCCCAATTCCACATTCAGCATTAGTCCCACAACATAGCTTCCCTTTGTTTACTGACCATCACAGCATCCTCTTGGTCACAATGCTACAATAAAAGCCACCACAAAACAAACATTCCAAACCAATTTTATAAATTAAACCATTACAATATTTCATTCAAAGTCAACTAATCACCCTTGTGCATTCCCTTAGTGCTTGCGTTCTGTGTGCCTTTGCCTGTCCTAGTGCTCCTAAGCAGTGCTACCCAAGTGGCTGTAGCATGGCTGGTGGAAGGCTGCTGACTTTCAGTTGGGGAGAATGCAGATGGCCTTGCAGGACAACCTCGAGAAGCTCTGGGCCTAGTAGGGCTTTGGACTGCACCACCTTGGCATGGGCGGCAGCAGTCTGGACTGGCTGGCTGACAGGCAACACCAAAGGCACTGGCGGAGTGGCAGTGGTGGGAGAACAAATGCTGTCATCCCGAGAGGGGACAGCAGGGTTGTCGTCCACGGAGCCAATGCCACTTCCCCGGGGCAGCGCCTCAACAATCTTAGTTATCTGCTGGAGGACAGAATACTGGACTGCAGTGACACCTTGCAAGCCCCTTTCAACACTGGTAAACCCAGCCATGATGGCAGCAGTCTGTGCTTGAGTGGCAGCAAGCTGAGCTTGCATGACTTCAGTCTGAGCTTCCATTGCAGCACTCAGACATAGGGGGGTTTCTGCTTGTGCTGCAATGGAAGCTTAGACATCGGCCATCAGACGCTGCATCATGGTTGGGTCCACAAGTGTGTTAATGGATCTGTCCACCCCTTCCACGCTGGAAAGGGTGGGCTCCAAGCTCGGCGCAAAGCCCTGTGCAAGGGTTTGAGCTGGATTCCTCTATGCTCCCTGACATTGCATTCAGGCTTTCTGGCAGGCCTGTTAATACACCAAGCATTTTGTTGTGCGTACCCATCAGCTTTGTTCTGTAGGCTCTACCATCGACGTGCTCATCTGAGTCCTGTGCAGCAGAACTCGTGTGAGACCTCACCCTCTGGGGAGCTGGCACCTGAGCTACCCATTCCCCCTGCCCTGGTTGCAGCCCACTCGTGCCCGGTGTCTCACCACATGCACATCCCGTGTCTAACCTATTCTCTAAAGTACGTGGAGCGTCAGTATCTGATCTAGTGGCTGGGAGTGTGAAATCGAGTGATGGTGCTGTGTCTTTTGCATCACTGCCTTCTTCCTCTTACATTTCCTGCTCTTCCACCAGTGCCTGGCCAGGTTGCAGTACTGGCTATCTGAAAGGAGAAAGGCACAAGGGTAAGATTGTGGTGATGTGATCGGGGGAAAGCAAGAAATACATGCTTCACTATCTGCAGCTTGTAAATCAGAAGAGATTGTGGGACAAGGGGGAAGTGGGATGTGAGAAGGAGGATTAAGTATAAGGATACAGTCATATTCAATTGATTCAGCCCTGCCGCTGGCCATGGTCTCAGCAATGTCCCTCCCACGAATGGCCAGCACCGTCTCCTCCATCAGGGTAATGTTATGCAGGCGCACCTGTGTCCCTTCGGGTAACACCTGCTGCCTCCTGTTTTGCACCACCTTCTCCTGCAAGAAAGAGGGAAGTGTGCCAGCGAGTGTCGTACAATCTGACATACAATTGGATGATGTGTCTGTCATGCTTGAATAGCTTTCAGTGTGTGCTAAGCAGTGCTAAGAGTGTGAGGGTGAGGTGAAGCTATGAATGTGATATATGGGTTGTGATTGATAGAGATTGTTGGTAGGTGAGTGAAGGGGGAGTGGTGAATTGAGCAGTATGTGAGCCAAGTGGTTCGGTTGTAAGGATATGGCATTTGAAGATGAATTCACTGACCTTGACCACTCGTGTGAGGTCATTAAATTACTTGCGGCACTGCATTCAGGTCCTCGGGGCTACACTGCTGGCATTGACCACAATGGCTATCTGTTCCCATTGCCTTTTCCAATATTGCCTGGAGGGCCTTCTGGCTCCAGCAGATACAGGACCTCTTTCCTCTTGTCCACCTCCTGCACCAAGACATCCTGTGCTGCATCCGAGAACCTTGGAGCATTCTCTGTTCCCTGTTGTGCCATCAGTGCTTCTTCTTCCTGCTTATACTATGTTCCCCACCAGTTAAATCACCTGCTGCTGCTAGAGTGCACCTCCCCTTTAAGAGGTGCAGGATGCCTTTAAGAACTGCAGGCTAGCTTTAACTGGTGCAAGCCTCGCATGAACTTGGGCCCCCTGCTGAGCGTGCAGCCACTCAGCAGCGCGTTCAGCACTGGGCTGCTCGCCACAATCATATTTATCAGCAGGCAGCGTGAAGAACGGACGTGAGTTGATCCCGCATCGTGATTCATGCGCCATTTTTGGGGGCAATCCATTTTTAGCCCAAAGATTCCACACAACCAGCAACAACAACAAACAATTGGAGATAACACACCGGGCTAGAAATTCGTCTCGGGCGGTGGTGCAAAACGGGCAGTATCGGATCAGCCACACATCACAGGGAACTGAATATCCGGCGCTGCGTATAACAGGCGGCCGCTCCGATACTGCCCGTTTTGCACCACCGCCTGAGCTGAATTTCTTGGCCTCCCTTTCTGAGGTTGGAGTGCACGTGAGTGGGAAGCTTTATGGCTCATTGGAGATACACAGGAGAGGCTATGGGAGATGAGGAAATAGGTAGCCAAGCGCAGGTTGTTGAAGGTGGGAGATCATAGTTAGTTTATGGAATCGCAAAGTATTTAAATGGCATTGATCCAGCCATTATTTCTTCAAAGGGACATGTGATTGTTTGCACAGCTAAGGAAGCTTCTGTATTTTTTTAAACACACTGGTTCATGTGAGAACAGACTGAATAGTCTTAATTAAGTCTTAGAAGCCCAGTGAAAGTGTCATGTTAAGGCTGACCCTCAAGACATCTATTGATTAAGGAGGAAGAGGAGAAGCTTCAGAGCAACAGTCAGGCACTGCAGAACCCCACACAATCCTGATCACCTCCATCTTGGCATCTTTCGTGCTCCAGCAGAAGCCTGGGGGGGGGAAGTGGTTAGCGAGTTAGTTAGAAGGATATTCACAGGATGAAACACCGAGCACTAGTGAGCATGGGGGGAAAATTCAGTTGGTTAGCGCCTCCCGTTAGTGGCAGCAGCTGGCGCTAATGGGCACTGATGCAGTAGTCCCGGGGTGAAGCGAATCCAGCGCCGCACGGCAAATCCACTGCTCCCGTTGCGCTGCCGGTACGAGGTACCGCCGGATACGTCAACGCCAGGCAGATCGTGAAGCCACCTACCTTAGTGCCTCGACCAGACAGCAACAGGGAGAGGAGGCGTCAAGCAGGCGGAAGCCGGCTCCAGGGATGTTATTTAAAGGGATCATGAGCAATGAGTCCCAGCTATCAGGTTAGTGGAGTTTCATTGCTTTCTTGTCAGTTTGACATTCAGTAATTTAAAGGTTCTTCTGTATTAGGAGTGTTGTGGTAACTAAAAAGCAGTTACATTTATTCTTAAAAAATATCGAAGTGCTACACTTGGTTTACATTAATGGGGCTGTACTGGCAGTCAACCTGGCCCTCAAGGTTCAGTGGTGGAGGGAGCGGAGGCAGCGAGAAAGACTGGAACATGTGGCCAGAGGGAGGAGGAGGGCCATCAGGGCTCTCAATAGGAGGCCTTACCCTCCGAGGGTATTCTGAGAGCACTGTTCCTACCTCCAATTAGGCGAGGACCAGTGCATTAGGAGGCTCCGCTTCACTAAGGAGGTGGTCACAGAACTCTGCCACCTCCTGCAACCAGACCCCCAGCCTCAGACCTGGTCGACCACAGCTCTCCCAGTGGCAGCCAAGGTCAGCGTCGCCCTCAATTTCTTCGCCAGTGGATCCTTCCAGACTGCAACAGGAGACATAGCTAACATCTCGCAGTTCGCCGTCCATCGCTGCACCCAGGAGGTCACTGAGGCTCTCTACAGTAGGAGAATGGACTACATTTCCTTCTTCTTCACCAGAGAGAAGCAGGACGAGCATGCATGTGGCTTTACCAGGATAGCGGGATTCCCCATGGTGCAGGGCGCCATTGACTGTACCCACGTGGCTATGCGGGCACCGCATAACAATCCTGAGATCTTCCGTAACCACAAAGGCTACCACTCACTTAATGTGCAGTTGTTGTGCGACCACAGACAGCGAATCCTCAGTGTGAATGCCCGCTATCCTGGCAGCAGCCACAATGCCTTCATCCTGTGCCAGACCGGTGTGCCAGCACTCTTCCAGCCATCAAGTCAAGCTCGCGGCTGGCTGCTTGGAGATAAGGGCTATCTGCCCTCCACCTGGGTCATGACTCCCCAACACTCCTGCCCAGCAGTCATATGATGACAGCCATGCTGCCACCAGGAACATCATCGAGTAGACCATTGGGGTGCTCAAGCAATGGTTCCGCTGCCGTGACCACTTGGGAGGAGCCCTCTAGTACTTGGCTGAGCAGGTGTCCCATTTTGTGGTGGTCTGCTGCATGCTCCACAACTTGGCTATCATGAGGGCCCAGCCTTTGCCACCGGGGATTGCGAGACTACCTCAGGAGGAGGAAGAGGGAGAGGAGGAGCAGGAAGAGCAAGACAAGGAGAAAGAAGAGGAGGAGGAACAAGAGCGAGGAAGGAGGCACTCAATCGGCCTTCTGGAAGGGCGGTCCGTGATTACTTCATTAGACTGCGGTTCCAATAAATTAAACCCAGATCCCCGTTGCTCACCACATTCCCATTATTCCACAAAAGAATCCAATCTGAATTAATACATGTATCAATAATCAGTGAACATATATTTACAACAACAATACTAACTATTCATTCTTGTGCAATCCCTTAGTGCCTCTTGTTACTGTGCCTTTGCCTACTCTAGTGCTCCTACGAAGTGTTGGCCCAGACTAGTGGCTGCAGCATGGCTGGTGAAAGGCTGCTGAGTGTCCATGTGGGAGAATTCAGATGGCCTTGCAGGACACCCTCAACCAGCTCTGGGCCACCTCAACATTGGCAGCAGCAGTCTGGGCTGGCTGGATGACAGGCAGTGACAAGGGCAATGGTGGAGTGACAGTGGTGGGAGCAGGAATGCTGTCATCCTGAAAGAGGACAGCAGGTTCTTGCTGCACTGACCCACTACCACTCCCCCGAGGCAGCACCTCAGCATCCCTAGCAATCTGTTGGAGCACAGATTGCTGGCCTACTGTGACACCGTGAAAGCCCCGGTTGACGGTGGTAGACCCAGCCACGATGGCAGCAGTTAGAGCTTGTGTGGCATCAAGCTGAGACTGCATGAGAGCAGTCTGTGATTGGATGCCACCAAGCATAGACTGCATTACAGCACTAAGACATTGTGTGGCTTCCACCTGTGCTGCAATGGAAGCTGCCAGATCGCCCATGACACGTAACATCAGGTCTGGGTCGCCACGGTCCCTCTGGGTGTCTACCATCCTTTGCATACTGGAAATGATGGGCTCCATGTTGTGCACAGAGCCTTGTGCAATGTTGGAGGCAGACTCCTCCATGCTCCTTATCATTGCTGCGAGGCTCTCGGACACCCTTGTCATTGCACCTATCATCTCCATGTGCATGCCCATCACCCTTCTTCTAAACGCCTCTCCATCAATGTCCTGATCTGAGTCCTGTGCAGCAGAACTCATGCGCGAACTTGTCCTCCGAGGAGCTGGCCCCCGAGCTACCCTTTCCCCCTGGCCTTGCTGCAGCCCACTCATACCCGGTGCCTCACCCTGTGCTGATCCCACTACTGTACTAACCTCTAAAGATCGCGTAGTGCCAATATCTGAGCTGGTGCCTGCGGGTGAGTCATGCAGTGACACGGTGTGTTCTTCCTCCTCCTCTTCTCCTGCCTCACTCTCAATGGTGCCCTCAGGGCCTCCTGCCACTTGCCGGGTACAGCACCATTCTCTGTCTCTCTACAGTGAACACCACGCCTCCAATGCTTGATCGCAGAATCTACGGGCTCTCTCCCTGGGGCATGGATCTTCCATCAGTACAGCTGCTTGAGTCATCCGGCTCCTTTTACTTGACCAGATGTTGCTTGCAGAGGCAGCTGCACAGCCAGCAATGCTGCGAATGAGGTTCTGCAGCATCAACGAACCTCCCCTTTAAAAACTGGAAAAAGCCTGTGGCAATGATGACTTGTGATTAGACTGCATCTGATATTGGTCCACCTTTTTTAGTGTAACACCAATGAGCTTGGGCTTGAAGGCTTGAATTAGCACCCCAATCTTTTCTCGATACAGTGAGACTTAATTTTGCGTGCAGTCTAAAGAATTAGCGCCTGGCACTAATTCTCAAACTTTTCTAAAGATACCGCCCCTCCCTGGGCTATAATGACTTTCTAGCCCTATGAGTCTACTGTATGCTTCTGCAACATATTGCAGGAAGTTTGTCATGCAATGTAGAATACCCTGGAGAGTGTTGCAGTACAGAAGGTATCTACAGCAAAAGGTGGCAGGAGGAAATATTAAGGACAGCTACCACTGCCGCTACAGAGTCACACTGATCAGTAGAACTTCTGAGCCTGAGCCCAGTGCCAGTGGGTGTGAGAATCTATCCTTGACCCCCTCTTCTTCCTCATTTACATGCTGCCCTTGGTGACATCATTCATAGACACAGGAGCGGCTTTCATATGTACCCTGAGTGGCACCTAGTCTTACTTCACTATCACCTTATAGAAATGGATATATTATAATGAGTGTTGTATTTTACAGAAGAGGATGTTACAGAGAGGATTGTAGGATAGAGAAGTATGTGTTATAGAAAATGGTGTGTTATAGAAAGGAGTTTGTTATAGAGACGTGTACTATAGAGAAGGGGATATTATAGGAAGGATTATATCATAGAGAAGAGTGTAAAAGGGAGCAGCATGTTACAGATAACTTTTTATTATATAGTGCGGTGTGTTATAATAAATGGTGTGTTATCGAGAAAGATGTGCTATAGAAAAGATGTTATAGAGATGACCATGTTATAGAGGAGATGTGGTGTGTCACAGTGAGGAGACCTGTATTTCACACCACAATATGTTATTATATTTGCAAGAGTTTCCATTCATGTATCTATTTTATGAAGTAGTTGTGCATTTTAAATATACAGTGCTTAAGGGAGGAGTACATTGATGCATTTAATCTTTTTGACATGGTTGTGCATGAGCTGGTAGTAATGCAGTGACAGCACACGCTGCTGACCTCGAAGAAAGCTGCCCACAAAGAACTAGTGATCTCTGTGGCATGGATTTCACTTTTGCCAGCATTAGTTTGATTCTGGCGTCAACTCTAGAAGATCTCCAGCGTCCAGCAATAGTGATGTCATCAAGCAGGCTAAGCAGCCAATCATATTGAAAAATTCTCACAGACAGCAAACCAGGAAGTAAAATGCACTGATTATTCTTCACTTTTTACAAATTTTACAGAGCAAAATAAACTTTGGAACAACAAATGGGATTAAGGTAGAAACTGAAATATCATACTTTAAAAAAATAATCTTTTTTATTATATTAAAAACCTATGGAATTTTTATGGCAGAAGCAAAAGAAAGCGATCTGCAGCCAACAGGACATGCAGGTGCCACTTTTCGAAGCATCAACCTGCACCTGCACATTTCTGGTCCTGCCCAGGAAACCCTGCTCCTCCCTGACCTTCACATTCCCAATGCAGGATGTAAATCGTGCTGGGAGTGCACCAGCAATGTGCAAAAGAGGGGACCTCAGAAAACCCAGGGAGGTCACCTCTCCATACCAGAAACATGGAGTGCGCCAGCACAAATTCACTTGCACTGCCGCTGTGTCCCCAGCAAAATTTCAGCCCCAGTATTCTAACTGCTGCTGAACCAATTTATACAGGTTTAGCATAACCATCTTGCTCTTACATTCTCTGCTCCTAATTACAACACCTGGAATCCCATATGCTTTTATCCAGCAGTTTTATCAACTTCTTCTCACACTTTTAAAGATGAATATATCCAAACCTCTAAGCCTCTCTGTTCCTCTACTTCTTTTAAAGTTTTACCATTTAGTGCAAAGTTCCTATCTTTATTCTTGCTCACAAAAAGTATCACCTTATATTTCTTTGCATTTAATTTCACCTGACATTTATCTGCTCAATCTGCTAAGTCCATGTTCTCCTGAAGTCATTTACAATCCTCTTCATAATTTATCTTTGTGCCATCTGTAAATTTTGATATTGTGCTCCCTATGCCCAAGACTAGATCATTTATATATTCAGAGAAGAACAATGGCACCAAACACTGACTCTGGGTGAACACCACTATTTCGATCCCTCCAGTCCAAAAATTATCCATCAACCATCACTCTCTGTTTTCTGTCCTTTAACCAAGTTCCTGTCTTTGCTGCCACACTCCCTTTAATGTTGTGTGCCTTAATCTTATCAACAGGCCTCTTATGTGACACCTTATGTGCCTTTGAAAATCCATATACACAACATTTGTGACATTTTGTTAATCAATACAATCCATTATTTCCTCAAAGAACTTTTAATAAATTTGTCTGACACAGCCTGCTTTTCACAAATCCATGCTGACTATCCCAGAATATCCCAAACTTTTCTTGCGCAAATGCTGAAAATATGCACAAATGCGTGGAGTATTCTCACATGCACAAATCATCGAAGTTGCACAGACTTTGAGGGAACTCACTGGTCCACACAGGATTGGCTCAACAATTTGGCAGGAAACTGGTAAAGGGAGTAAAGTTCTTTATTTCAAATTAGTGAGCCCTGTACTTAGTAACTGCAGAAACATATTTTGGAAGACATTATAATCGTTAAAACAGTTTACTGTGCCTGGAAGAGCGCCAGCTCATTAAAGTGAACAATGTTAAGATCAAGGACAGGAAATGTTTTAAAAATGAGAAATGCAAAATAACCATAGATGATCAAATACCAGTATCCTAATCCTCTGATCACTCACCAAACTAAACAACTTGAGAACAGAGTCAGGAAAACACAAAGTAACCCAACAGTTCTGTGTAATAATAATCAATGATTAAAACTTTTCTACAAACAAAAAGGAAACATAGTTGATGAAATAAGTGCAACAAATGCTTGAAATGCAGGTACCTGGATAATGTGGAGAAGAAAATGGAAATATGAGTGTACAGAGCAGATCTCTCTGTTCCTAGCAGCCCAGGAGTACCTATAGATAAGGGCAGAGGTCCATAAGGCCATAATGGTCCAATAGCGCTGCCTTTGAATTTCCTGTCCTGGTCCATTGCACTGCAACTAGGGGAAACATTACCAAGCAACTAACAACAACAATTTGCATTTATATAGCATCTTTAACGCAGTAAAACATCCCAAGGCACTTCACAGGAGTGTTATCAGTCAAAAATTGACACCGAGCCACATAAAGAGATGTTAGGACAGGTGACCAAAAGCTTGGTCAAAGGGGTAGGCTTTAAGGAGCGACTTAAAGGATGAAAGAGAGGATAGATAGGCAGAGAGGTTTAGAGAGGAAATTCCAGAGCTTCGGGACCGGACAACTGAAGGCAACAGGCCAGAAATCAACTGAATTCCTTACATTTATGATGTCAGGAAGAGCTGCAATATGATTTGCAGGTTCATTGCCAGTTGCAGGTTGTGGGCAAGCGAGCCCCATAAAAAGAGGGCACTATGAATTTTTCAAAAGCTGTAAGGGCGCTGTGAGGCCTGAGCTAGCAGATAGTGTAGGTCACAGCAACTTATCTGAGATAGGAGCCTTGCTTTGTTGGGAATAGAGGCATTGTATGGACTGTTTGTCCATCTATTTTGGGTTTCTGGGAAGACACCGGTTCAAACTGCAGGACGGGGGTGTCATTAGTTATGTGGAGGAGGAGGAGCCGGAAGCATTGGTAACGAGATGCTACCAGAGAAGGAGGGCACTGACTGAGTGGGTTTACAGACTGAAACAGATTTGCCTGATCCTTTCAGAGGAGCAATACTTAAGAAGGCTCCAGTTTAGTAGGGAGTTAGAGACTGGAAAAGGACCTGCACTGCAGCCACAATCCTGAATCTACACAGCTCTGCCTATGCCAGGGGAAAACAAATCACATTAGCACTCAATTATTATGCCACTGAAGGCTTTCAGGGTAAATTACATGAATCAGCGGTGTATCCACAAGGTCACCAATGCCCTCATTGCCAGGGCAAATAACCATATCATCTTCCCCATGGATGCCACAGAGTAATAAACACATGCTCCTGGTTTTTACAATCTTACTGGTCTGCCAAGGGGACCAATGTGGGCACGTGAGCTCCAACAGATGGAAGTACCCCATATATGAATCACAAAGGATATCACTCAATTAATGTGCGTATAGTATATGATCACTTGCAAATGACGATACAGTTGAATGTCAGGTTCCCTAGCAGCTTGCATGATGCCTTTATCCTTCACTAATCCTGGATTGCCCCCTCGTTTAATGAAGGACAAGGACCTAAGGGTTGACTACTAGCAAACAATGCCTACCCACTGTTGCTGTGATTAATGACTCCACTGCAGTCACCATCTAATGAAGTGGAGTGGAGATAAAATGATGCTTATGCTTCCACAAAAGTCACCTTGGGGAACACTCATTTTCATGGGCCTTAGGGAAATTATCCCTAATGTATCTCATGAGGCACTGACTGGGGAATTTCTGCACTGATTGAGTCCCACATCGTCTTACAATTGATGGAAACTCATGTGTTACACAACAGGCTGGCTATGTTACATTCACCGTAACCTTCTGATGGCTAGGAGCTGAAGAAGAATTGCAACATCTTTTTCTTTAGCCCTTCCCGCCCCTCGGGAGCTCCCCTTGCAGAGTGGCTGGGAGCTGCTCTAAGTTCCACCAGCACATTGGGGCAGGTGCCGCCAATGATCCTGAACATGCGTGGGCCATCCATCCTGATTAGGGAAATGGCTCCGACCCTGCGATTTGATACGAGGTCTCTGCTGAAGGCCATGGGAAGCCAGGAGTCCTGCTCTACCAAACTTCTGCCTGCGGAGTAGGGACCTTGGAATTTTGGAGCCATTTGGTTTACCAACAGCTTAAGTGAGAATAAGTTCACTGCACTCTCAACAGAACATAGAAACATAGAAGATAGGAGCAGGAGTAGGCCATTCGGCCCTTCGAGCCTGCTCTGCCATTCAATGAGATCATGGTTGATCATTCAAATTCAGTACCCTGTCCCTGCCTTCTCCATAGCCCTTGATCCCTTTAGCCTTAAGAAATATATCCAACTCTTTCTTGAATATATTTAATGAACTGGCCTCCACCGCCCTCTGTGGCAGAGAATTCCACAGGTTCACCACTCTTTGGGTGAAGAAATTCCTCCTCATTTCAGTCCTAAATGTCCTACCCCTTATCCTTAGACTCTGAGCCCTGGTTCTGGACTCCCCGACCATCGGGAACATCCTTCCAGCATCTAGTCTGTCCAGGCCTGACAGAATTTTATAGGTCTCGATGAGATCCCCTCTCAATCTTCTAAACTCCAGTGAGTATAAGCCCAATCGACACAATCTCTCCTCATACGTCATTCCTGCCATCCCAGGTATCAGCCTGGTGAATCTTCGTTGCACTCCTTCCATGGCAAGAACGTCCTTCCTCAGATAAGGCGACCAAAACTGCACACAATAAGGTGCGGTCTCACCAAGGCCCTGTACAACTGTAGCAAGGCATCCTTGTTCCTGTACTCGAACCCTCTTGCTACGAAGGCCAACATACCATTTGCCTTCTTAACCGCCTGCTGCACCTGCATGCTTACCTTCAGCGACTGATGCACAAGAACACCCAGGTCTCTTTGCACTTCCCCTTCTCCCAATCTATTGCCATTCAAATAATAATCTGCCTTCCTGTTTTTGCCACCAAAGTGGATAACCTCACATTTATCCACATTATAGTGCATTTGCCATGTTTCTGCCCAATCACCTAACCTGTCCAAATCGTACTGGAGTTTCATGACATCCTCCTCACAGCATACCCTTCCAACCCAGCTTTGTGTCGTCTGCAAATTTGGAGATATTACATCCAATTCCCTCGTCCAGATCATTAATATATATTGTGAACAGCTGGGGTCCTAGGACCGATGCTTGCGGTACCCCACTAGTCACTGCCTGCCACTCGGAAAACGACCCGTTTATTCCAACTCTTTGCTTTCTGTCCGCCAACCAGTTCTCTATCCAAGTCAATACCTTGCCCCCAATCCCATGTGCCTTAATTTTGCACGCTAATCTCTTATGCGGGACCTTATCGAAAGCCTTCGGAAAGTCCAAATACACCACATCCACTGGTTCTCCCTTATCTATTTTAACAGTTACCTCCTCAAAAAATTCCAGTAGATTTGTCAAGCATGATTTACCTTTTGTAAATCCATGTTGACTTTGTCCGATCCTGTCACTGCTTTCCAAGTGCTCTGCTATTACATCTTTTATAATGGACTCTAGCATTTTCCCCACAACCGATGTCAGGCTTACCGGTCTATAATTCCCCGCTTTTTCTCTGCCACCTTTTTTGAATAGTGGGGTAACATTAGCTACCCTCCAATCCATGGGTACTGTTCCAGAGTCTATTGAGTTCTGGAAGATGACCAGCAATGCATCTACTATTTCTAGGGCCACTTCCTTAAGTACCCTAGGATGTAGATTATCAGGCCCTGGGGATTTATCGGCCTTCAGTCCCATCAATTTTCCTAACACCATTTCCCTACAAATACTGATTTCTTTCAGTTCCACCCTTTCATCAGACCCTATGTTCCCCGGTATTTCTGGGAGGTTATTTGTGTCCTCCTTTGTGAAGACAGAACCAAATATGTATTTAGTTGGTCTGCCATTTCTTTGTTCCCCATTATAAATTCCCCCGATTCTGACTGCAAGGGACCTACGCTTGACTTCACCAATCTTTTTCTCTTCAAAGCCCTGCTTTTTTACCTCCGGGCAGGTTTTGGGCTGGTGGACGGCGGGGTGAGTTAGAAACTCACCTGCTGTAACAGAAAACAGTCCCGGTCCATTTTAACTCCAGGGCCTCATTAATAGGCCACCGTCCACTTCCCGTACAGAATAGGAGAGAATTGGGCAGGAAATGGCTACTGGCCTGCAGAAAATCGGGCCACCTGCCGGCATGCGAGTAGATGTAGGGAAAGGTGTTCAGGGAGGGTCTCGTGGAAGAAAGGGGCTGGCTCTGGGGCAGGGAAAGGTTAAACTTTCCTTGTGTGGCCCGGAGATGCACCCTTGCTCCTCCTGACTCCACAAGGAAAGTAAAAAGAACTTGCCTTAAATGGCCTCTTCTCTAGTAACTTATCCCAGCTTCCCCACTCAGGCTGGTGTTAAAATAACAGTCAGGGACCCAATGACATCATCGGACACCAATCTACATATATAATGAAGACCCCGCTGACTTCGGGAGCTTAGCCGCCCATACAGAAACCTCTGAGTCAAAATTCTGGACACTGAGTCTGGGCGTCCTCAGGGTGAGTAAGCAACCTGGGGCATTTCAAGTGTCCCTGTCTGATTTTCGCTAGGCGGGTATGGTTACAATTGCCCTCCACTTGTTTTCCGATCATGGGCAAGGCCTTTAGGTTTCAGTTTTCACAGGAAACGGGACTGGATTCTGAAATGTGGTGGAAATATTGTAATTCCATGCAATGAAGCAGAATTTCATTTATTCAGCCATTGTAAAGCAGTGGCCCTGGTCAGGGCTGTATTCAGGGCTGTCTTTGAGCTATTGCTTGTTATTTGAGTTAGCAGCTTTTTGAAGTTGTTCGTGAGCTTTTATGAGTTCATGGCTCATTAGGCCCTGAAAAATATTAAAATTAGGGGATACAGCATAACTGGAGCACTGGAGCAGAACTCTAACTGCGCAACTGCCATTTGGAAAGGACACTGAAGGGAAGGCCCCAAATAAAAAAAAAATCCATGGCATCCTTGCCACTGTCACTCCTGCCCCCCACATCACCTCTGCCCTTGTATTTGGTTCCCGATGCCCACTGCCACTGTATCACCAGTGCCCTTGTGCTCGCTTCTCAACGCCCCTTGTTCTCATGCCATCTCTGCCCAGTGCCCTTCCCCACTAAGCCAGACAATCCTTCTGGCACTGGCCTTTACTGGCTGCTGGCACTGAAATTTCAGCCCTGCTGCTCCCAGTGTGTTATTAGAAACACAGCTGGAGCTTCAGAAAATTATTCAAATAAGCTGAGCGTGTGTTATTGAGTGAGATCAGCTCATCGTTTACAGGCATACGGAGTGCCTGAACAGCACCGGCACCAGCACTTCTGTATGGGGACAGATTATCACCCCCATTGAATGGATTTATGGGCAGGGTACTGGAGCTCAATAGCCTGAAATCATTTAAAATAAAACACTTGAATTGGATTCTGTAATGGGGAGACTGTGGGGTCTTTCTGGATGGATGAGCCAATATATGCCAAATGTCCTTCTTTATCGGTATCTATTTGTGACTTTGTGATTAGACAATAAGAGTAAACAGCAAGGGCAGAAAAGCAAACAAACATTGCCTTATTCCTCCATTCTCCATCGAGTAGGGTCCTTTGACTCAATGGTAAGATCACTTCCCCAAACAATCCCTCCCCACCCTCCAACCCAAAGGAAGACTGGATACTCGGGCATCTGTTGACGGGTATCAGGGCTTTGCCAGTTGCTCCTCTGCTCAAAGTACCCTCATAGGACATTTGGGCCATCAGCGATACCATTAAAGTATATTATCTTAATCTACAGAATGTTACATTTAGGTACCTTTACAGTATTTCAGTAAAGATTCATTTTTAGTGCTATAATCTAAAACTTCATTCCAAAGGTAAGTTTGAAAAACTACATCTGGCTGTCGTGGCTCAGCAGTTTTATCTGGTGAGCAGCTGATTCGTACAGAACAAGGTCTCAGGTTCTTTATTTAATCAATGTTGATTTAGCTGATCCCCAGCAGGATAGGGGTAGGGGCTATAACAGGCCTCAGCACACCTAGGTTAGGAAGGGTAATATCGACCAGGCCTCCCATTCCTGATTGCTAGCTAGTGACACTTACTGAAAAGTACCTGTGTGTGATGGATATGAACGGGCTCAGTTGTGATACCCCATGGTCTACAGAGCAGTAGTGATACACGCCCTCCTGTATGCCTCAGAGACATGGACCATGTACAGCAGGCACCTCAAAACACTGGAGAGGTACCACCAACGCTGCCTCCGCAAGATCCTGCCATTGGCAGGATAGGTGCACCAACGTCAGTGTTCTCACTCAGGCCAACATCCCTGTAAAGTCTGTGGGTTGTACAGTTAATAACGACACAGACTTCAGGAATAACAAACAAACAGGTCTTTACTATTCGAAGGTCAGGGCGAATCTACCCCAGCAATCCTGCCACAACACTTATATACTGGTGTGGTCACTGTCGGTATTACAGTATACAGAAGCCAAACAAGTAGTGCCACACCTAAAGTAGTTCTCTTAAAGGTGAACGGTTACATACAATAGTTTCCTTAAAGGTAGACGGGTACATACACTACAATCCTCCCTTTTTAGCTTTCAACATACTGAGTCCATAGTGAACATACATTATAACATATATACAGCTTATGTAAGACAGTTCATAGATTCAGTCTTTCTGGAGGTTTCCGGATTCTGTCCGGATAACGCTGCAGTGGTGTCGTCATTCCAGGCGAGCTAGTAGGTGCTTCTGGCAAAGTCGATTCGGCTTGAAAGACAGTGTCAGGTTCAGCTGATTCCAGTATTACCAGATCGGAAGTAGGTGTTCTGGGTATCTCAGACTCAACATTACCCGGGTAAGGTGGTGAAGTCGGTTGCCCATTTGTGGCAGACCCTATGATTTGGTCAACATGGCGCCTTATTATATTGTCCCCAATGTCCACGGTGTACATCAACGGGCCTAGCCTTTTTCCAATAGTTCCAGGCTGCCATTTCTCGGTACGGTAGTCCCGGGCCAAAACTCGTTGACCGATCTGGAAAGATCTAGTGGCCCTTTCATTCATGCCCTGGAATTGCCGGTTCTCTACATCCCTTCTGACGTTTGGTTTGAGCAAATCCAGCCGGCATCTTAGGCGTCTATTACAAAACATCATTGCGGGAGTTTGATTTGTGACCGCATGTGTTGCATTCCGGTATGCCAACAAAAAGCTATCCACCTTATGTTGTAGACGTATGTCTTCATTACTCATGGCCTTTACGGCCTTCTTGAAGGTCTGGACAAACCTTTCAGCCAATCCATTGGAGGCGGGATGGTATGGGGCTGACGTGTAATGCTTAACCCCATTGCTCTTTAAGAATTTCTTGAATTCTTCGGACACAAATTGCGGTCCATTATCAGAACAGATCTGTTCCGGCAGGCCATTCCGAGCAAACATAGTCCTTAACACTGTGATGGTTTTTTCCGTCGTGGTGGTGGTCATCTTAATTACTTCCGGCCACTTGGAGTGGGCATCCACCGCTATTAGGAACATCGAGTCCATAAATGGACCAGCAAAGTCGATGTGTACTCTTTGCCAAGGAGATGAGGGCCACTCCCATGGATGCAGAGGAGCCTGTGGTGGCGTGTTCTGAACCCTCTGACATCCTAGGCAGTTCTTCGTGATCTCCTCTATGCCTCCATCAATGCCTGGCCACCACACAAACGCTCTTGCTAGATTCTTCATCTTTACTCCACCCAGATGTCCTTCGTGCAGCTCCTTTAGCACTTTCTTTTGGAGTTTGGGTGGAATCACCACTCTAGATCCACACATCAGGGTTCCTCGACACACTGACAGTTGTTCTTTCCTCTGTGAAAATGCTTGCAGTGTTGGTTCGCTCTGTGCTGGCCATCCCTCCACCGTTACATCATAGACTCGTGAAAAAGTCGGGTCATTCCTTGTCTCATTCTCAATCATTGAGTTTGTTATCGGTAGACACTCCACTATGGATGAGTGGAACAACTCTACTGGGTCCACTGTACTCGCTTCTTCCACCATCGGCAATGGCAAGCGTGATAACCCATCAGCATTTCCATGCTGTTTGGACCTTTTGTACTCAATTTCATATTGGTGTGCCCCAAGTAACACGGACCACCTTTGTAACCTTTGTGCTGTCATGGTGGACACGGCCTTGTTTGGGTTGAATATGGACACCAACGGCTGGTGGTCTGTCAGCAATGTGAACTTTTTACATTGTAGGTAATGGTTGAATTTCTTCACGCCCCACACAAGACTGAGGGCCTCCCTATCTATTTGAGCGTAATTTCGCTCCGCGGGTGTCAATGATCGTGACGCGAATGCCACTGGCCTTTCCGAGCCATTTGGTAGCCTGTGCGAAAGTACTGCCCCAATTCCGTACGGGGAAGCATCACAAGCTAGACGAAGGGGTAATGCTGGGTTGAAATGAGCCAACACTTCTTCAGAGGTAATCAACTCCTTGCTTCTGCGAAAAGCCCTTTTGCATTCTTCACTCCACTTCCATGGTGTTTCTTTCCGCAACAGATCATTCAGCAGATGCAGCACCGTGGATAAATTTGGCAGAAACTTGTGATAGTAATTAATCAACCCCAAGAATGATCTTAACTGTGAAACGTTTCCTGGAGCGGGGGCCTTCACGACCGCTTTTATCTTTTCAGGTGGCTTATGCAGTCCCTCTCGGTCAATGACATGACCGCAGTATGAGATCCGTTTTTGGAAGAACTCACACTTCTTGCGATTAACCCGAAGGCCATACTCCTTCAACCTGGTGAGTACCAGTTTCAAATTCGTGAGGTGTTCTTCCTCATCTTTTCCCGTGATTAAAATGTCATCTAAGTAGCACTGCGTGCTTGGAATTCCTTGTAACACCTGTTCCATGGCCCTCTGCCAAATTGCTGGCGCCGAAGCTACCCCAAAGACCAGTCTATTATAGCGATACAAGCCTCTGTGAGTGTTGATGGTGAGGTACTGGCGTGACTCTTCCTCGACCTCCATCTGTAAATATGCCTGAGCCAGGTCTATTTTTGTGAAGTGCTTCCCTCCAGCCAACGAAGCAAAGATATCTTCAATCCGCGGAAGCGGGTATTGTACCGTGTGAAGCACCGGATTCACAGTGATCTTGAAATCTCCGCAGATACGGACCTTCCCCGGTCCCCCTGGCTTATTACTTGGTGAGGACTTCATGACGGGAACAATGGGCGTGGCCCACTCACTCCAGTCCACTTTTGACAGAACCCCTGATCGTTCAAGTTCTTCCAGTTCTGCCTCCACCGCTGGTCGTATTGCGTAAGGTACCGATCTGGCCTTAAAAAACTTTGGGCTTGCATGTTCTGCAATCTTAACCTTTGCTTTAATTCCTCGCAGTGTTCCCAGTCCTTGCTGGAATACCTCTTTAGCTTCGTCCAATATTCTGGACAACCGTTCCGGTTTGACATCCTCTTTTTCCGAATCCACCGTCATGGTGTTTAGTGAATGCCAGTCCATCTTTATTTTTCGGATCCACTCCCGTCCCAGAAGTGGTGGACCTCCCTCAGGCAACACATACAGGTCCAACCGGTGGTGATCTTTATCCTTGTATCTCACCTTGACTTCTATCTTTCCGATGGGGAATACTTTGTGCCCCGTGTATGTCTGTAGTACTAGTTCCGTATCCCGTAGTGGAATATGCTTGAAAAACTTTTTATAGTCATGCTTATTCATGACCGTCAATGCCGATCCGGTGTCCACTTCCATTTTTACTTGGACCTTTGCAATCTGTAGCGTTATCCAGATAGTTTGTCGGTCAGCTTCATTACTCACATTGTGAATTCTCAGACTGTCCAGTCCTTTGCATTTGGAGTGTGAGTCCGACTTCTGTTCCCTCAGACTCTTCCTAGTCACCTCTTGCACTTTTCCGTACCATTTTTGTGGTGACTCCTTATTGTTGTACGTTGTTCCTGACCGGCATACCTTAGCTATGTGCCCGATCTTGCCACATTTCCTGCATTCTTGGTTTTTAACCCAGCATTGATTCTGGTCGTGTGTTGTCTTCCCACAACGATAGCATTTTGTTGTCCTCGAGGTAATTTGGTCCACCCCGAGTGCCGCCGCCTTTAGCTGCATTTCCGCCGTTCCTTTCGCTGCGGCTTCGTGCGATGCAGCTATAAGGACAGCCCTGTCTAGTGTGAGGTCATTCTCTTCCAGTAGTCGCTTTTGCGTCCCTTCTTTGGACAATCCACATACGAACTTGTCTCGCAGTGCCTCTGTCAGATTCCCTCCGAACTGGCAGTGTTCCGCTAGCCTACGCAGTTCGACCAAGTATGCCGTGTTGCTTTCGTCTTTCTTCTGCGTTCTTGCATAGAATTTGGATCGTTCAGCCAGTATCAACGGTGTGGGGTTCAAGTGATCCTTCAGCACTGCTACAATATCATCCAAAGTCTGATCCGCCGGTTTAGCTGGTGAGAGAAGATGCTTCAACAACCCGAATGTTTTCGCACCCATCATGTTAAGTAAGGTTAAAGCTTTTTCATCCTTAGCTATTTTGTTAGCCTTACAATGTATCTCAATACGTTCCACGTACGTGGCCCAGTCTTCTATCTCAGAATTAAAATCGTTAATATTCCCTCGCTTAGGCATCTTCCTTTCCCTGGGAGCAGCACAAGTATTTCTTTAAATCCTTATTTATTATTTATTTATTTCTAAGATGGCGGTTTTTCCCGCGAAAATGGCGGTTTCCCACTCTTTCCTTCTCTCCCCGCCCCTTCAATGGCGGTCTCCCGCGTCTGTCGTCTTCTCCGCCTAATGGCGGCTTCCCGCGTTTCTTCCCTGGTGGGAGGGGTACGCTTTCCCCACAGCGGACAGGTTCAGCCGCTGGGCTGGCTTCCGCACAGCTCCCCTTACTCGGCTCTGTCTTTCTCTCCCGCTCGCACGGCTCTACCGGCGCTGGGTACCCCGTTCACAAAGAACAGTTCAGCCGCTGGACTGGCTCTCGCGCAGCCTCTCTCCCCTTGCTCGGCTCTGTCTCTCTCTCCCCCACGTTCGGCTCTACCGGCGCTGGGTACCCCGTTGGTGGAGAACAGTTCAGCCGCTGGACTGGCTCTCGCGCAGCCTCCTTTGGTCGGCTCTGCCTCTCCCACACGCCCGGCTCCCGTTCGCCTCCCAGCCCTCACGCAGTCCGGTGCTTCCCTCCCCGGCTGCGGCTGAGTTTCTCTCTTCCCGCGCCTGCTCCCGGTCTCAGCGCTTCGTGGCTTCGGTCGCTGCCCGGCTTTTCCCGCCGATCGCGGTCCGGCTATCTCACGACGCCGTTGGACCCGCCTTCCTGACCAGCTCTGCTCCCCCTCGACCGTGGTCGAGTGCACAGCCCTTATCCTCCGGATTTCGTTACACTTTTCCCTACTCACAGTCTCCGCGGCCGCCTTGTTTCCTGCTGATCGGCTCACTCCGCACCGTGGTAGAAGGGTAGTCAGTGCCTGTTGCTGATGGAAGCTTTTGTTGCTAAAGTCTTCCTCCTTTCTATTGCTGCAGCCTCGTGTTTTCTTCCAGCAGAACGACGAGGGCGGTTGCCTCTCTTCGACGCTCTTTAGTTGCTTTGGTAGTCTTGCCGCAGGGTACGATCGGACTCGTCGCCACTGTAAAGTCTGTGGGTTGTACAGTTAATAACGACACAGACTTCAGGAATAACAAACAAACAGGTCTTTACTATTCGAAGGTCAGGGCGAATCTGCCCCAGCAATCCTGCCACAACACTTATATACTGGTGTGGTCACTGTCGGTATTACAGTATACAGAAGCCAAACAAGTAGTGCCACACCTAAAGTAGTTCTCTTAAAGGTGAACGGTTACATACAATAGTTTCCTTAAAGGTAGACGGGTACATACACTACAATCCCCAGCATCTAAGCTTTGACCACGCTTGATCAGCTCCGATAGCCAGGTCACATCGTCTGCAAGCCCGATACGAGACTCCCAAAACAAGCGCTCTGCTCGGAGTTCCAACACGGCAAGAGAGCCCCAGGTGGGCCGAGGAAACGCTTCAAGGACACCCTCAAAACCTCCTTGAAAAAATGCAACATCCCCACCGACACCTGGGAATCCCTGGCCCAAGACCGTACAAAGTGGAGGAGAAGAATCCAGGAAGGCGCCGAACTCCTCGAGTCTCTTCGCCGGGAGCAAGCGGAAGCCAAGCGCAAGCAGCGCAAGGAGCGCACGTCAACCCAAGCACCCCATCCACCCGCCCCTTCAACCACCGTCTGCCCCACCTGTGACAGAGACTGTAGGTCCCGCATTGGACTCATCAGTCACCTGAGAACTCATTTTTAATGTGGAAGCAAGTCATCCTCGGTTCTAAGGGACTGCCTAAGAAGAAGATACCCCAATGCAGATGAATAGCCCACTGACAAAGGAATATAGCAAAAGGAGTAGGCTCTTCAGCCCCTCGAGCCTGTTCTGCCATTCTATTAGATCATGGCAGATCTGTATCTCAACTTCATTGACTCGTCTTTTTCTAAAAATCTATCCATCTCAGTCTTGAAACTTTCAATCGACTCAGCATCCACTGACACTTGCTGACCAGGCTTACACCTGAACAGCAGCCACTTGGGTAACTGGTGCCTGTGAAACTGTGGTTGCTGGCACTGAAATTTCAGCCCTGGTGTTCCCAGTGGAGTTAACACCCTCAGGAGAGGAAAGAGGGGAGAAAAATGCGTGCAGAAAATTAAGAAATTAAAAAAGAACCATAACTTTGCATCACATAATCAGATCTGAGGGGTGTAGAAATTGGGTATGGATTAAATTACTGGACTAGAAATCCAGAGGCCTATACTAATAATCCAAGAATGTGATTTCAAATCCCACCATGGCAGTTTGTGAATTTAAAGGCAGTTTAAAAAATCTGGGTATAAAAGCTGGTATCAGTAAAAGTGACCATAAAGCTGTCATAAATAACTGGCTCACTAATATCCTTTAGGGAATGAAATGTGTTGTCCTCATCTGGCCTCATCTATACTTGAAGGAAAATCAATGAATGAGGCATCCTGATGTGCTATCCTGATGTGCTATCCTGGAGCTCTTGACTGCAAGACCAAGAGTGTCTCCGGCTCTACCTCCCAGTCTGCACCCTCCAGACTGACCAGTGCTTGTTCTCGGATTCCTCTTCTCCACTACTAGAGGCTGGTCTTTCAGCCACTACACCCTGCTCTCTGGAATTCTCTTCCAAAACCACATTACTTCACTGCAAAACCATATCACTTTATTGCCTCTCTTCCTGCTCTCAAGAACGTTCTTGGTTTGCGCATGTTAAATCCCTTTACTCCATGCTGTGTGTCCACCTCTTCCCCCTGTGGAGCATTCTGAGACCAAACTATATCAATGTACATTATTGTTGTTCATTGGCAGAGACCTGGGAGCAGGTGGCTTGTCTCCCATCTTTCATCAAGGAACAGTACACGGCCATGACAGGGAAGGGATGACATTTTTATTAAATGAGCAGGAGAGATACACCTAAAATCAGCTCAATCTACTTGAATTGCACCTGCCGCTGTCTGATCAGGGAATAGTACGGTGCTGGGGTTTGAGTCTTCTGCCTTCATGACTAGAGGTAGCTGTCCAGTAGCTGTCAGGCCAGCAATAAGGAAGAAATTGCAAAAAGGGGAAAAAGAAAACATTCATCTAATAAACTCTGATAAACAGTAACTATGGACATGTCTGTTTCTGCTGGATTACAGCTGTCTTTTTGATGGTGATTACTTCCGCCAGTGTGTGCACTATGTATTGTTTTTAAGAGCACTGTGTAGGTGTGTCTGTACTGGCTTTTCAAGCTAGAGTGATGTGGGTTAACAACGAAGACAGACTGTCTCTTTAGGCAGTGCTGAAATAGAAGGTCATTTTTCGTCATGGTGACGAATACAGAAGCAGATGGTTGCCCTGGCGATTGAGCATGACAGTGGCATTAGCCACAGTTATCAGAGAAAGCAGCGATCTGGAGCAAAGCGGAAGCGTGTGAGAGGAGAGTGTTAGAGGGAGAAAACAACTCAGAACAGGACAAGGGGATTCAGGCAGACTGCAAAAAAAACATTTTTGCACAGAAAGAAAAAAGTGAAATACATGGAAGAGTACAAATGTGTATGTGTGTGTGTGTTTTAAATTACATTTTTCTTTTCAATTGAGAAGTCAAAGTTAAAGGCCTATTGGATGACTCCCGGATTGAAAAGAGTACGAAAGATGAAGTAAATTAGAAAGTAGTGATTTGGAAAATGTGTGTGTATAATTGTGAGAATATCACAGATTGATAAAAAGTGAGTAAGGCTACTAAGGATGGCGAAAAACATTCATATTCTGACATAAATATGAATTATCCATAAGTAGCTGAGCTTTAACTTCAAATCCAATGGTTCGGCAGGATTTTCTGCTGGAAGGAAATGCTGTGAGGTGCTCATAGATCCAACTTAATCTATAAAGGAAGATACACTTTTGCTGAAAGTATACATAGTGTTTCAGTTAATAAACAAGCCAACTTTAGCAAAGAGACATTTTGGTTAATTTTCAGAACAGACGGACTTCGACGGGTGGGCGATGGGTTCACCGTCCGATGTGATCAGCGAGAGGCCCAAACCACTTTGATGGTTGGGTCTCGTTTAGTTTTCATTGGTGGGCTACCCATGCGTTTTGAGCAGTTTACTGAATTGGAAGACAGGATTTCTGCCAGGCCTTGCAGCCATTTAAAGAGTGAATGCCCCTCTTGAAGCAAGGTGTAATTTTGCTGTGCTGAAATTGTTGCTGTTATACAGCGATTTGGGCTGAAACATGTCCCAAGCAAGAGGACCAAGGTCTAAAGACTCAGCACTAGAGATCCTTGTGGAGCAGGTGAGGGCACAGTCAGGTCCTCTTCCCCTCAGATGGCAGGAGAATGCCCAGACTGACTCTGTAGCAGGCCTGCAGGGAGGTGGCAAAAAATGTAAATGCCTGAACCATCACACCCAGGACAAGGGTTCAGTTCTGCTAGAGATTCATCAACCTGACCCAGACAGAAAGGATGAGAATGGTGTGCTCATATCTCAATTACTCTGCATTACACCCTGCCGTAGTATTCACTCCTCCTCAGCACTCCAAATGCTTCCCTCCCCCACTCCACATGCTTCACCTCCGATCACAAGGGGACACATCACCAACTCTTCTTATTCAAATCACACACTCACCTTCTGCTGCTACAACTGGCACAAACAGCATTCGTCTTTTAGCTGGCTGTGACTAGAAAGCATTTCACTCCTCTGCTGACTGCTTTCACATTGGAGACACTTCTTTGCACATGACCATCTTCCCATCTTGCTCACAGTTTGCTGCTTCGCCCTCTCAGCATGTCCATTATATGAAGCTGCCTCACACATCTGCACAACTCTTTACAAGAACCACACACTAACTCACTCTTACCCTTTCCGCAGGACAAGCCAGCATACAGAACAGCCATGATAGGACCAGGACTGGAGGAGGGACAGCCTCCACCCAGGCCCTCATCCAGATAGAGGAGGAAGCAATGAAGATAATGGAGCAGGCAGCTCGAGAAGTGTTGGCAACGGTGATGCTAGAAGCAATGATCTGCAGGATGTCTACCTATTACTTGTGCCTATTCACATTCCTCAAGCAATCACACATACAGGCAGAGTGGCAACCTGGTATTGCACAACACTGCCAATCACCTGCTACTGCCTAACCTTTTCATGTCATGCTGACCCTTGTTCCTCACCCACTTTTTCTAGTTCCATCTCATGACATGGACCCTGCAGAAGAAGATTCTTCAGGAGAGGCATCGGCACTCGCTCTGACCCTCCAAACTAGAAATTAGCACCCGAGTGGTATAGATAGGGGGTTATGTTTTATTTTGAACTGGTTAATATTTCAGCTAAAATAGCAGAGAGGAACTCCAGACAAACACGTTGAATGTCTAAAGCTTGTATCCCATGGTGTAATATCGGGACCATAGAAGCTGTATAGAATTTTGGGGAAATATTGAACAGTTTTTATGTCAAACTGCTATCTTTTTGATTGATCTCAATCCTTTCTCTGTTTTTAAATTAAAAACTGCACTTTTTCTACCCTCCTCTCCTGAAGGCACTGAGGCTGATTTTAGTTTTGATGAATTGAACCACTGTGATGCGGGTGCAGCAAGATTAGTGCCGGCCCACGTCAATGAGCCTGTTTTTCCAGGTTCAGCCTCATTAACACATTGTGGGTGAACACCAGGAATAAATTACATCTCTGACTGGCAGCTCGCTCATTAATGGGCAACAAATCGCATGCTGCAGCTGGTCAGAAAGACTTACAGCAGTTTAAAGAAGCATTGTTGCAGCGGTGAAGAAAGCTGAAGAGGTACGTTCATCACCTTGCAGCCATGTGAACCAACAGTTCCAGTGTTCTGATGGAGCTGTAGATATTTTATTGCGCTGTTGTATCAGGCGAGGGAGGTCCTCTTTCCTGCAGATGGTCATTGTGTGTTGTGCCATATGGGTCAGGATGGCTTGTAGGAAGTTGCGACAAAATTCTTACTTGCACCTGGCTACATTGCCATAAAAAGTTTCATGTGTCCACCAGGTGTGCCCCTGAAACCTTATATTAATGCTGGTATTAAACATCAATGGCATGGCCTGTTCCCTCCCATCCACACATCCTGCAATACCTTGACATCATCCCATAATTACCCATTTGTCCACCAGCAATAACTTCACTGCACATCCTTTCACACTAACAACTGCTTTCTTCATATCTTTAACTGCAGTTCCCCAGACAAATATTTCCATCTATTGTACCTGTATGATGCTTCTTCCTGTAATCATAGCCCCTATGGGCAGCAGACTGATACATGTGCATCATGTACATCTCCCATCCAATGTCAACAATTCAGCTCATTATACTCTTTTTGTAGGAGAGGACTGCATATAACAAGGGCACAGGAGGAGGCAGCACAACAGGTACAGGACACAGAGACTATGGAGGAAGCAGGGGATGGGAGAAGTAGGAGTTCTGGTATAGCTCAAGGTTGTACCCAACTTTTTATGTTGTTCCTTTTCCATTCTATTCACTTACTCGCTGGAATTAAAGCTCACAATTCTTTGTCAGTTAATCTGCAGAAAGCAACATGTGACCAAATTATCAGCAAGGTAGCATCATAACCCTTGTTCTCCTTCTCTTCTAGTTAAGCCACACAAAGCAGAGTCAAGGGCCAGGGAGCTGGTGGAAGCAAAGAACCTCCGAATAGGCGCCATCGCTCACACTATCATCCACTCCACAGGATTTTGGCAGTGACTTTGGGAAGAATGCACTGAGTGATACACAAAGTACAAGTGAGAAAGAACAGGGGGTAGTGGCACAGAAAGCACAGGATCCAGCTGTCTGGAGATTGCAAACATTCTCAGCTGATGAGAATATTGATGCAGACCTCAGGGGCCCTGCTTTTAAAACAAGGATGCTTTCTGAGCATGAATAATTGCTGCAGCCTTTGAGGCCTGTGCCTAGGAGCTTCCAGCACATGACAGCTAGTATGGAGGAGTCCACCATCCGCATGTCTGCTGTTCTGCCTAGAAAAGAAACTCAAACGTGGAGCTTTTGGCAATTCCACAGACATTGCAGTAGAATCCCCTTGACAGAACCCTAACACCAGTCTTAGCACATCTCATGAATCTCATATAGCTGCCATACAGGCCTTGGACTGGACTCTTTCCTCCGTGGGTAAGCTTGGAGATTGCATTGAGTCAACTACTGATGGAGGCTTTAATAATCTCAGTGCTGTCAATGGGTTTGCTGTCATGTAGATCAGTTTCCAGTAGCAGAGGCAGAGTACAATGGGCATGGATGATGTCCCTATCTATCTGGATGATAACATCTCTGCACCCTTGCATCACCCCTATCCAATGACTGCAGATGTGCGCAAAAGCACGCAGCTGCCAAAAGTGGTGCCGCCTGCTCACAGAATTTGAGGACTACCTTTCCATCAAGACCCTTTCAGAGACACACAGGAACAGTCAATTATGGGCCATGAAGAAGAAGTTGATTAGGTAGTAGAGCACCTCAGACGCACACAAGTATAGGCACCAGGATGGCATAAAGTAGATAAACCGACCCCATTTTTGGGAAATACAGTTTGGCGGCACTTCTGTTGCACTGTGTCCAGACAGTGTTCACCCAAGTAAACCAAATAAAGTTGGATTCCAATGGGAAGTTTGGTGAGGGGCATTGATCGCCACACATTTTTATGATCCATTACTGAAAACATTTATGAAATGCAACAGAGACTAAAATTGGCACCTTTGACTCCTTGCTTGGGTGTAGTTCTACCGGCTTGGTTTTACCTCCAGTACATCACCCAAGTGGCCATTTTCATGTGTGAGCCTAGAGAGTGAGTGTGAGTAACTTATTTGACTGTAGAAGGCATGAGTTCGGAGCCCTATTGTATCCTCACCCAACATCCACACATCCAGCAAGAGCCTTGGCTGATTTACCCCTCCCTAGCCCAGGAATGCTGAGATGAACCGTACAGCCTTCCCAGCTGAGAACAACTAACTCAGCATAGATTGGGGATCAGGCTTAGGACCATCCCAGTTTGTATGACTTAACTATTTATCATGTAACCAGCTGAGCCATCGGGGAAAACCTTAGTTCCTCTCTCTCCAAATATATATCTAATTGCCCTTGTACCAATATATACTGCCCGCTTTGATTGACTTCCATGGTAACTAATTCATAACTGTATTACCCTTTGCATGATTTACCTTCTAACTTCCTAATTTGTAACTTGTGTCCTTTGGTATTCAATCAGTTTTCCTGGATCAATTTTGTATATTCCCTTCATAATCTTGAAAACTTTAATTAGCTCACTTCTAACTCTGCTATTTTCTTACACAGTATTCAATATAGCATATATACTATATTCAATAATGTACTTAATCTCAAATGGAACAATTATAAAGACCTTATGCACTACTGTGTCCAAACCAGTGTGCATTTAACTGCATTATACTTAATTCATTGTGTAGTCTCATCGGTATTGTATCAATGCAGTACCACTAGCTGTACCACTATATTTTGTACTGATCAGTGTATATTATAAACGTACAGGCAAATAATGTACTCCATAGTACTGTTGCGCATTGGGCTTGATAAAGTGCCCTATAAGGAGAACTTGGAGTCTGAACATATGTTATTTGCTAGGCTCATAAAGCACATGAAAAATTGAAATCACGGCTAGGTCCATAATTCAACTGGAGTGCCTGAACAACGCTCACATTAAACTAAAACGAAGCCCGTTTACTCCTGTTTGTGCTCTTAAAGAGGCCTCATTTATTAACATTTACTGCCAGTACCTGATATTTATTTTCCACCTATGTACTTCTTCTTTGTTGGCAATTTGTGTAGCTGTTTCACTGCTTTGCTGTTTAGCTGTTTTGTCACAAAGGAAATTACAGTCCGCTTCTTAAAGCTGCATTGCCTCTGGTAGCTTGGCCTGTTTCCCTGGGAATATTTTTTACTGTGCTGCCTTTATGGCATCCCTCTGGGAGGAGAAGGAGGATCAGAGGAGACATGTTTGACTGCAGAAATGTGCACAGTCTTTCCAAGCAACTGCAGGAGATTTCTGCCAAACCTCCTGCGAAGTCTGAATCCCGAGTTTCAGCAGTTGAAGGAGTCATCAAGCTGGCTCTCTGGCTGTGATATCTCCAATTGCACATGTACTTGCTCCTCCTCAATCAAGAAACATGCTTCAACAAGTGCTCCCTCATGGAACTCACTAATTAACCCCAACCATCGCCAGTATTCATATAGAGATGAGGGGCTCGAATTTCCAAGCCCTGTGGAGGCAGGTTTGGAGGTGGGAGTGGGGGGAAAATTGCAGAATCGGGGAGCACGAACCCTTCCTGCCCCCAACCCACCTCCATGCCCGTTTTCCAGGAGGCGGGTACCTGACCTGTGCTGGGAGCCGCCTCCCCGAGGCGGGAAGGGGATTAGTGCCAATTAACTGCCTGTTAACAGGTAGTTAACAGGCAGTTTTTGGCCTAATCCCTATTTTTAGCCCTGAAGTGTGGGCTGCCCGACGGCTCCAAACCATGCAAAGTTAGCGAGGCGGGCCGTCAGGCTGAAGGGCTTGGAGGGTTCGAGATGTCCGGTGTTCAGGTGAGTGATGGGTGCATGAATGCAGAGGTAAGTGTGTTTGGTGTGTGTAAAGTGTTTAAATAAGTTTTACTTACCTTTACTTACTAATGCAGGCTTCCTTCCTTCAAGTCTCGGGAGTCCCTCATCTCATTGGCACAGAAAGCAGAATGGCCGCGAGCTGTTAAAAGTTGCAGCATTCTGCTTTCTGTTCTGGGGAGATTTCTAACTGAGTCTGTGGAGAAGGACTCAAGTTAGAAGTCAGACTGTCAGTGTTTGACAGCTTCATAGAGCTGTCAAACGCTGATATTTCATCTGTCAAAAGCTCTTCACAGATGAAATGTCAATCCCTGACGCCACCTGTAACCGGGTGTCCCGCTGGGTGGGCTCAACAAGGTCAATCAAGGGAAAATCGCGTGGGTTGGCCACAAATCGATGGAGCCCAAAAAGTGGGAGCCCCGCCTCCATCACGTCCCCATTGACAAAATCCAGCCCCTCGAGGTCTCCATTTCCTCTATGCCCATCCATCGAGTGCCTGGACACAAGGTTGTTCAGCAATGCTTCAGTAGAAGACAAGTTGAATGCCATTAAAGGTATAATGCTGATCATGCAGGATAAATACATTGGCAAAACTAACAAACGTGGTACTAAATGGAATAACTAACATATTAAACGTTAGATAAAGAGGAAAAAAGGCCTGTACAAATCCTGCAGGGAGAAAGAAGGGCCTTTTTGGGATGAAGATAAGAAAATGCAGAAACATGTCCAAAGGTTGATCAGAAGAGCAAAGAGACCTGCAAAAAAGCATAGCAGCTGAGTCTAAGCATCACAGTAAAAAATTATTTCCGTACCACAACACTAAGACAGCAGTCGGAGAAGAAGTTCTGTGTGCAGTTCTGGTCGCCGCACTATAGGAGGGATGTGATTGCATTGGAGAGGGTGCAGAGGAGATTCACCAGGATGTTACCTGGGCTGGAGCATTTCTGCTATGAAGAGAGACTGGACAGGCTGGGGTTGTTTTCCTTAGAGCAGAGAAGGCTGAGGGGGGACCTGATTAAGGTGTACAAAATTATGAGGGCCATAGATAGGGTAGATAGAAAGGAACTTTTCCTCTTAGTAGAGGGGTCAATAATCAGGGGGCATAGTTTCAAGGTAAGGGGCAGGAGGTTTAGAGGGGATTTGAGGAAAACCTTTTTCACCCAGAGGGTGGTTGGAATCTGGAACTCACTGCCTGAAAGGGTGGTAGAGGCAGGAACCCTCACAACATTCAAGAAGCATTTAGATGAACACTTGAAACGCCAAAGCATACAAGGCTACGGACCAAGTGCTGGAAAATGGGATTAGAATAGACAGGGCTTGATGGCCAGCACAGGCACGATGGGCTGAAGGGCCTCTTTCTGTGTTGTATAACTCTCTAAATGAGAACCATAAAAGATACATACGGGCTTGAAACTGATGGTGAGCACAAAACATTAAATATTCTGAATAACTACTTCTTCCAAATATTCACAGGGGAAGACATGAGCAACAAGAAATTCACCAAACAAAGATATCCTAAGCATAATCAGTGACTTCACTATAAATAAGATGGAAGTCCTAGACATGCTACATGTGCTCAAATCACATGATTCCCCAAGGATAGATGATATTTATCCCAGAGTTTTAAGAGAAACTAGGGAGGAGATTTTCGATGTTGCAGTTTCCTATTCTTCAGCGAGTTTCTAATCCATTCCTAGGGTTTAGCTTGAATCCCCAAAACTCTGAGTTTAATTAATAGCCTCTCAGGTGGAAATTTATCATAAGCCTTTCAGAAGTCGAGGTATACCATGTCAGACAGCTTACCACAGTGCACTTGGGCTATCACTTTCCCAAAGAAGTCGAGGAAGTTGGACAGGCAGGATTTTCCTCTTTAATCCATGCTGACTACTTCTAACTAGCATCACTTTAGCTTGTTTAGTATTTGCTGGTACCTCCCCAAAGTCTATTGACTCCCTTATAATGATTGTCAATGCAGAAAAGTACCACAAGATTGATCCTTAGTGTCATGGGATCTGGGTTATAAGGAAAGACTGGAGAGACTGGGCTTTTTAGCCTGGAATGGAGGCACCTGAGATATAATTTAATAAAGGAATATAAGATTGTTAAGGGTTTAGAAAAAGTTAACCCAGAATAATGGGCCCGAACTTGCGGTTGGAGGCTTCCCGCGAGCGGATGCCTCCGAAGCGCAATAAAACTATGCACCTACCTGATGGTACTGGATCCACGGAGACTCATAGAATCATAGAATCATAGAATGGTTACAGCACAGAAGGGGGCCATTCAGCCCGTCGAGCCTGTGCTGGCTCTCTGCAAGAGCACTTTAGCTCATCCCACTCCCCCACCCTTTCCCTGTAGCCCTGCAAATTTTTTCTTTCAGGTACTTATCCAATTCCCTTTTGAAAGCCATGATTGAGTCTGCTTCCACCACCCTTTCAGGCAGTGCATTCCAGATCCTAACCACTCGCTGTGTAAAAAAGTTTTTTCTTATGTCGCCTTTGTTTTTTTTGCTGATCACCTTAAATCTGTGTCCTCTGGTTCTTGACCCCACTACCCAGACACTCATGATTTTGAACGCCTCTGTCAAATCTCCTCTCAATCTTCTCTGCTCTAAGGAGAACAACCCCAGCTTCTCCAGTCTATCCACACAACTGAAGTCCCTCATCCCTGGAAACTTTCTCGTAAATCTTTTCTGCACCCTCTCTAAGGCCTTCACATCCTTCCTAAAGTGCGGTGCCCAGAATTGGACACAATACTCCAGTTGAGGCCAAACCGGTGTTTTTATAAAGGTTCATCATAATTTCCACGCTTTTGTACTCTATACCTCTATTCATGAAACCCAGGATCCCGTAAGCTTTTTTAACTGCTTTCTCAACCTGCTCTGCCATCTTCAACGATTTGTGCACATATACCACCAGATCTCTCTGTTCATGCACCCCATTTAGGATTGTACCCTTTAGTTTAGATTCTTTCAACCAAAATGTATCACTTCGCATTTTTCTGCATTAAATTTCATCTACCACGTGTCCGCCCATTCTGCCAGCCTGTCTATGTCCTTCTGAAGTCTATCACTATCTTCCTCACTGTTCACTATACTTCCAAGTTTAGTGTCATCTGCAAATTTTGAAATTGTGCCCTGTACACCCACATCCAAGTCATTAATATATATCAAGAAAAGCAGTGGTCCGAGAACCGACTTCTGAGAAACACCACTGTATACCTTCCTCCAGTCCGAAAAACAACCATTCTGTTTCCTGTCACTTAGCCAATTTCGTATGCATGCAGTCACTGTCTCTTTTATTTCATGGGCTTCAACTTTGCTCGCAAGCCTATTATGTGGCTCTTTGTCGAACACCTTTTGGAAATCCATGTACACCGTGTCAACCGCATTGCCCTCATCAACCCCCTCTGTTACCTCATCAAAAAACTTGATCAAGTTGGTTAAACATGATTTGCCTTTAACAAATCCATGCTGGCTTTCCTTAATTATTCCACACTTGTCAAAGTGACTGTTAATTTCGTCCCTGATTATTGTTTCTAAAAGCTTCCCCACTGCCGAGGTTAAACTGACTGGCCTACAGTTGCTGGGTTTATCTTTACACCCTTTTTTGAACAAGGGTTTAACATTTACAATTCTCCAGTCCTCTGGCACCACCCTTGTATCTAAGGAGGATTGGAAGATTATAGCCAGTACCTCTGTGATTTCTTCCTTCACTTCCCTCAGCGTCCTAGGGTGCATCCCATCCAGTCCTGGTGATTTATCTACTTTAATTACAGCCAGCCTTTCTAGTACCTCATATTTATCCATTTTTATCCCATCCAGCAATGCCTCCTTCCTCATTGGACTGGGAATGTACTGATCAAGAAAATTCTCCTGAACACACTTCAGAAATTCTTCCCCCTCTCTACTATTACTGTCCCAGTCTATATTAGGGTAGTTGAAGTCCCCCATTATCACTACTCTATAGGTCTTGCATCTCTCTGTAATTTCGCTACAAATTTGCACCTCCATATTTTTCCCCACTAGTTGGCGCCTATAGAATACACCTAGTAGTGTAATGGCACCTCTATTATTTCTTAACTCTAGCCATATAGATTCTGTCCTTGACCCCTCCAGGACATCCCCTCTCTCCAGCACTGTAACATTCTCCTTAATCATAGAGTGATAGAATCATCGAGTCATAACGGCACAGAAGGAGGCCATATGGCCGATCGAGTCCACGCCGGCTCTCTCTAGAGCAATCCAGTCAGTCCCATTCCCCCACTCTATCCCCGTAGCCCTGCAAGTTTATTTCCCTCAAGTGCCTTTCCAGTCTCCGCTTGAAAACACTGAGTGTCTCCGCTTCCACCACTTCTGTCGGCGGCGAGTTCCAGGTTCGTACCACTCGCTGCATAAAAAGTTTTTCCTCACATCCTCCCTGCATCTCTTGCCCAAAACCTTAAATCTGTGTTCCCTAGTTCTTGTACCATCAACTAGTGGGAACAGCCTTTCCCGGTCTAGCCTATCCAAACCTGTCATAATCTTGTACACCTCCATCAAGTCACCCCTCAACCTCCTTTGCTCTAATGAAAACAAATCCAGCTTCTCCAACCTGTCCTTATAACTAAGATCCCCCATCCCCGGAACCATGCTGGTAAATCTCCTCTTCACATCCTTCCTAAAGTGTGGTGACCAGAACTGGATGCAATACTCCAGTTGTGACCTAACCAGCGCTTTATAAAGGTTCAGCATAACTTCCCTACTTTTGTACTCAATGGGGCTGATTTTCCGCAGGTGCGGGGAATTTTCGGGTTCCCCAAATGTCGGGGTTCCCACACGAATCTAAATGGGTCTGCCACATCGATGCAATTTTCCCTCAATTGGCCAAGTCATTTCCAGCGTGTGGGAACCCTTGCTAATTGACTATTTCCAGTCAGAAAGCCCCACAATATGATGTCATCATTTGTGGTGCTTTCAAGGTCCACAGCAAGCACTGCATCCTCTGAAGGCTTCCAAATGAACCATACAGGATGGCAGAGGAGCCTGCAGCAGCTGTGGCCAGTGCCAGACCCCGAGCTACCTTCAAATTCGACGAGGCTTCACTGCAGGCATTATTGGATGGGGTTAGGGCCCACAGGGAGGTCCTCCTCCCTAGGTCAGGGAAGAAGAGGCCTCCCACTGAGATCAAGGCTGCATGGCTGCAGGTGTCAGCAGATGTCAACTCGCTGGGAGTCACCAGAAGAACCTTGGCATTACATCTCTAACTCCTTCCTTTACTCCCCCACAGTACCATCCAGAGCCCCCATCCCCACTGTGGAGGAGGAAGAGGCTGTGCAGCCACACTCCTCAGAGGAAGCTCCAACCTCTGAGGGCGCAGCGTCAGCAGAAGTAAGCACACCCAGCACCAGCGCAGACACTCACACCTCGGGGGGACCTTCAGGACATAGAGTAGTGTTGTCACCTGGTGTTTCACAGCTCACAAGTGAGAATCAGCAGATTGTGGAGGCAGGGACAGCAGTGGAGAGTCCTCGTCGGAGGGCGCAGGACTCTGCCAGCTCAGCTCAGCTGCATGTCGACCCTCTGCCTCTGGATCCATCCGTAACATCAGAGGTGATGGAACTCCATGCACAGATGCAGGAGTCTCTGGCAGGTTTTGTCCCTAGGGTCGCTGTGAGTGTGGAGCGAATGGAGGAGTCCATAGCGAAGATGAGCTGAGCCTTTGCATAGTCATTGGCGCATGAACGCATCACCATGAAAAGGTTGGCACCCTCCATGGAGGAGATAAGTCGCCAGGGTATGGAAAACATGGTGAGTGTTCATAATAGAATGACATCTCTTGAGGAGCGATGGGCATCTATTGAACAGAGAAACCAGGCCTTCATGGAAGTCCTTCTGAGTAGGACTGCCAGTGCAGATACGGGTCCCCATGGCCCCCTGATGCACAGCAAGGTGCTCTCAAGCGCTGGCCCCTTCTGGCCTGTGCAGCTTCAGGTGACTGAGCAGTAGCCTGGCGCTCCTGCTGCTGATGCTGCTGTTCCTGGTTCTGCTGCTGATGCCTCTGCTGCTGGAGATCCTCTAATGGCATGAAGGGAAGGGAAAAAAGGCCTCCCATACTTCTGGTAGATGTCTCCATTGAGGAAGCGCTGAGTGAGGGTGCTGAGCGGTGCTTCCCAGGAGCTCACACTGGAGAAGTGTGTGAGGCTCCAACCTTCCACAGCTGTGCCTAAGCCTTGAACAAGTTGCCCCAAGCCTGAAACAATAAGGTCCTGCAACCTACAAATGCTGTCTGATTAAATCTCTTCTTTCCTGATTGACCTGCAGCTGAAAGTAAGCGAGCCGATATTGTTCATGCCAGGTTTCATCAGCGGTGTTCCCACCAGGTGTGTTTGGTGTGGGAAAAGGCTGAAAGTAGCAAGGGCCCCTTAAAATGGCATTATAGATGCCAATTATTGGTGATTAGGGTGCCTAAAGAGCAGTCCCGCCTGCTGCGGGCAGGGCTGATTTGGGTCGCATTGAAACGCCGGGGGGAAAGTGGGACGGGGCGGGGAATCAGGAGGGGGAGTCGCAACCCCCTTTTTTTGCGATTTTCCCCCCCACACGCCTGAAACCCCGCCTGATGGCTCCAGGAAAATCGACCCCAATATCTCTATTTATGAAGCCTAAGATCCCATTTGCTTTGCTAACCACTCTCTCAATATGTCCTGCCACCTATGCACATTAACTCCCAGGTCCCTCTGTCCCTGCACACTCTTTAAAACTGTGTCATCAAGTGTATATTGCCTCTCCCTGTTCCTTCTGACAAAATACATCACCTCACACTTCTCTGTATTAAATTCCATCTGCCACTTGTACGATAACAAAATACTGCAGATGTTGGAAATCCGAAATAACAACAGAAAATGCCAGGCAACATCAGTGGAGAGAAAATAGAGTCAACGTTTCGGGTCAAACCCTTTGTCAAGACTGAAGGCCAGGCTGGGAGAGAACAAAAGAGAAGTGAAGAGACATTAAGAGGTATTCAAAACGAGATGAGATGGTGATAGGACTAGTGGAGACAAAAGACGGCTCTAGATTAGGTGTGAGATGTGCTGGCAGAATGGGAGACAGCTGCCATGTGGGAGAGAGAAAAAAGGGGTGGGGGGAAAGGGCCAAAACAAAGGTGTGGATAAAAAATAAGTAAAAATGTAATGGGGGCTCCAAGTGCCCATTAATTTTTTCCTTGATTATTGTTTCTAAAACTTTACCCACCACTGATGTTAAACTGACCGGCCTGTAGGATTGTCCTTACACTCTTTCTTGAACAATAATGTCACATTTGCCACTTTCCAATCCTCATGCACCTCCCCCCACATCAAGGGAAGATTGGAAAATTATGGCAAGCCCTTCCGCTATCTCCTCCCACAATTCCCTTAGCAACCTGGGATGCAAGCCATCTGGACCAGGCGGCTTTTCCGCTCTATGCAAAGCCAGCCTTTCTAGTACATCCTGTCTATCAATTTTCACCCCTTCCATTACTTCTACCTTTTCCGCTATTTTGTCAGCATCCACCTCCTTAGTAAACACTGATACAAAGTACTCATTGAGTATTCTAGCCTTGCCCTGCACCTCTAAGCATATATCACCTTCTTTTTCCCTAATAGGCCCCACCCCGCCTCTTACTACCCGCTTACTGTTTACATGCCTGTAGAAGATTTTTGGGTTCCCTTTTATGTTAACCGCCATTCTACTCTCATATTCTCTCTTTGCCAATCTTATTTTCATCTTCACTTCCCCTCTCAACTTACTGTATTTGGTCTGGTTCTCCCTTGAAGAATTCACCTGACATGCATCCTACACCCTCTTTTTTTGTTTCATCATCTTCTCTATCTCCCTCATCATCCAAAGAGCCCTTGCTTTGGTTCACTTACCCTTCCCTCTTGTTGGAATGTACCTAGCCTGTACTTGGAACATCTCCTACTTAAAGATCACCCTTTGTTCCATTACCGTTTTTCCTGTCAGTCTTTGGTTCCATTTTACCCTGGCTAGATCCTTTTGCATCCCATTGAAGTTAGCCCTATTCCAATTTGAAGTTCCACTCTAGGTTGTTCCTTGCTCCTCTCCATTGCTAATTTAAATCTTATGATATGATGATCACTCGTACCCAAGTGTTCTCCCACAGACACTTGTATGACCTGGCCCACCTCATTCCCCAGCACCAAATCCAGCAATGCCTCCTTCCTAGCTGGGCCAAGAAAATACTGGTCAAGGAAATTCTCCTGAACACATTTCAGAAATTCCTCCCGCTCCTTTCCCTTTACCCTTGTAAGGGGTATTCTTAGATCGCAGAGGTCTCTCTCTCTCCAGAGGCCTCCCTCTCTCTTGCACAGTAAAACCTTGAGTGGTTCGACCCACTCGCCCCTTAGGTTCTAGACACTGGTCTTTGAGGCAGGAACTACCATGCAGAGAAAACTCTATAGACCAGGTTTAATGAAAACGAAATGAAACTTTATTACATAAAGGAACAGATCAAACTGCAAGCCAACAAGGTACATGGGAGGGAAAAACAAATCATAATACAGTACTGGCTAAGATATATACAGGCATATTATACTTTACAAAAGTCATCACAAAATGGGGAAACACACGGAACATCGAGGGACAACAACTCATTGTTAAAATTACCCCTTAAATGCCCACCCCCTAAGCCTATCGAGATCAGATTGTGAGGGGCCAGAAACATGCTCACCAATCCAGTTGGAATGTATAGAGTTTTGAAAAAGGTCTGCGTTTTGATCCTTTCAGGCGCCCTTTCTCCACGTGGTCAGCGCTGCGGGCTGCGACACTCTCTCTTCTTCCTCGAGGTGAAGGTCACGGACAGGCTGGATGTCAGCAGGCCTGGAAGTCGGTGCGGGGAGAAACCAACTGTTTTACCATCTTCGCATGGGTTTCGTCGCACAGCCCAGTTGGTTTACCGTTTTCATATAGGTTTCGACCTATCTTTGTCAGCGTCCCGGGGTTGGTCGATGATCTCCCGACAGTTACTCCGGGGCTAGATGCTGACTCGACCTCCCATCTCGAACCTCGATCCTCCGGCGTCTCCACTCAAACTCTGCACCGAACAGGGCTGCGTTTTTCGATGGCTGGCGATGTAAAGATGTGGAAGCCCAGCTGAAGCCCCTGATCGCTACCCCGGGTCCCCAGATATACTTCTCAAAAGAGGCCTTTATCTCCCGCCAAATCAAGGTTAGTCTTTGTTTAACTTTTGGCGGGCTTGCAGCACAGTGGGGTAGTTATTATGTTTTAAACTACTTTGGGATGGCCGGTAACGGCCATCTCTGGTCTGGAATGACCCTGTATTGTTTTTAATGTCCTTCTGATGTCTTAAATGGTTCTTGATGCTCCCCCTATGAATATGAAACTGTTTTCCTTTGTCTGGGTAAACATCTAGATGGCCTTTATCTACAGGCCGATCTGACTGGATCTGCATCCAATCCATATGTATGTGGTTCTGTCTGGTTTCGTTTTCTCCGAAACGGCCTTCCAGAACTTACTGTGGGCTGAATCCACAGAGGCTGTCTGGGGACTGCGGAAACCATTTTAAAGTGTCCCAAAAAGCTGGTCACGGGGTCTGGTGGCCATTTTGTGTGCCCCTTTTTCTGGGCTTCTTTTAAAACAGTCTTCAAAATTAAGGCCTCTTCTGCCAATAGACCCTTATAGGACAATGTTCAAATTTTGTGAATCTTACAGCCCTCCCTGATGATACTGTAACTTGCTTGAAGTATCATAATTCTGGGTGAGCAAAATTTTCTGACTCTCCACAATCAAACCATCCCCTGTATTTATCTACTATGACCCCGCGACACATGCATTTCCCATTTCAGAAAACCCGCAGTGTACATTAAGCATCTATAGATGGCAATACATTGGAATTAAAATCTGACACACACACATTTCCAGGCGTGGAGGGGGGGCATAATACCCCTACACCACCTGGTTCATACATATTATTTTTATTAATAACAACTCACATAATAAACTTCAATAAAAATAATGAAGAAAGAAAAATACACACTAAATCATACATGAATACTATCAAAAATAGAGGAGGGAGGGAAACTTTAACTTTATACATAGCAGCAAAAATCTTAACGGGTGTCTCCTCTTCTACCCGCACATAATGCTCTCTCCATTCTCCTCTGTTCTCATACTTCTGGACACGCTTGTCCCTTTCACAATGTACAAACAGTAAATAAATCACAATACTATCGCCTTAAAATTACACACCTTAAACTTAAACTTAAACTTAACTAAACTTATGTACAGCGCCGCCCGTCCCCGGGCAGCTTGCCTAATCGTTGTTTGGGTTGCAGCTCACTGCTCCCTGTGGTGGGGTTGCACTGACCTGTAGCTTGGGTCCCCTGCAACCTTTTGCTGCCAATTGGGGACTGCGTCTTTCCAGGGGTTTCCCAAGTCGGTGTCTGCTGATGTAGGGGAAATCTGGCCAGGTTTTTCTTGGCTGAGGCATCCGAGACGACCTGCGAAGGGGTGTCTTGGGCAAGGCTCCCTTAGCGAGTGGACCTGTGGTTGGGACTTTAGCCCTCACAGCCCATGGCTCCAACACGACTGCCGGCTTCGGCTCCCTTCCCTCAGGCTCTGCCCCTTTGAGATTTGGGTCTGTGGCAGACGACTTCTCCCTACCTGTCCCTACAGGTAGAGAATCTCTGCCCCCAAGTTCTACCTCCCGTAAGCTTGAGTCGAGGGCGGGACCTCCGTCCTCCGACTCTACCTCCTCCAGAATCATGTCAGGGGCGGGGCCTAGCTGTTCGGGCTCCCCCCCGATGGCGTTCGGATCAGGGGGAGGGCCCTGGTCTTCGGGTTCTTCCCCGTCCGAGTCCCAGCCCAATGGGGAAACCTCCCAGGTGGGCGGGATAGCTTCTCCCCTCAAGCAGGCTGCGGTTCCAGCCTGTGTGGTCTGTGACTCATCGCACGCCTCAGGCTGAGGATTTTTACCCTCAGACCTGGCTTCAATTGTTGGCTCTTTTGCACTCGGCTTAAACAGTTTGCACTGATTGATGTGAAACCATTTAATGCGTCAGGGCAACTTCACTGCGTATACCATGGGGCTGGCTTTGTCTACAATACTGTAGGGCCTCATGTACAGTGGTTCTAAACTCCCCACTCGGGCATAGTTTCTCACCATGACCTGGTCTCCAATTTCCCACTCTTGTGTCTTACGGGGTTCAAGCAGCAGTCGGTTGCCCTGACGCTGCTTTCCCATGTTCCCAGCCGCTTGCCCATAAACCTGTTTCAGGCGCTCAAAAAGGGTCCGGGCAAACTTGTCCCGATTTACCTCTCGGAGCTGACCTTCAGTGAGCACCGGGGCTAGTACATGGGTGGGGGTTCGCATGACTCTCCCAGTCATTAATTCGTGCGGGGAGTACCCCATACTTTTAGACTGGCTAGCCCGGATCCCCATGAGGACTAAAGGCAGGACCTCCGCCCATTTCTGGGGCGAGTCCATCGTCTCTCTCCTCAGTTTTTCTTTGAGGGTGCGGTTCATGCGTTCCACAATCCCAGATGACTGCGGATTGTGGGCCACGTGCCACTTCCCTTCAATGCCTAAGAGCATGAGGGTGTTCTGCATCACTTGGCCGGTGAAATGACTCCCTTGATCAGACTCCACGAATCGTGGTAGTCCCCACTGCAAGGACACTTCCCGGACCAAGATCCTGGCAGTACTGAGTGCCGTGGCTGTTTTGCAAGGGAAGGCTTCTACCCATTTGGTGAACACATCCACCAGGACAAGGCAATAATATAGCCTCCCTGGGCGGTGGGCAGGGGCCCGATGTAGTCGACCTGTATCGACTGCCATGGTCCCTCTACTCTCCTGATGTGTCCCATGGGCACCTTCCTTTTCTGGGGGTCTGGGTTGTTTGCAGCGCACACAAGACAATTAGCACAGAACTCGCGGGCATCGTCCCGAAGTCCCGGCCACCATCCCGCCTGTTCTACCCGTTGCCAGGTGACCTCAGGCCCGGGGTGTCCCGCTCCTGGACCCTCATGGGCCAGTTGAAGGAATTCCCTCCGGTACTGCTGCGGCACAACCCACTGTTCCTCTCGGAACAGCATGCCTTCCTTGATGGAGAGGGCTGCTGTAACGTACGGACCTTCCACTTCCTTGCCCTCAGTGATGGCCTTGAGGACTGTTTTCAGGCGGAATCTAGGGTTTGGACGGTCTTGAGGTCTGGGGGCAGTGTCACCTCTGTGGTCCCCTGAGTCCCATCCCTGCCTTGGATTACTGCCACGGGTTTGGACCCATAGGGATCCCAGAAAATGCCGGTGCGGGCACCTTCCCTGGCTAGCGTATCCGCTTGCTGGTTACCCTGGTTTCAGGGTTCCGTGGAGGAATGGGCCTTCACCTTGTGGATAAAGACTTCCCCTTCTTCCCCCACTGCGGCCAGGATCTTTTCTAACAAGGGCTTTACGGTTAAGGGTCGCCCGTCCGCAGAGGTATATCCGCGGCGAGACCAGATGGCCAGGTACTCCATACACAAGTTGCATGTGAATATGCTTTCCGAGCAAATCGTGTATGGGGTGGGGAAGATTTCGGGGTGTGTAACGACGTACACTACTGCGGACAGTTCAGCCTGCTGGGCGCCCATAGTGCTGGGGAGCTTAATCGCTAGGGCAATGTTTGCCGCGGGGTCATAAACTCCACACCCTGTGAGTCGTTCACCAGTGGATACCGTGCTGGAACCGTCTACGTAGATCTCGCGGCCCGTGGGATGTATCCCAGCCCGTAAACCTACGTTCACTTCCCATACCTGTTTTGATTTCTTTTTGGGTTCAATAAAGACTCATTTCTGAAAGAGAATGTTGTTTAATCTAAAGTCTTGTTCAAGACTTTCTACAGCTTTTTACAGAACACACTATGCTGTGATGCATCTAGAATGAAACTGAAAGTAAAACTCCTCTGGACTGCATGTCTCTCACATGACCTCTGCTGGTCAGGCACAAGTAATCAAAAACACAGACAAATATGCTGTAAGGCATAAGTAATCAAACACAGACAAATATCATCACTATTTGCTGATATCATTACATCTCCCTTTCTTAAAACAAAAGTATTTTACTTTTAACTAACAATATTTAATGAACTTACATTATCATTATCATGATCAAGGTTTTTTACCCTTGCTTTGTGTGTTCACATGAAATATGTCAATACACTAGAACTTGAAGAAAGAATAAGATAACATTACTTCCTTCTTTAACAATAGTCCTTAAATTTGCTCAATGAGTCTCTCAGGAGGCTTCACGTGTCTTGAGGATTTTCTGATTGATTGTCCTTGAATCTGAGTTGTTGCCTCAGATGATTGGTTCTCAGCTGTGTGATCAGGTTGTTCACCAGTATCAGTCTCTTGACCTGCTGTGGCTGGTCCCATGAGAAGATCTCGACGATTTCTTCTCAGAACAGCACCCTCATCTGTCTGAATGGTGTATGATCTTGGTTGAACTTCACTCAGGACAGTTCCCTTCTGAGTCCATGTGTTTGTTTTGTCTTTCAACCTTACTTGGTCACCAGTGTGGAGTTCAGGTAGGTTTTGTGTTCCTCTGTCATAGTAGTACTTTTGCTTTTCTTTCTGTTGCTCTTTGAACTTCCTCACTTTCTCCCCCTCTTTTGTTTTCAGGAGGTTCTCCGGGATGGGTAGGTTTGACTTTAGCCGACGTCCCATCAGGAGTTGGGCTGGTGACATACCACACTCGAGCGGCATTGTGCGGTATACAAGCATGCTTTGGTAGAAGTCAGTTCCACTGTCTTTTGCCTTGTACATCAGTCTTTTCACTGTCTGGACCGATTTTTCCACTAGTCCATTGGACTGTGGATAGTGAGGACTTGACGTTGTGTGGACAAAGTCCCACTCTTTGGCAAAGTGTCGGAAATTTGCATTGTTAAACTGGGGTCTGTTGTCTGTGAAGACCTCGCTTGCCACGCCATGTCTGGAGAATATGGCTTTCATACTTCTTATCACAGCTTCTGCAGTGGTGGTGTACAGTCTACAAACCTCTGGATACAGGGAGTAATAGTCTGTGATGACAAGATAGTCCTTCCCTTGACATACGAATAGGTCAGCGCCTACCTTCTGGTAAGGTCTGTCTGGTGCTGGGTGTGGCTTTAGTGGTTTTACCGGATTGCTTGCTTGATATTTCAGGCATATTGTGCAGTTTGACACCTCATTTGTCACATCTTGGTTGATTCGTGGCCAGTACATCACCTCTCGTGCTCTTTTCTTACACTTTTCGATTCCCAGATGTCCTCCATGGATCTTTTTTAGCATCTCTCTTCTCAGACTCTTTGGGATAACTATTTTACTTCCTTTGTAGATGATGTCTTCGACCACTGATAGTTCCGCCCTGCAGTTCCAGTACTCTGCTATATCAGGTGAGCAGTCTTGCTTCATGTTGGGCCATCCATCCAAGATGCTTTTTCTCAGTCGTCTCATTGTTTCATCTTTGTTTGTCTCAGTCTTTATGAGCTCCATTTTTGCATCTGCTATGGGCAGTGCACTTGTGATCATGTCCATGTAAGCGTTCACTTTTTCATCCATTGTGGTGTTTGCGGGCTCACTTGGGTCAACAGCTCTGGACAACGTGTCTGCTGTATACATCAGCTTACCCGGTGTGTACGCAACATTCAGTTCATCATAGACTGTCTCTCTTTCACTTTCCACAACGAGGACTCTCTTTACCAGGTTCAGTCTCTCACAGGCTTTTAAACCTAGTATGGCTTGCACATCCTTTGGCACCACGATTAATGCTAGCGTGTGCTCTCTGTCCTTGTGTGTTACTTTGACAATGCATTTTCCTTTCACTGGTATATCAGTACCTGAGTATCCGGTCACTTTCACTTGTATTCCATGTAACTTTGGTCTGGGTCTAATTCTCTTAAAATCGGTCTCTGATATCACATTAACTTGTGCTCCAGTATCCAATTTAAATGGAATGTGTATGTCGTTCACTTTTAGTGTTAACATCCAGTCTCTTTCTTCTCTTTTGTTTTCAGACACAACATCTACATAGAATTCCTCTATGTCGCTTTCATCTACTGCATGGACCTTGCTTTGCTGCACTTGGTTCTTGCAGCAACGGGCATAATGGTTGTTCTTGTTGCAACTACTGCAAGTTTTACCATATGCTGGACACTTTCTTGGTGGATGCTGTGTACCGCATCGAATACATGGCTTCCGATTGTTAAACGGTTTGTATCCGTTCTTTCTCACTGCATCCACGTTGCAGCTACTGTCACTGAACAGCTCCTTTGCCTGCAACTTCACAGTCTCTGTAACCCTACACAGTGCTATGGCTTTTCCCAGGTCTAGATCTTGCTCTCTTAGCAGTCTTTCCCTTAGACCATTATCTCGAATACCACACACCAGTCTGTCTTTTATCAGCGAGTCTGTGAGTCCCCCAAATTCACACGATTTGCTCCGGTTTCTCAGTTCAGTCACATACTGATCAATAGTCTCGCCGATTTTCTGTACACATGTGAAAAATTTGTGTCTCTCAAAGGTCACGTTGCGTTTAGGTATGCAGTAGGCCTCAAACTGTTCCATTATTTTATCTAGCTTCATTTTGTCTCCATCAACAGCAAATGTGAAGTTATTATACACCTCCAGCGCTTCATCACCCACGACATGCAAGAACAGGGACGATTTCTGTTTATTACTTTTCGTGTCAGCTCCGATTGCCGCTAAATACAACTCTAAACATTGTTTGAACCTTCTCCAATTTTCAGCCACATTACCTGTTAATTGAAGCGTCGCCGGTGGGTGTAAACCTTCCATTTTTTCACTTCGTTAGCTATTCTCTAATGGTAAGCAACGATGTTCTCTTCTGGCTTGCTAATGGCCCAGAAATTCCAGAACGGGGCTTGCAGCGCGTGCAAGCCCCATATTTACACTTACCCCGCGCTACTGCCGATCAGCTCCAGGGACGCCTGGAATTGGTGTTTCCAGAAGAAGAATCCCGGGCAGCGTATGACGTCACGCCGCCCAGGAGTGCAGCCAGCGCGAAGCCAGGAGCGTGCAGTGCAAGTGAGACACGCCCCTTGAGGTCTCAGTTTCACTGGACACGCCCCCAATGTTTCTGTCAAGCTGCTAACCATTTTTACATGCAAAGCAGCAGTTTAAATAGGTTTTTGGAAGTTTTTTGAAGATTTTGGTAACTTTTATAAACTTTTTAAAATGTTTACATTATTTTGAGTAATCTGAAGTAGTTTTAAACAGAATTAAAGCAATTTAAAGACTTTTAAAAGCCCTAAAAGAATTTTTTAAATTCCATTTATTTATTTAGCAATGTCGTCGTCATACGTGTCTTCACACTGTTCCCTTTGGGGAACTGTATGAAGTGGTGGAAGGATTTATGGCCATGATTAACGCTCATTCCGTGACCGTAACCATCTTTGAACCAGGCATTAGGGCGGTTAGTCCTATGGCGGGAGGGTTTTACGGGCTCCCACAAGCTATACAAGGAGGGGGGGCCACCCACACCCACGGACGCAAATATCCCACTGGATGTCAACCCAGAATTTAGAGCCGGAGCTCCAACTCCACTTGCCGGGACTGTCTGGAGCGGGGTTCGAAACCCTACCCTGATCTGGCCCAGCGGCGGGGATCCTACCGCTATGACAAAGGCCCAATCCGATTAGCAACGTGAAATGGCAGCATAGGGCTCCAGTCACGGGGAGGGAAAAGGCGCAGGAAATGTATGGGTGTCACCTTTTGTGTGGAGTGGGCCTTTTGCGTAGCAGTAAGCATCCCCGCCGCTGGGCCAGAAGGAGTAGGGTTTTGAACCCCACTCCAGACAGTCCCGGCAAGTGGAGTCGGAGCTCCAACTTTAAATTCTGGGTGGACATCCAGCGGGATACTTGCATCCGTGGGTGTTGGTGGCCCCCCCCCCTCAGATGGGTTGTGGGAGCCCGTAAAACCCTCCCGCCATAGGACTAACCACCCTAATGGCTGGTTCAAAGATGGTTACGGTCACGGAATGAGCGTTAATCACGGCCATAAATCCTTCCACCACTTCATACAGTTCCCCAAAGGGAACAGTGTGAGGATACGTACGATGATGACCTCTTGCGCAATGCACCTCCTTGGACCCTCAGTCGCAGATGCGAGGGGGCAAGTCGTGCAATTGTTAAATTTTTCATTTTATTGACATGTAAAATGTTGGCCCAGTAATTCCCATCCAAATGCGCGAGTACGGTCGGGGTACTTACGCATCTGGCTGGATGAAATGCCGGTTTTCAGCATGCACAGTGCATGTGGGGAAAACCGGCATTTCCTGTCCTCTGAACGAAGGGGTTCAGAGGCAGAACGCGTGCGACTGCACAGGCAGCGCGTGCGCAGTATAATTCGCCGCTTTCATTAATGCTTTCAGTGAGGTCAAGTCATTACAACTTACACATGAAAAAAGCATGGGTACAGTTGCTCCAGAGGGTGCGGAGGAAGATATTTATTATCGTGGAGCTTCTGAAAGTATGTATGTCTGTATATATTCCTTTGCGTGTTATGTATATATTCCTTTACTTATGTGTATGAATGTATTATTTAATTATGACTTTCAGAGAAAGTAACTTATTGGAAAATCATAATTAAAAACATACATTCATACACATTAGTAAAGGAATATAAAACATACATACATATACGTAAAGGAATATATGTGGACATACATACATAACTCATTCTCACATTCCATTCACACAGCCACAATTGCTCCTTCTACCTACCGTTCTGAAAACCCTTTTTAAAAAAAAAAAAATATTAACTTTAAAACTTACTTAAAATTTCTTAAAATAACTTCCCTCCCTTTCCCAAACAAAAATATTGCATTTCAGAAGCTCCACGATAAAATGTTTCTTCCTCCGTAGACAATGAACCACTTTACACTTGCTTTTTTCAAGCGTAAATTCTGAGGACTTACCCTCACGGATTTCATGAATGAAATCTACGAAGTTCACTGCGCAAGCGCTGCCTGTGCAGTCGCACGCGCTCGAGGTCTGGAAATGCCGGCGTTCCCTGCATGCGCTGTTCATGCTGAACGCCGGCATTTCCAACGTCCATATGCGTGAGTACCCCGAGCGCACTCATGCCTTTGGCCGCGAATTTCTGGCCCATTATGTGGAGAGCTGATTTCGCTTACTTGCCACAACTGCTTTCACTGTCCCATCAAGTTGCTAACTTCAGATTTTTTCTCTTTCAGCCACTTCTGACATCATGTTTTGATTTCTTTTTGGGTTCAATAAAGACTCATTTCTGAAAGAGAATGTTGTTTAATCTAAAGTCTTGTTCAAGACTTTCTACAGCTTTTTACAGAATACACTATGCTGTGATGCATCTAGAATGAAACTGAAAGTAAAACTCCTCTGGACTGCTTGTCTCTCACATGACCTCTGCTGGTCAGGCACAAGTAATCAAAAACACAGACAAATATGCTGTAAGGCATAAGTAATCAAACACAGACAAATATCATCACTATTTGCTGATATCATTACAATACCCCTGCTACGGAACACCGATAGGCTGTTCCGGGATATACCATGTTGGCCGCGAGCTTGGGCTCGCAGAAACCCTTCACCTTCAGATCCATCTGGGAAAGGAGGAGGGTCCAGCGCGCAATGCGGGCACTGCTTACTGTCCCATCCTTAATCCTTCCATCCAGAAGCATCCGGGTGGGTGTGTGATGGGTGAGGAGAGTGTTGGGAGAGGTGCCTGTGAAGATCAAAGACCTTTTCACAGCCCAATGCGTGGCCAAAAGATGCCGCTCGCAATTGGAGAAACTCCTCTCCACATCTGTAAGCACTCTGGAGGAGTAAACCACCGGCCTTAGCTTGCTGTGTCGCTCTTGAAGCAGTACAGCGCTCAAGCTATCCCCACTAGCCGCTCCCTCCAGGAAGAACTCCTCCCCCCCCATCTATGGCCCCCAGAGCTGGCACGGTCTGCAAGTCCCCCTTGAGTTTTTCAAATGCTGCCTGGCAACCCTCATCCCAGGACCACTCCACTCCCTTGTGTAGGAGTTGGAGTAGTGGAGCTGCTGTGGCTGCATAGTCCTCAGTGAAGTCTCTGCAGCACCCGGTCAGTCCCAGAAAGGACCTCACACCCGTTACGGTGGTGGGGATCGGTAGATCTTGCACTGATTCCCGTCTAGCCTTGTCTATGGCTCTCTCTCCAGCGCGGATGGTCAGACCCAGGAATTTTACCTCCTGCTGGCCAATCAGTGTCTTCTTTGGGTTTACCTTGAAACCCTTTCTGCCTAACAGCTCCAATAGCTCGGCCAATAGTGGGCCGTGCTCCTCTCTGGAATCTGTGAACAGGAGCAGGTCGTCCACATACTGCACTAGCTGATTGGGCTGGCTGAACTCCTTTAAGCTCCCTGCCATGCATTGATGGAAAATGCTGGGGCTGTTATGGAAACCCTGTGGCAAGCAGTTCCAGGTGTACTGTTGCCCTTTAAAAGTAAAGGCAAACTTGTACTGATTCTCCCTCCTTAAAGGGATGGACCAAAACCCATTGGAACTTTCCAGCACTGTGAACGTGGTCGCGGATGCTGGGATACTCCCTATCAGGTCGGCAACTGCTGCTACCGTCGGCGCGCAGGCTGGGATGTTGCTATTGAGGACTCTGTAGTCCACCGTGGCTCTCCATGAATTGTCCGGCTTCTTCACCGGCCACAAAGGAGAGTTTACATGGGTGACTATCAGTCTCAACACGCCCTGCTGCACCTGTGAAGACATTGCTGTCTCCATGTCCGGCTCCGCTTCCCTGGGGAAGTTGTACTGTTTTTGGGGTCGAGCCATGGGGTCCCCGTCTACTCTGACCTCAAACCCAGTGACCCTCCCGCAATCGTATTTGTGAGTGGCAAACGTAGTCAGGTGGTCTGACACGAATGCCTGCAGATCTTGTGGGACACTGGCGACCATGAGCTCGAGGTCATAGCCCTCTTTTGGCTTCACGGTACATAGGGTCCCTTTCCCTTCCTTTTCTGGGATGATGACTACCTCACCTCTCTTACCCGTGCTCGCTCCCCAGAGACAGTGATTTCTTAGATCCACGAGGATCCCATGCTCTGCTAAGAAATCGGACACAAGGATCCCTTTCCCCCCCCCCACCTCCCACTTCATCATCAGTATACACTTCCACTTGGTGCGGAGTGGTCCTAAACGAATGGAGAGGGGGATGGAAAATGCGCCAGCCTGTTCTTTGCCTGTGAAGCCCGACAGAATATATGGGACCCCGGTGGACATAGGTGAGGTGGTAGGGTTATCTGTGTGGATCACGGTGCACGATGCCCCCGTATCCAACAGATAGGTCCCCTTTTCCTGCTCTACCTCCATCTCCACGAGGGGTCGTCTCCATAAATCATATCGCAGCGAACACAGGTAAACGGGCTGCACTGGCTCTAGTCATTGGGGTGAAGTGGTCGGGGCTGCGGGAACGACAGGACCGGTGGTGACTGCTACCCTCCCCTGCGAGATCATACGAGACCGCATTATCTCTAAAATTGAATCTATCGCAGCGGGATCCATAGCTGCACCGGTTCCCTTTTCTGGGACAGGGGCTGCGGTTTGGACCTGGACTCGTGCTGGGGCAGCGGTCTGGGCTTGGGCTTGGGCTGTGGGAGATTTTCCCTTATTATCCTTCCACGGATTTTTACAGTCCTTGCGCCAATGTCTATCCTTTCCACACCCGTAGCAATTGAGCTTGGCTTGGGTAGGGCGATTCCCTTCCTGATGCCACTCCTTTTTACTTGGGGCTGCGGGTTTTGCCTCATGCACTTTTCCTTTAGAGGGAGGTGTCTCCTGACTCCTACAATTCTTGTATGCAATGGTGAGCTGTCGGAGCACTGTCTCCTCCGTGACACCGGGACCTTGGGGGTCAAACCAAGATTTGGCTTGGGCCTTTATCTGCGGCAGACTGTTGGCAACCAGACAACAGAGCCAATGAACCCGCTGAACATCGTTCATTGCAGCCCGTTCAGGCATGCCTGGACAGCTGCGCCGATACACTGGCCACAGCCTTTCTGCGAAAACCCGTGGGGGTGCTCCAGTTAGCTGCACAGTCCCTTCCACACGGAGGAACGGATTACCTTCATCCACTCCCAGAACTTCCAGGACCTGATCCCTGAGTTCCACATACCCTTTCTGTCCTCTCTTGCTCCCTGCTGAGAGGCACTGAAGGATTGTGCTATCCAGGGAGAATAGTAACATCTTCGCCTGCTCAAGATCATCACAATCATTGATGGCGGCTGTCTCCTCTACCTCCCTGAAATGGACTGAGGGATCTCCCTTCTCGGTGAGTTTTGGGAGGTGGCTCACCATCGCCCTGAGTTGTTGGGCACTGTGGGGCAGTACGATCTGGTTCATGTGGGGTCCGTCCGCGCCATTGGCGCCGGTGGGACCATACCTCTGGTGCCGAGTGGGACACATTGGTGCCGGCTCCGGCTGTACTACCAGGGGTTGTTCCTCCTCCTGTTCCACCTCGGCTTCCTTTTCTTCCACCACCCTCCCTTCGGGCCAAACCTCACTATAGCTCGGCGGTGCTGAGGGCTCAGTGGCTGACGCCACAACTACTTCGCATGGAATCGGGTTTTTGGATCCCTTCAAAAAGTCTAAGTGACTTGCTTTTGGGCTTACGAGGCATACCATACCTTTTGCCTTAACCAAGGCCGTTCTTAGGTCTTCTATCGTCTTTTGGCAGGGGCCATGGTCTGCGCTCTCAAAACCGTGCTCGAGGGCCAGCTTGTAAGTTGCCTTAACCTCTACTACTCTCTCCTCCTGCGCTTTTAGCTGTTGTGCGAGGCCGGCGTTTTTCTCCCGTATCCTCGCTTCATGAATCTTTGCCTCAGTAACCTGGCATTCCAGGTACTCTATTCTAGCCTGATGTTGGCTGGCTACAACTTGGCGTTCCTGATTCAGCGCGTGAAGTGCTGTGATGAGTTTTTCCCCACCCATAGCCTTTTCCTCTATCTCTGTATCTTGGGTTTTGATCCTGGCTGCCTGCGCTGCAATGACCCTGTCCAAAATCTGGACTTGTCTTTTGTAGCAAATCAGCCACACTGCCTTCTCGACTGACTTCTTATGTTCTTTGCTCTCTGTCCGCCTGATGGCTGCGTCTACCGGACGCCCATCCCATAAGAGATTGGAAATCCACTGTTTAGTGAGATTTACCTTTCCAAAGACATAATCCGCTATCCTCTCATCCATAACATTTCGTCCATTCAAACCTGGGTCTAATACATTGCAATCCTGCTGCCAGTGTCCTGCCAAGGTCGCCATTTTCTGTAAGGGGTTTTCTTAGATCGCAGAGGTCTCTCTCTCTCCAGAGGCCTCCCTCTCTCTTGCACAGTAAAACCTTGAGTGGTTCGACCCACTTGCCCCTTAGGTTCTAGACACTGGTCTTTGAGGCAGGAACTACAATGCAGAGAAAACTCTATAGACCAGGTTTAATGAAAATGAAATGAAACTTTATTACATAAAGGAACAGATCAAACTGCAAGCCAACAAGGTACATGGGAGGGAAAAACAAATCATAATACAGTACTGGCTAAGATATATACAGGCATATTATACTTTACAAAAGTCATCACGAAATGGGGAAACACACGGAACATCGAGGGACAACAACTCATTGTTAAAATTACCCCTTAAATGCCCACCCCCTAAGCCTATCTAGATCAGATTGTGAGGGGCCAGAAACATGCTCACCAATCCAGTTGGAAAGTATAGAGTTTTGAAAAAGGTCTGCGTTTTGATCCTTTCAGGCGCCCTTTCTCCACGTGGTCAGCGCTGCGGGCTGCGACACTCTCTTCTTCCTCGAGGTGAAGGTCACGGACAGGCTGGATGTCAGCAGGCCTGGAAGTTGGTGTGGGGAGAAACCAACTGTTTTACCATCTTCGCATGGGTTTCGTCGCACAGCCCAGTTGGTTTACCGTTTTCATATAGGTTTCGACCTATCTTTGTCAGCGTCCCGGGGTTGGTCGATGATCTCCCGACAGTTACCCCGGGGCTAGATGCTGACTCGACCTCCCATCTCGAACCTCGATCCTCTGTTGTCTCCACTCGAACTCTGCACCGAACAGGGCTGCGTTTTTCGATGGCTGGCGATGTAAAGATGTGGAAGCCCAGCTGAAGCCCCTGATTGCTACCCCGGGTCCCCAGATATGCTTCTCAAAAGAGGCCTTTATCTCCCGCTAAATCAAGGTTAGTCTTTGTTTAACATTTGGCGGGCTTGTAGCACAGTGGGGTAGTTATTATGTTTTAAACTACTTTGGGATGGCCGGTAACGGCCATCTCTTGTCTGGAATGACCCTGTATTGTTTTTAATGTCCTTCTGATGTCTTAAATGGTTCTTGATGTTCCCCCTATGAATATGAAACTGTTTTCCTTTGTCTGGGTAAACATCTAGATGGCCTTTATCTACAGGCCGATCTGACTGGATCTGCATCCAATCCATATGTATGTGGTTCTGTCTGGTTTCGTTTTCTCCGAAACGGCCTTCCAGAACTTACTGTGGGCTGAATCCACAGAGGCTGTCTGGGGACTGCAGGAACCATTTTAAAGTGTCCCAAAAAGCTGGTCACGGGGTCTGGTGGCCATTTTGTGTGCCCCTTTTAAGGGCTTCTTTTAAAACAGTCTTTAAAATTAAGGCCTCTTCTGCCAATAGACCCTTATAGGACAATGTTCAAATTTTGCGAATCTTACACCTAGCATTATCCCAATCGATATTTGGGGAATTAAAGTCCCCCAATGGTTTTTTTTCATTTATGGGATGTGGGCGTCGCTGGTAAGGCTATCATTTATTGCCCATCCCTAACTGCTCTTGAGAAGGTGGTGGTGAGCTGTCTTCTTGAACCACTGCAATCTATGTGGTGAAGGTACTCCCACAGTGCTGTTAGGTAGGGAGTTCCAGGATTTTGACCCAGCGACAATGAAGGATCGGCGATATACTTCTAAGTCAGGGTGATGTGTGACTTGGAGGGGAACTTGGAGGTGGTGGTGTTCCCATGTGCCTGCTGCCCTTGTCCTTCTAGCTGGAAGAGGTTGCGGGTTTGGGAGGTGCTGCCGAAGAGGCCGTGGCGCGTTACTACAATGCATCTTGTAGATGGTACACATTGCAGCCACGGTACCCCAGTGGTGGAGGGAGTGAATGTTTAAGGTGGTGGATGGGGTGCCAATCAAGCAGGCTGCTTTGTCCTGAATGGTGTCGAGCTTCTTGAGTGTTGTTGGTGCTGCACTCATCCAGGTAAGTGGAGAGTATTCCATCACACTCCTTACTTGTGCCTTGTAGATGGTGGAAAGGCTTTGGTGAGTCAGGAGGTGAGACACTCGCCGCAGAATACCTATCCTCTGACCGCTCTTGTTGCCACAATATTTATGTCATAGAGTCATAATGGCACAGAAGGAGGCTATTCGGCCCATCGAGTCCGTGCCGGCTGTCTGCAGAGCAATCCAGTCAGTCCTGTTCCCCCGCTCTATCCCCGTAGCCCTGCAAATTTATTTCCCTCAAGTGCCTATCCATGAATGAAAAATTATTTTCCTGACACCTGCCCTTTAAGTAACACCACCGCAGCTGCAAGAATGCCAAGGCTGGTCCAGTTAAGTTTCTGGTCAATGGTGACCCCCAGGATGTTGATGGCTGCGGATTCAGTGATGGTAATGCCATTGAATGTCAAGGGGAGGTGGTTAGACTCTCACTTGCGGCGCGAATGTTACCTGCCATTTATCAGCGTCGTCCAAGACTTGTTGCATGCGGGCATGGACTGCTTCATTATCTGGCCCAACCAATCAGAAAGGGGATTCCCATTATGTTTATGGGGATTCCATTTACATATGAAATCCCCATAAGCTTAATTAGGAATCACCCAAAAAAATACATTTTAACAGCACTGAAATTTAAAAAATCATTACAGGTGTAAAATTAATTAAAATACAATTTTACTAAACATTTAAAACAAAAATTTAAACATTTTTCAAGGGGTCAAAATAACACAAACTTATTTTACAGGTTTTTGAATGTTAAAATTATTTTTACCAGGCATAAGAGTTTCATGGTCATTCACTGGGCAAGAGTTGGGTAAATAGCCCAACTCTCCACCAGTGAATGTCCATTCCCAGGGATGAGGAGGGTCTGTCAAGAAGATTCCTGACAGATCGCAAGTTCCGGGTTTTTGCACATGCATAAACCTGGAATTGCGAAGCACTTACGGCTGCGTACGCAGTCATAGGCCCCGAAAAATCCAGGCCAATATTTTAAATTATTCTGTGGGAGTAGAATTAGGGGATATTAGTTCATACCAGTAACAAGCAATTTTAGGACTGATGCCAGAAAATTCTTCACACAATGAGTGACCAACATGTGGAGTAAAACTCCTGAGAGAACACTTAGGCAAAAACACTGGAATCATTTCAAGAACAATTGGGTATTACAATGAGAGGACATCAGGATCTCTCTGGATGAACGAATTAAGATGAGCTGAATGGCCTTCCTCATCTGTAATTATCTTATGACTCAAAACTGGGGCATGAAAATCAGTTTAATATCTGCCAATGTTTAATTTTTTCAACTGACAAACTGAGGGCTCTAAGAGCCCCATAAATTCAGCCACAGCTGTTTCCAGGTAAGTGTGACAATATGATTGGTGGCATCTTGGCCAATCAGGTTTTTCTGGCTGTTGATCACCCTGGGTGCTTTCTTCAGTGCCGTACCATGTAAAGCATGACATGCTGGCACATTGTGTAGTGCAAGAATGGTCTCAAATTAGGCCTTCTATTGGTGATGGTAGATAAAATAAACCATCTATCATGTATAGATGGGTTTTGCAGCTTGTGTTCTCAGTGCTGAGCAACCCTGGATGCTCCTTATATATAGGCAGTAATTAGAAAAGGCATGATTCAGCGTAAAGGCCAGAGAAAGACATGGGAAGAATATCTTCAGGTGGGAGCATCCTACACCCATTCCACAGGTCATTGGATATGCGTGTCATATGCAAAAGGGGCAGATGGCAGGCAAGCCAGTGCTCTAACGGGCAAGGTGGTTCTAGCTCGACAGGCAGTGGGAAGCTTCTCACTGCTTTGTGCTGGTAAACTGCATGGTTTTAGCAAGTTCAACATCAGCATTACCTCTGCATACATGTGGCTCTACCAACCTGGGCCTAAGATCCCTCAACTTAAGCAAGTGCGGGACGTGTCCCTGTGAACAGAGAGTGTGCACTCCGCATTGGGCAAACAGAAATTGTGCAGGTGGCTCAGAAAGTCGATTGGGCTTGTACTCGCTGGAATTTAGAAGAATGAGAGGTGATCTCATTGAAACTTATAAAATTCTGACAGGACTGGACAGACTAGATGCAGGAAGGATGTTCCCGATAGTCGGGGAGTCCAGAACCAGGGGACACAGTCTAAGGATAAAGGGACAGAACTGAGGAGGAATTTCTTCACCCAGAGAGTGGTGAACCTGTGGAATTCTCTGCCACAGAAGGCGGTGGAGGCCAGTTCATTAAATATATTCAAGAAGGTGTTGGATATATTTCTTAAGGCTAAAGGGATCAAGGGGTATGGGGAGAAAGCAGGGACCGGGTACTGAATTTGGATGATCAGCCATGATCGCATTGAATGGCAGAGCAGGCTCGAGGGGCCGAATGGCCTACTCCTGCTCCTATCTTCTATGTTTCTATGTAAAGTCTAACATGGCGATGGGTGCTTATTCGAAACCCAGCTGACCAAAAAAAAAACAAATCTCTTCGAAATACAGATGGATTTGCTGTATATTGCCAGCGTTTTTCTTTTTACTGGGTTAATTGGCTGGGGAAACGAGCTGAACGCGCAGGATGATGAATGTTTGTATTTGCATGTCAGGTGGTAATAAGGTGGTTTCAACGTAAGCCCTCTACTGGCGATGGTAGATAAAATAAACCATCTGTCTTGCACACGTGAGTTTCTCGGCTCTCTTGCTCCAATTCTGCACTGTATGTTTATTTAGGAGAGTAGTGGTATTAACCTTAAAGAACGAGGCCAGGTCACACAAAGATAAATCACTTATGAGGCATGGAAACAAACACACTGTCAGGTGTAGGCTCACTGCTTTGCATACGGAGGTGTCTCATGTTACTACTACAGTAAGGCAGAGAAAGAAAAATAATAATCCTGGCCAACCAAATGGTTATAGATGTTCAGTGCTCGAGCTCAGGGAACACTGAAATACATTACACACACTCATGTTCTTATTGAGGCTTGTAGGGTATGAACTAAAGGTTACGACTGTCAAACAAATGATAACTCTTCACAAACCAAGCAGAATTGCTAATCTTGCATTTAAAGAATCCTAAAATCTAACAGATTCCTGTAATTCCCATTTAAAATATTAAGTAATGACAGCTTATTTGCTTAAGTTCCAAATTCTCTCAGCACCCTTGTAAATTACTGCGTTAAAAAATAGCTTTTTAAAATAAATTGCATGAGGGCCCTGGTGCGTCACTGGGTAAAGGGGCAACTCAGACCCGAAATTCGCAGCTTCAATCCCCAGCTGTGCTGAGTTAGCTGATTTCAGTTGGGGCAGCAACTGGGACATATGATGATTAATCTCAGTGTGGCTGGGCTAAGGTAGGGGTTCCCACCCGAACCACGATCGGCAAGTGTGATTGCGTGGATTTTGGACAAGGATATTTCTGCTCTTGGCCACGATGCCCTCCACTGTCGCGGATAGTCTGCCAACATTCATTTCGATGCTCGCACCTGAGGCTTGGCCACTCAGGAGAGGTGCTTAAGAGCTGCCAGTGCTTTTGGAATTGTACTCCGGCAGGAGTCAATACTTTGAACGGAAAAGAATGGAAAGGGAAGAAAAAATGTGATGGACTTCAAAATAAGTGAATTGGCTACAGCTGATCAACACACAATCATGTTTAAAGACTAGAATTAATATATCACACCATTCAAAAACCTCTCAAAGTGGTTTGCATACATTGAATTAGTTTGAAGTGCAAATGACTTCTCGGCAAATGGGGCAGTCAAGTTGTGCGCAGCAAGATCCCACAAACAGAAATGAGTTAAGCTGGTTTTGGTGGTGTTGGTTGAGGGAGGAATGTTGGTAAGGACACTGAGGAACTGCCTTCTCTTTGATTAGGCCATGGGTCTATAATAGCCACCTGAACCACCCAGACAGGCCCTGGGTATAAGGGGTTATCTGAAGGACAGCATCTCCAGCAATGCAACATTCCCCCAGTACTGTAATGAAATGCCAGCCTTGTGTGTGTATTCTGCAAGAATTTTAGTCATAGAGCTCTAAGCCAATCAACCTGGATTTCCTGCAGATCTGGCTCTATTTGAAGAGTCTTGTCAACTACAGGTACTTGAAACATTTCCAATGATATATAAACAATATAATATTCAAATGGTTTACAGGACAGCTCTACTTTAAGAAAAACAAAGCCCTTTATTGAAGTTAGCCATCAGGATCACGTTGGCTGGATCTTTTTTCGTAAGGAAAAGCTCATTCGCAGCAAAGACGATTTTAAAAAAATGAATGGTTTAAGATAATTGCAATGGAGCCCGGTTGCCAAGGCGCCCGGGTTTTGGCGTAGCGCATCCTAGCAACAGAGCATCTCCTGCCTTCTCGGCGCTGTCAATTGCATGTGAGAGAGATCGGCGCAATCCAGCATCCATTCACCCCGGGGACTGTGCACACCAGGGGCGGGCAAGAGGACAAGAGCCAGAGAGCAGCCTGCCCAGGACCATTGCAAAGGTAGGGAGAGGGGAAAGGCGACCTGATGCAGCATTTCCATGCTCGAGTGCCTCATTTTTTGGATGCTAGCTCTTTAGATGTCTCCATGGTGATGGCGAGGACGCGCAGAGAGAAAGAGGGAGGCGGGGACGAGCTTTTTTCTTCCCCTCACTTACTGTAATGTGTGTTGTGCAAGGATTCAGTAAAGTGACGGCTGCGGATCAGACGGGGTCTGGGTGGAAAAAGGAAGCCTGATCTTTGTTAACATGTCACCTCCTTTCGCTCCTGGATGTTGCTCCTGGTTTGGACAGTCTCCATCACACAATAGACAAGGTAGGCAACTCGGAGAAGGGGAGGGGAGGGGAGCGGGGGCATTGCTTATTTTACTATCTGAGCGTTGGACGAACACATACAGCTTGTCCAAATTCCCGTAAGCTGGCATCGCCAACTTTTCGTGTCAGTTTGTTTCTCACCTTAAGACCACTGACTGACAATAATTCCTGCTATTTTGATCATCTAAGACTGTTTGCGCCCTCCTCTTGTATTGACCCCCTATAATGTTCTATTCCCGTTCATGCCTATTACATTGAACATCATCAAGTGGCGATTTCACGTCTCGCCGCACGAAGCCAGCAATTGACAGGAGCGCCGGGACAAGGAATGTCCACATATTTCAGTACGGGCTCGGGATAACAGCAGCGTGGAGCCGGCCGGGATTATTCGGGCTTCTTGCTTGGCCCCAGTGCATTGATCGCCACTGATGTGCTTTCATGAACTATCTGCCACCGCTGTCTGAAAAATATCTCGCGTATTAACCCCTTGTGGCCACACATGCCGTTCACTCAACCCCATCCTTAAACCCATCCCCTGGGTGCCACTGACTTATGTTTCTGTCCGCACTGCTAGTTTTGTCTTTTTCTGTCACTACCCTTTTATGTTGTGTTATTTTATGTTATGCCCGCGTGGGGCACAAACACCGGCAGAGACCTGTTGGGCCGAATGGTCTGTTTCTGCGCTGTAAATGCTGTGTAGTATGTAATCTTCCTGCCTGACTTCCGCTTCTGTGAATGAAAAACGCAGGGTTAGGCTACTAATTCAACAGGATTTTTATTTTTACATAATTCTCAGACATTTAACATTTAAAAAAAATACCCAAACTGAAGCAGCGTTCAGTGCGGTAACTTAGCACTAACCAGAACTGTCATGTAGTGCTGACAAGCTTTCCTCTTTAATCACCCGGCTGGCAAAAAAAAAAATTCTGTTTCCAATCCGCCCCATTCACGTTGACGTTATAAAAGTGCAGCTGATGGCGCGCACACACACACACACCTCTGGTTGCACTGGGGAAATATTAACGCATCAACTTACTTAGTTCTGGCGCCAGCGGAGACCCCCGCTCTTGTGCGGGTCCTGTGAACTGCCGCCGGATTCACCAGCTTTGTTCATGCTCGGCGTCTGCTGGAAACATAAACATGCAGTGTGTTGGGAGGCTGAGATGATATTGCATTGCCAAAAAATCAAATCTGCAAATTGCCCGCAAATGTCACACATAGCCCGTCTTGTTTCCAAACCCACCTTCCTCACACGCTGCCGTGTCTCCTGACTCAACCTTCTGAAACAGAGCGCTGTCAACATGTGGGGGGACATGTGGGAATGCTGTTTATAATCAAAAATAATCATATAGACCCAAACCCATTGAAACATATGTGTTTATTTTGAAGAGTGATGTACATCAAAAGGAGTCATATTTTTAGACCAAATTGAATGAGTCAGTGACTTACACCAGTTTCATGTAAGAATACGATTCTGAGCCAGATAAATATTTTTCTCCCTTAGGCAAAGGAAGATATATGATGGATTGGAATTAACAGGAGCACAGATTTAGCTGAGTTCCGAGAACTGGGTTATCTTTTTACCTTCCGTCTTTTCACCTTAAGAAAGAAATAACTTATATTTGTATAGCACCTTTCAGGATCTCAGGACGTCCCAAAGTGCTTTACAACCAATGAAGTACTTTTGAAGTGGAGTCACTGTTGTAATGTAGGAAATGCTGCAACCAATGTGCGCACAGCAAGCTCCCACAAGCAGCAATGTGATAATGACCAGATAATCTGTGTTTTGTTCTGTGGACTGAGGGATAAATATTGGCCAGGACACCGGGGATAACTCCCCTGCTCTTCTTCGAAATAGTGCCTTGGGATCTTTTATATCCACCTGAGAGTAGACGGGGCCTCGGTTTAACGTCTCATCTGAAAGACGGCACCTCCGACAGTGCAGCACTCCCTCAGCAGTGGACTGGGACTTCAACCCACAACCTTCTGACTCAGAAGCAAGGGTGCTACCCACTGAGCCACTGGCTGACACAAAAGGGTGCTCCACTGCAGCTCACCAGTTTTGGAAGGCCAAGAATCGTGTGACTTTTATACGGAGCCAGCCAACAGGTCAGGGTGGGAACCAATCCGGAAGGGCCAGCAAGAACGGGCCGGCAGTGGGCCAGATGATTTTTGTAGGGCCAAATCTTACCTTTTCCTGAGCAGCCTGCAGTGCCCTTTAAGGCCTGCAAGAAACATTTAAAAGGATACATTAGAGCTGGTTCCCCCATTAGGAATTCCCAGTGAGGAACAACACTCACAGAGAACACTGGTTAGGAAATCCTTGGTCTGTAGCCCCTGATTTTCCACCTAGTAATTTAAATGGATGAACAATCAATGTCTGAGGCCCCATGATTTTCAACCAGAGCTCCCTGTTTTTGGTGATGTTAGTTCAGGGGTAAATGCTGGCTAGGACACCAGGAGAACTCCCTGCCCTTCTTTCGCATAAGGTCATAGGATCATTTACTTCCAGTTACGAAGGCAGATGGGTCCTCAGTTTAACATCTCATCCGAGAGATGGTACCCCAGACAGTGCAGTATTCCCTCAGTATGGCACTGAAATGTTAGTTTAGATTATGTGCTCATGTCCCAAAGTGAGGCTTGAACGCATGGCTTTTTGACTAAGAGGTGAGGTTACTTCCAACTGAGCCGAGGCTGATGCTTGATATCGAACTGAGATCTTGTCTGCCGGCTGTAGTAGTTTATTCAGATATTAAGGATCCCAGGCTGCTACTTGTAGAAAAGCAGGGAGTTCTGCTGCTATCCTGGTCAACAATATTACCCAAAACACATGAACTGGTTAGTTATCTCACTGCTGCTTTTAGGATCTTACTGTGCACAAAATACAAAGTCACTGCACTTCAAGGAGGAGGTACTAGAAAGGCTGGCTGTACTTAAAGTAGATGGGATGCATCCTTGGATGCTGAGGGAAGTAAAAGTGGAAATTGCGGAGGTACTGGCCATAATCTTCCAAACCGCTTTAGATACGGGGCTGGTGCCAGAGGACTGGAGAATTGCAAATGTTACACCCTTTTTCAAAAAAGGTGGTAAGGATAAACCCAGCAACTACAGCCCCGTCAGTTTAAACTTGGTAATGGGGAAGCTTATAGAAACGATAATCCAGGACAAAATTAACAGTCACTTGGACAAGTATGGATTAATTAAGGAATGCCAGCATGGATTTGTTAAAAGTAAATCATGTTTAACTAACTTGGTTGAGTTTTTTGATGAGGTAGAGGGTTGACGCGGGCAATGCGGTTGATGTGGTGTACATGGATTTCCAAAAGGCATTTGATAAAGTGCCAGCAAAATTGAAGCCCATGTAATAAAAGGGACAGTGGCAGCATGGATATGAAATTAGCTAAGTGACAGGAAAGAGAGTAGTGGTGAATGGTTGTTTTTCGGACCGGAGGGAGGTATACAGTGGTGTTCCCCAGCCGTCGGTACTAGGACCACTGCTTTTCTTGATATATATTAATGACATAGATTTGGGTGTACAGGACACAATTTCAAAATTTGCAGATAACATAAAACTTGGAAGTATAGTGAACAGTGAGGTGGATAGCGATAGACTTCAAGAGGACATAGACAGGTTGGTGGAATGGGTGGACACATGGCAGATGATATTTAACACAGAAAAGTGCAAAGTGATACATTTTAGTAGGAAAAATGAGGAGAGGCAATATAAACTAAAGGGCAAATACTAAGGGGGTGCATGAACAGAGAGATCTGGGGGTATATGTGCACAAATCGTTGAAGGTGGCAGGGCAGGTTGAGAATGTGGTTAAAAAAGCATACGGGATCCTGGGCTTCATAAATAGAAGCATAGAGTACAAAAGCAAGGAAGTTATGATGATCCTTTATAAAACACTGGTTCGGCCTCAACTGGAGTATTGTGTCCAATTCTGGGTACCACACTTTAGGAAGGATGTGAAGGCCTTAGAGAGGCTGCAGAAAAGATTTCCAAGAATGGTTTCAGGGATGAGGGACTTCAGTTACGTGGATAGACTGGAGAAGCTGGGGTTGTTCTGCTTAGAGCAGAGAAGGTTGAGAGGAAATTTGATAGAGGTGTTCAAAATCATGAGGGGTCTAGACAGAGTAGATAGAGAGAAACTGTTCCCATTGGCGGAAGTGTCGAGAACCAGAGGACACAGATTTAAGGTGATTGGCAGAAGAACCAAAGGCAGCATGGGGAAAAACTTTTTTACGCAGCGAGTGTTAGGATCTGGAATGCACTGCCTGAAAGGGTGGTGGAGGCAGATTCAATTGTGGCTTTCAAAATGGAATTGGATAAGTACCTGAAGGAAGAAAATTCGCAGGGCTATGGGGAAAGAGTGGGGTAGTGGGACTAGCTGAAGTGCTCTTGCAGAGTGCAGGCAGGGGCTCGATGGGCTGAATGGCCTCTTTCTGTAATGTAACCATTCTATGATTCAAAATAGTTAATTGTAAATCAGCCACTCTTGCGATGTTTCAAGGAAGGGAGGAAGGAAGGAAGGGAGGGAAGGGAGGGAGGAATGAAGGATGGAAGGAACTAACTTGCATTTATGTAGTGCCTTTCATAAACTCAGGATGCCCCAAAGCACATAGAAAGGTTCCATTATAAGATAATGACCAGATCACCTGTTTTAGTGATGTTGGTTGAGGAATAAATATTGGCCAGGGCGAACTCCCCTGCTCGTCTTTAAATAGTGCTGTGGGATCGTTTATGCCCACTTGAGATAGCAGATGGGGCCGCAGTTTAACATCTTATCTGAAAGATGGCAACTACGATGGTAGCACTTTCTCAGTACAACACTGGAGTGCCAGCCTAGATTATGTGCTCAAGTCTCTGGAGTGAGACTTGAACTCACAACCTTCTGATGCAGAGCAGAGAGTGCTCCCACTGAGCCAATGCTGACACCATATGCACATTATTTTTAAATTGAGAAGATGCACATAGAGAGCACTGGTTGGGAAATTGTGGGCCTGTAGCCCCTGGTTTTCAGTTTTACTGTGACGGCTATTGGTTTAGTTTAGGGGATTGACCTCATGACAGGCCTCAGCTATGGCAAAATTCTGGTACATCATTTCCACCTATTTGGCAGATTGTCAAGTGCTGATCAAAGTGCCAGAGATTTTCCTTTATTATTGGGCAGAATTTCATGGCTATAACATTACAGCAGGGGAAGCACTTTGAACATGAACTATTCCATTCCTCCCATTGAGTTCCAAGAAAAAAAATTAAAAGTTCTCTACTTAATTGGAGATATTAGCCTCAGATAACGGTTATCATTTGAATGCTTAATGCATCAGATTCCTTTCTTTGCTGTTTTAATGGAGATGTTAGCTTCTCTTTTGCAGTAGTGTGATTAAGCACTCCTAGAGTGGCATGCAGTAAGAGTAAGATTTTTGTTATTGAGATGTAGGGGCAAAGGACATCATAAAGGTAGAAAAGACATGATGAATTAAGAAGTAATCACTAAATGACATGAAATATGGGTATTATATGTCTCTAGATTGTACGAGGAACAAAAGGTTGAAGGATGCAAGGAGCTCCACATTTTCATGTCCTGGGAAAGAGTGCGTTACAATAGGAAATGATGAAGCGGGCCTTGATTTAAACACCATGAGGAGGAACTGCATGTAACTGGCATATTTGGAGTGTAGGAGGAACAAAAACCTTATGCGGTGCCCTCAACAATATGGCTTAATCCCACCTTCAGAAAAACACTCCCACGGCATTAATGTGACATTTCCATTTCTTACGTTAGTCAGTTTGCGGCCTCTCTGAATTACAAACAGTTTTGCACTATGGACTCACATCCACTGGGAACTAGATTGAGCTGTGCTTCAAATTCATATCACATAGGGTCTTCAAAGTCAGCAAAGAGAAGAATCTTCTATCATGTCAGTGTGTGCTGGGTTCAACCTGGAGTTCCAGGAATGAAAGGAAAATACATGAACCTGCACACCACCCTGGTCGCAATCCCAGTTCTTTTTGCTAAATTTTGCATTTTTTTTAAAATTTCAAATCAATGCAGTTCCTAGCGGGCATGGGCCTAGAGGACATAGTTATCTGTAATTAGGCACTCTTTGGCACTTTCCCTCAGAGAGGACAGAATGATAGTAGTGTATAAACAGAAAAATATCACATTGCTGTAATAGTGGGTGTTCTAATGAGGCACAATTTTGAAGTACAGAGAAGAGGGCGCTTCAGCTTGCGTCTAACTATGCAACATGGCCTAACCCAATACTAACACTAGAGGCAAGAATTTACATTGAATACTACCTGATTTTTGGGCATTGTTCCACTGCATGGGGTGGAAAATGGGGACAGATTCCTTACTGTTTGATACTCACCCATTTCTGCGGCCATGGGATTTTTCAGGGTCATTTCCACCAGATGCTGGAAGTGTTCTCCCAAATATAGATGGAGCCATTTAAATGAGGTGATAATGTTGTTGTGATAGTATATATTGCATTTTCTGTCATTACTGTCTCAGTAATGCTGTACGTTACTATCATCTGTACACAATGCACATCCAACATTGCTAGGTGATGTAGAATGTGTAAAAAAAACGAAATGGCCACGGCAGCTACTGAAATTGTTACAGGGGTAATCAGTTGCCATTTCACATTGCATCATTATAGAATCTTCATTGGAGGCAGCAATATGTTTTTCATTTGGGTGGATGGCTGGCTTTTTAAGATTTTTAAATTCTTATCCTCGAGTTCAAATTGCTCCATGGCCTCAGCCCTCCCTATCTCTGTAACCTCCTCCAGCCCTACAACCCTCTGAGATCTTTGTGTTCCTCCAACTCTGGCCTCTTGTGCATCCCCCACTTCCTTTGCCTCATCAGTGGCGGCTCTGCCTTCAGCCATCTAGGCCCTAAACTCTGGGATACCTTCTCCAAACCGCTCTGCCTCTCCAGCTTTCCTCCTTTAAGACACACCTTAAAACCTACCTCTTCAACCAAGCTTTTGGTCACCTGTCCTAATGGGCTGGATTTTGTCAATGGGGAGCTTTTAGAGGCGGGACTCCCACCTTTTGTGTTTTAGTCCCGATCCATCGACTTCTGGCCAACACACGCTATTTTCCCTTGATTGACCTTGTTAAGCCCTCCCAGCAGGCTTAGCAGGCCAATTAAGGAAAAGCCAGTTACAGGTGACGTCAGCGAGTGCCGTTTCAAACTCTGACAATCTGTCTTCTAAGTTGTGTCTTTACTCAAGACTCAATTAGAAAGCCTTCCTGACCAGAAAGCAGAAGGCTGCAGCTTTTGACACTTCAGCGGCCATTCTGCTTTCTGTGCCGGTGAGCTGAGGGACTCCCGAGACCTGAAGGGAGGAAGCCTGCAGGAAGAAGTAAAGGTAAGTAAAACTTGTTAAAACACTTTACACACTTACCTCTGCACACATGCACCCATTACTCACCTGCACACCGGACATCTCGGCCCCTCCGACCCCCCGCAGACCGACGACCCGCCTCGCTGACCCTGGCAAAGTTTGGAGCCATCGGGGAGCCCACACTTCAGGGCTCAAAATAGGGATTAGCCAAAAAACTGCCTGTTAACTACCTGTTAACAGGCAGTTAATTGGCATTAATCCCCTTTCCGCCTCGAGGAGGCGGGACCCGACGCGGGTCAGCTACCCGCCTCCTGGCAAGATGGCATGGAGGCGGGTTGGGGGTGGGTTCCATTCTGCCGCACCAATATCCCACACTTTGATAAGCACAAATTAAAGAGCTAATAAAGAGTCCTTCACTTTATTACAAGTATCTTGTTAGGCTTGTTAGATGCTGATTCCTTTCATGCAATTTTTAAAATTTTCTTCTCCCACCATGTTAAAGGCCATATTTAAATGTAAGTTGTTGTTGTGTTACAACTGTCTCCATATCTAAAATTCAATCATAAGTCCCATCACCAGTGACTACACCCGTTTTTTGGGGGCTTCATTATAAAATGGTTCACTGTGAATGTTTCAGTGAGGAAATGATTGGCGTGAAACCATGTTATTAACTCTTCTGTTCTGGCTGAGAAACACAAGTGGACAATAACAGGACTCCACTATATTGTGTAAAATAAGAAAGTCAGTGTCAAGGCATTTACTGGGTTCTAGTGATCTACATTTGTGCAATCTTTTCATTTTTCGTCGTTTATTTATTTGCATTTTTTAAAAACTCTCCTGAGGTCTCTCTGGTCATGCTTCCTTCTCCAGGAGACTGTTGACTACTGCAAAGCGTCTGTCTGTGATATTCAAATATAAAGACAAAAGAAATGTCAAGGATGTGGGAAAACTATTTGGCCCCCCAAAACTTGTCCCACTAACAATCCCTTTATAGTAGCCAATTACATTCTCAACATCCCTAGTGTTTTTGTCTCTATGATTCTGCCTGGCAAATTATACCATCAGTGCAAACAACTGTTAGTTGGAATAAAATTGTCCAGCATGACTGGGTCTCTTTGGGATAGTTCCTGGTCTCCATTCTATGCCAACTCCTAATGAAACAACTAATATGAGGAGCTAAAGCATATGGGAAAAGCCTGGGTACAAACATACACCCATGGCCCAGTGCATTTGTGCATCAAGCTACCATCATGGTATTTATTTAAAGGCATAATGCTGACCATGCAGAATAAATAACCACAGACCGAATATGCATGACTCTAAATGGATGATGAAATGAATAAAAAAATGAAATAAAGAGGAAAAACAGCCTTTACAACTCCTGCAGGGAGAAAGGGACAGGGGCTCTCTGGGATAAATTAGGAACATGCATAAACATGTTAAAACAGTTGTTATAGGTGCAAAGATAGACCTAGACAAAAGCATAGATGCAGAGGAAAACATATCAATAAGAAATTATTTCAGCACTACAACAGTAAAAGGGCAGAAAGAGAAGTAAAAACCATGATACAAACATGAGATACATCACCTCTCCAAGCAGAGATAACCTAAACAATATTAATGGCTTCAATATAAATTTGATGAAGTCCTAGATGGGGGAAAAGGGCTCAAAACAAATGAAACCCCAGGGACTTCTTTATCTCTATTTCTGGGGATAGACTGTCGACCAACATCTACTATAACCCCACTGACTCCCACAGCTACTTTGATTACACTTGCTCCCATCTCACTTCCTGTAAGGACTCTATTCCATTCTCCCAGTTTTTCTGTCTCCGTCGCATCTGTTCCCACGATAGCACCTTCCATATTGGTGCTTCTGCTATGTCTTCCTTTTTCCTTAACCGAGGATTCCCCTTCACCGTGATTGACAGAGCCCTCCCGCCCAGAACCAAGATAGGGTTCCCCTTGTCCTCACCTTCCACCCCACCAGCCTCCGCCATCTCCTGCGTGATGCCACCACCAAACACATTTCCCCCCCCTTTCCCTCTCCTTTCAGCATTCCGAAGGGATTGTTCCCTCTGGAAAAAGCCCTGGTCCACTCAAACAACCCCAACACAATCTCCCCTTCCCACAGCACCTTCTTGTGAAAGTGCAGGAGATGCAACACCTGCCCTTTTACCTCCTCCCTTCCCACCATCTAGGGCCACAAACAATCCTTCCAGGTGAAACAATGATTTACTTGTACGTATTTCAATTTAGTATACTGTATTCGCTGCTCACAATGCCGTCTCCTCTACATTGGAGAGACCAAACGTCGATGGGGTGATCACTTGGCGGAACATAAGAACATAAGAAATAGGAGCAGGAGTAGGCCAATTGGCCCCTCGAGCCTGCTCCGCCATTCAATAAGATCATGGCTGATCTGATCCTAACTGCCAATCCATTATCACAGAACCATCTCCTGCATCTAACAGAATTAGACACACGAAATAGGAGCAGGATCAGGCTACACGGCCCCTGGGCCCGCTCCGCTACCCACAGGGCCATGACCGATCCGAACCTAGACTCATGTCCAAATTCCTGCCCGTGCCCCGTAACCCTTAATTCCCTTTACTTCTAGGAAACTGTCTATTTCTGTTTTAAATTTATGTAATGATGTAGCTTCTACAGTTTTTTGGGGCAGCATATTCCATGGACCTACCACCCTCTGAGTGAAGTAGTTCCTCCTCATCTCAGTTTTGAAAGAGCAGCCCCTTATTCTAGGACTATGCCCCCTAGTTCTAGTTTCACCCATCATCGGGAACATCTTCCCTGCATCCACCCGATCCAACCCCTTCACAATCTTATATGTTTCAATAAAATCGCCTCTCATTCTTCTGAACTCCAATGAGTAGAGTCCCAATCTACTCAACCTCTCCTCATATGTCCATCCCCTCATCCCCGGGATTAACCGAGTGAACCTTTTTTGTACTGACTCGAGAGCAAGTATGTCCTTTCTTAAGTATGGACACCAAAACTGTACGCAGTATTCCAGGTGCGGTCTCACCAATACCTTGTACAACTGAAGCAATACCTCCCTATTTTTATATTCTATCCCCCTAGCAATGAAAGCCAACATTCCATTGGCCTTCTTAATCACTTGCTGCACCTGCATACTAACCTTTTGAGTTTCGTGCACCAGGACCCCCAGATCCCTTTGTACTTCAGTACTTTCCAGTTTCTTGCCATTAAGATAATAACTTGCTCTACGATTTTTCCTGCCAAAGTGCATAACCTCACACTTTCCAGTATTGTATTCCGTCACACCTCTGTTCAGTCTGTAAGCGTGAGCCTGAGCTACCGGTCACTTGTCATTTTAATTCTCCGCCTCACTCCCACTTTGACCTCTCTGTCCTTGGCCTCTTACACTGTTCTAATGAAGCTCAGCGGAAGCTCGAGGAACAGCACCTCATCTTTCGATTAGACATTTTACAGCCTTTCGGACTCAACACTGAGTTCAATCATTTCAGATCATAACCATTTTTTTGGACATGAGCTGTTGGTAATGATTCAGGTATTGCCATTTACACCTCCTCTAGACCTATCTTTTGTTTCTTTACTTGTCCCATTACTACCCCCTTTTGCCTTGCACTATCAGCCCTTTTGTCATTTAATCTCTCCTGCCTTCCTCCTTATCACAGACCTTCCCTTTTGCTCTTTCTTCCCGCCCCCCCCTTTCCATGTCTCTGTACTTCCTTAAAACCTGTAATATCTCTAACTTTTTCCAGTTCTGATGAAAGGTTGTCAACCTGAAATGTTGGGGGAATTTTTTGGGGTGGGCGCGTCAGCGGGCGCGTTCAGTGGTAAAAAAAAATGTTGACAGTGGTTTGGGACCCCGCTGTCAACCCGCTGCCCTGCGCCTTTCCCAGAACAGATCCGACATGTAGTGGCAGGGGAGGCAATTCAGGTGATTATGACCTAGTTAACAGCCCATTAAGAAGTATTTTGAGCTCACCTTTACATTTTACGAGGCCGCCCACGGGGTCCACATTGCTCGGGGATCACGTCAGGTAAGGAGGTCGGGAGTTGTATGACCATGGAATCAACTCATTACTTGACAGCTACAAATGTGCTATAAAAGCTACCATCTCACAGCTGTTCACTTTCCAAGCTCACAAGCTGTTGCTTACTGCATTTGGAAGACAGATTGAGCTTTATGTAGGTTGCAAATGTTTGGAGCAAACTCTCTATCCAGTGTCAACTCGTTGGAACAACCTCTCTCACCATTGACAGATCGCTTCATCTCAAGTTCACCTGCCATCTATTACATCAGCATCGGTGCCCTTGGAACTATCTCACCTTCATCCTCAGAATCCCACCACGACCAGCCCCAACATCACCCGTACCAGGCACACCAACAACACCAACTTTCTCCGCAATCAACTGATACTACACAGGACACAGGGCATCAGCACCCAAGCACATTGCTGCCCAGGACACCATGGAAGGCCTCACTATGGCCAGATTTACTTCACTTGACACTGTGCACCCTGGCTGCCACATGATGCGCCAGGTTGGCACCACCCCACACCAACACCATAAAGCATCCCTACAATGCCCAAGCCATTCCTTTCATACTCATCACCATTGCAGTGGGTACCGTTATGTCTCACCATTCACTGCAGCTCACTAAGCCACTTCCAAAGGTGCACACAAATCTGTCCAAGAATGCAAAGTGTTCAAAATAAAGGTTTCAATGTTTGACACCAAATTAACAGAAACTTTACATGAACATTGCATAAAACACCCAAGTGCCTACCCTTGTGTGTTGTTAGTTGGTATGATTGGATTAGGATGAGGGTGAGTGTGAGGGGTGGCTACTGAGATGGGGAAGTGATAATGTAGATAGAGAAGGATGGGTGAACATGCAAGGTAAGTTGGTGTGAGTAAGGATGTGCAGGAGAAGGGTAGGGAAGGCAAAGTGATGGGGATGTGATGAGAGGCACAGTGAGATGAGGTTGAGTGTGGCTTTGCAGTAACATTTCGTGATCTACTGAGATCATTGAAAGTTTTGCGCCACTGCAGCCTGGTCCTCCTGACAACATCCCTGCTTGTGTCCTCCTGTGCAATATTCAATCAGGCTGTGTTGTTCTCCTGGCTTTGTCCTTTCCGCCTATTGGAAGGGAAGAGAACCTCCCTGTGTATTAATAAAGCTGCACCTAGATACCACGCTTAAATATATCAAGGAATATTTTTTAACACAAAATTATTATTTTTTTTAATTAAGTTTTAAAACGCTACCCGATTGCATTGGTTCATGGAAAATTTTACATTCAGTGATAGGCAAATGAGTTTGAGCGGAAACTTGAGCAAAAAACACTTCTAAAAACTAGCGCAAGTTTTAGTGCAATTTTCGCCAGGATCGCAGCTTGTGCCCAAAGCAAAATCTCTTGGCCCTTCTCCCTAGTCTCTCTTAATGTTCTGAGCTAAATGACATCTATCCCTGGGGGAAAAAATTCAATATACTGCGGATGTTGGAAATCTGAAACTAAACAGAAAATGCTGAAAATACACAGTAAGTGAGGCAGCATCTGGGGAGAGGAAAACCGAGTTAACGGCCGCGATTTTCCCAACCTTGGTGGATCCAGGGCGGGCGACGTCATTAAGCATATGGAGGGAGTCATGGGAGAGCCTGGGTCCAGCCGTGCACCTCTGTGCAGTGCTTGTCAGTGTTTGCAGCACCTCAATGCTGTAGAACACTGACAGCACAACTGTCAAAATCAATTTTGACATGGTCCCCTTTAATGAAACCAGCTGATGACGCGTCATCAAGTGACGTCATCAGACCCGCTTCCTTCAGTTGGCCGGCAAATGCGCTGGGCGGGCTTAACAAGCCCAATCAACATAAAATCATTTTGGACAGCGGGCTGGAGCCAGCAGCGAGGCCTGGACCTGCCATTGACATCGCCCGCCCTGGATCCGCCGAGGTTGGGGAAATCGCGGCCGTTAACTCTGTTTCCCTCTCCCCAGATGCTGCCTCACTTACTGTGTACTTTCAGCATTTTCTGTTTAGTTTCAGATTTCCAACATCCGCAGTATTTTGAATTTTTTCCCCCAGGGATAGATGTCATTTAGCTCAGAGCATTAAGAGAGACTAGGGAGAAGGGCCAAGAGATTCTGCTTTGGGCACAAGCGGCGATCCTGGCACAAATTGCACTCAAAATTGCGCTAGTTTTTAGAGTGTTTTTTGCTCAAGTTTCCACTCAAACTCATTTGCCTATCACTGAATGTAAAATCTGCCATGAACCAACGCAATCGGGTAGCGTTTTAAAACTTAATTAAAAAAAATAATAATTTCGTATTAAAAATATTCCTTGATATATTAAGCATGGTATCTACGTGCAGCTTTATTAATACAGCTGAAAATGGGTTTATCACTAAAAATAAGCATTTTTAATCAGTCCACCACCTTGAGTAACCCTATTTTTAATAACTGAATATGACTTAAAACAATTATACAGAACCATTTACCAGGTTCATTGGTGTACGGTAGTCATTTTCTTAGTAAATTTAAATAAGAATAATATTTAAATGTTTAAAATATTTAAAGCTTTTAAAATGAGCATATTAGTGTCCTTGCGCTTAAAAACCCAGTTTAATTTTAAGAGCCTCCTCTAAAGCATGCAAATGGGCCCAATTAGCAGAAACTTGCAATGGTGATTAATTTGATACGGGGGCGTGGCTAGTTTTGTGGGCCGGGCTGGCTTCTAACGTGATTTTTTTTTAAAACTAGCACAAAAGATCGCAGAAACTCGATTGGCGCTTAAAATTCTGCAATCTTTTGCGCTTGTTTGGCTGATTTCGGATGAATTGCGCTGAAAAAACCAGCAGAACCGAGTGGAAACTCCTGCTCAAGATTTGTAAGACATTGACTATCATTATGAGGAAGTCCCTGGACACTGAATTGAGGTATCAGTTGGTTGGTAACAGACAAACATGGTGCCCATTTTCAAAAAGGGCAACTAAACAGACACAGGCAACTACAGACTCGTTTATTTTCCTTCAATCCGGTGTAAAATAATGGAATCAATTATCAGGAGTAAGTTTGAGGATTACAACAATAATCTCGTAAACAACAGTCAACATGGATTCAGGTGGGGAAGATCCCGCGGAGAGCTCTATGCATATTATAACTAGACTTCTAAAAAGCATTTAACAAATTTCCAACCAATATGTTATTAGTTAAGCTCCAAGCTGTGTGGATTCAGGATAAATCTTAGGAATGGATAAGAAATTAGGTAAAGGGTGGAGATCAATAGTACTTGTTGGAGGAGTTATGTTGGGATGGTGGTGGTTCTGAATGGAGTGTTCCAGCGATCAGTATTGTTACCACTGCTGTTTCTAATTTACACCAATAACTTGGATTCAGAAACTCAGTGAAAATTGGTCAAGTTTGCAGATGATACCAAGCTAGTAGGAGGCAATGGAATTGGAGGAGGCAGATCAAAAATTTCAAAATTAGTTGGACAAAATATGTAAGTGGGCAGAATAATGGCAGATGAAATTTAATAGGGACAAGTGTAAAGTTCTACACATAGGAAGGAAAAATGGACAACACATGTATTTCATGAATAGCAATGAAATGGCTAAGGATAAGTTTGAAAGAGATCTAAAAGTGTTAGTAGACTCGATGCTCAATATGTCAACAGAAAGCTGCACAGCCATAACAACAACAACTTACATTTATATAGTGCATTTAATGTAGCAAAACATCCCTAGGCGCTTAACAAGAGCAATATCAATAAAAACATTTTTGACACTGAGCCACAGAAGGAGATATCAGGACAGATGACCAAAAGCTTGGTCAAAGAGGTAGGTTTTAAGGAGCATTGCTTACAGGAGAAGAGAGAGGTAGAGAGGCGGAGAGGTTTAAAACAGTAGAGCACAAGATAGGGAAAGTCATGATTAAATTGTATAGTGCTCTAGTCAGACTGTATCTTGAGTAATATGTTCAATTCTTGTCACTGAGACAAAAGGGCAACATTTAAACCTAAAGACAATGGTAAGAAGAACCAGAAGGTTTATCACTCCTGTTGGAGGTCCGAGTTATCGGGAAAAAGTGGAGAAACTTCGGTTTATCAGCCTTGAATCATCTGCGAGGTGATCTTTTCGTGGTATATAAGATACAGTATAAAAAACTTAAATCTGAAAAATTATTTTAACTAAATTGTGAGAGTAGGACAAGGGGACACAAGTTCAAACTCGTATAAAGCAAATTTAGGACTGATGTCGGGAAGTTCTTATTCACACACAGAATGATCAGTACACGGAATGGATTCCCAGATGGAGTGGCAAAAACCCTGGAATCATTTAAGAAATAATTGGATGCCATAGTGGGGGACTTTAGGGTCTTTCTGGATGGATGAACTAAGATGGGCTAAATGGCCTGTGTCATCTATAATGATCTTCTGATTTTGCAATCGTGCAGTTCATATTTTCTAAACATCTGCATCACGCGATTGCTTTGTAACTGTCTTACAGCCATCTATGACTTTTTCACCCAAAGGGGCATTTTGATGATCTATGTTATAAATTTTCCATTCTGATTTTTTTATCCTGTGTAGGGAGGGCTGACCTCCAAGAATGAAAATGGGGAGTGCGTTTCAGAAGGTTGCCTCTGTCTTATCTTGCAGCTCTGATGATGAACTGAGCTGTATTTCGAACGACATGGACGAGGTAATGGCCGACAGGATGCTGGATGCCTGCCACAAGAAGATAAAGAGACTCCCGGTTCCAATCTGCTCCTTCACATATGTAGAGAAGCTGTACATCAGCAACAACAGGCTGAGGGAACTCCCTAATGAGTTTGAGCAGCTGGTCAACTTAAAGATCTTAGCACTGGACTTTAACAAATTTGAAGATGTGCCTAAAGTTATATGCAATATGCAGAACCTAACCCGGCTCTACCTTGGTAGCAATAGATTAATGACAATTCCTCCAGAGTTTAGGAATCTAGAAAACCTCAGGTGTCTATGGATAGAGAGCAACTATTTCAGAAAATTTCCCAAACAGTTAATTAATATGCCCAGTCTGAGGTCGCTACAGATGGGGGACAACAAGCTAAAGTCTTTACCAGAGGATCTGGTTAGGTTCATAAACCTGCGTGGATTTTGGTTATATGGCAATAGATTCGAGGACTTCCCAAAGGTGTTATTGAAAATGGAATTTCTAGAAATCCTTGATGTGGACAAAAATAAAATCACCGATTTCCCTAATATGGAACACCTTTCAAGGCTCAAACTGCTTTCCTATGATCATAATCCTGCCAAGTACCCACCAAATGTAGCAAATGGGGTGACATTGGTGGGTGAAGGGGCAGCAGAATTGCTGGCCTCCAAAGCTCAAGAAAACGAAGAGAATGAGGAAAATCAGGAGCCTCTGCATAGCATCCTCAAAAATGGCTCCACAGCACTGGAAATGGAGGGCAGCTTCTCAGCTTTAGAGTGTTCTCAAGAGGAGACATGAGGCCGGCTGCAGATACCAGCCATGGAATATCACAAATCAGGCACCGAGTGACAGCTCTATTGAAGTCGTTGTGAAATGGTGTTTAACCCACTCTGGACCAGTTGGGAATGGAGCAGGCAGCTGGAGATATAAATGGCCCAAGGGACCGGAACTGGGTGATAAACAGTAGAATGCAAAATAAATAGAAAAGTTGGTTATTTCTTTATATAACCCAATCCAAGTCGGCTTACAGGATATGGTTTTTTAAAACAGTGAGGGTCCTTCTAATGATAAATCTTGCTGTGACAGATTTATCAGCCGATTGTGTTAACAGTGTGGATGTGCCACACACAATTTAGGACCTTATGTGTCTGTATCACCAGATTGACTCAAGAATGTCTGTGACCCTGCATCACAGCGATAAGATAGCAGTTGGATAATACTTCATAAGAGACAGTTGTCAAATGATACCAATAACAGTGTTATAATTACCACAGTAATAAAGAAGGAGGGTTTGTTTTCATATTGCAATAAGATTTGGGGTGACAGTTACATATTTATTAATAAGTTGCTCTTACTAATAAATTTGTAATGAATGCAACAAAATAATGTGTCGCTAGAATGTGGTTACTCTTGCGCAATGGATCATATTCAGCACCATTATTAAACTCCATTCATCACTTTGAAAATAAGCTGCTACAGCGTTTGTTTACATGTTCAAATAATTCCAAGGAGTTAAAAATAACAATTCATTCTGTCCATAGCAGGGGGGAAGAAAGAGAAAGGGAAAAAAAAGACATATACACACAGTATTTGCATGCAAGACTGCTTTGAGTTTCCATTTCCTTAAATGGCAAGGGAGAGATTTTTTTAGCTGGAAGGGACTGTGCCAGGAATGCAGCTTAGGTCTGCTCACAGATCCACTCCTTTACTTCCGTTTAGGGAGAAAGGGTTCATGGTGTTACACAATAATAAACCAGGAAATGAGGGGCAAAAATATTACAATAACTGTGAAAATTGTAGTACAATTGATGTGGACCATTGGGGAAAATCCTGTGTAAAAGGCCATCTGCAGAGGCACTAATTGATGAGCAATGTAATTAAAGCAGTTCTGATGGATTTTCCTGAAGACAGTTCAATTTCCAATTCCTCCCCTTTCTATTTTATCCCCTTCTCAGGGCACTGATTCTTACCCTCACCCAAGTGGCCATTCTTCATGTGTAAGCCCAGAAAATGAATGTCAGCAAGCTATGCTACCATGCAGGGCATCACATATAAACCCAATCCTGTCATTACAGTAATCAAGAACAGATACTCTGGCTGACATTTCCCTCTAGCCTGGGGTACTACGGCCAACTGTACTGCCCCAGTTAATCACCGACTTGGATTAAACCTGGGGCCTGTGACCAGTATGATTAAGTTACACCCCACATGGTGCCTTTACCCACTAAGCCATCAAGAAAGCTGACAATTTAATTCCTACTGGGACACCCCAAAATATTGACTTAAGAAAAATGGCTCGGAATTTCCTGGCTTGCACAGAAATTATGCCAAGACTTACACCAGTTTCTATGCTATTCTTGCCAATGGGAATTTACGATGAAATTTCTTACGGAGCTTGTTTGCCTACATTGGAACATAAAAACCAGTGTAAAACAAGCGCAAATACACCGCCACCAATTGGGGTAACACAGCAAGTGGGCTGCTGTCTTCTGCCATGGAGCCTCAGTCTCAGAACCGCTTGCCTCTGCTGTTCCTCTTCCTCTACCATTATTATTCAAAACAGGGGTATTCCCATTAGGAAGGCTGCTTAGTCCTTCTGAGCATGTGGCAAGGTGGGGGGTCTGAAAAATTTTGGGTGCACTGAGACCGGCAGCACTTTGGTTAAATATAGTGCCGGTCTTGGGAAGAAAAAAAATTCCAAAAAGAACTCACAAAGGAAATTGCTATCTAACTCCAGAAATCTGTTACGCTGATATGAGGTGAATTTTGGGCTGTGCTCTGCCTAAACTTTTGAGTGAAAATCTATGCCAGCGTATTATTCGTGTAAATCTAGGAAACTCGCAGGAGGTGGTCTTTTGCATGGAGGTGGAGCTATGTAAAATGGAGCAATAGAGAGTTTCAGCAGGCATATCTCAGAAGCGGTGCAAACAAGCGAGGAAATTCCTACATAGCGATATTTCAACATAAAATCAGCACCAATCAGTTACGTGCTAATTTCCTCGGAAAAAACCCAGCGCAATGCCACTCTTGCATGTAGTTACACCAAAACTTTCCAGGAAATTCAGGACGAATAGTTTCCTGACAAATGGATTTTAACAAAAAACAGTAAAGGGAAGCGATTTGGGGGGATGCAATAACATAGGAAGCTGCATGAAGTGTAATTAGGAGCTAGAGGACGGTCCTAGATTTCGTAGTAAAGCCATCCTGAACCCGGGCAGTTCAAAACCAGGGGCTAAAGCAGTTCCATTAGCATGTGAACATAGAAACCTGGTGGGAAATGGGAACAATAAAAATACTTTTGAAAGGAAAGAAATAAAAATACAATGGGATTGCAGAATTAAGGGTTGAAATCGTACTGTATGTTATTACTGTACCACCATGAGCATGTTAATGCACTGTATGACATTTCTTTGTCAGCTACATTATTTTAAACAGGTTAATCCCTCCATTAAAACAGTGGGTAGAGGAATTTCATATGACTGTGTTTGTATGTTGTGTGCTAATATTGCTCCCCAATAGAGATAATACACAAGAACCTACAAATGAACTTTTGTATTGCGTCTCACTTCCCATTACACCTGCTGTTCCTTTCTACCCATTGATACTCCTTGTCAAATGGGAGTTGTGGTTGTGCTCTTCACTAATCATAGACTACAGTCAATTTTACTGAATGCTCAGGAAGTTATGCCGCAATAATGCAATGTGATGGTGTAACTGGAATAATATTTGTTTTATCTGGCTGTTGATGGTACTTTACATGGGGATAACATACTTATTGCCAGGAGGTACAGTATACTATATTTATGATATTATTTTGGGGACAAAAAAGATGTTTTGAGGAGGTAATACAATAAACCTGGTCAGGGATAATGAGGTTTCTATGTAGACCACTGCACAGAGATAACTGCGGACTGTTCACATGAGAATGATCATGGAAACACTAACCAGCAGGGGGTTTGGGAATTTGGTTATATGTCACAGGTTTTGTTTTTTTCTGCTCATTTTCTCCCCTGCTCTCCAACACATGCTGACCCATTCCAGGGCAAGATTTCATGGGTTCTGTCAGCCCTCTGATATCTCATCTGTATGTCTAGAACATGAATGTTGACTATTTCACTATGGGAGGCATGAGAACTGAGCCTAATCCAGTCCTCACACAAGACCAAACATGTACACTTTCCAGTAGGGATTCGCTCCAAGCCACACTGACCTGGGCATATAATCACCATTTCTTCACAGTTGCTGCGTCTGGAATTTCCTTCCTAACACCATTGTGGCATCACCATCTCCACAAGCACCACCACCTTCAAAGGGCCTAAGCTCAGGAATTCCCTCCCTAAACCTCACTGCCTCGCTACCTCTCTTTCCTCCTTTAAGACGCTCCTTACAACCTACCTCTTTGACAAAGCCTTTGATCATTTGCCCTAATATCTCCTTATGTGGCTTGGCATCACATTTTGTTTGATATCGCTCCTGTGAAGTGCCTTGGGATGTTTTACTGCGTTAAAGGCGCTATCTAAATATAAGTTGTTGTTGTTGGCAACTGCAGATGGGCAATAAATGCAGCCTTGCCAGAGTTATCCACATCCCAAAAACAAATGAATAAAGCTGGTCATCAGAAGTGGGAGCCCTAGCTGATTTTTGCCCTCCCTGGGTCAGGGATGTATCAATCAACTGCAGCACTTCTGCTACATACTGATAGAGAGCAGCTAATTCAGTACAGACTGGCACTTGGATCCTGAGACTGTACTGTTTTGTATGGCCAAGTGCTACAATCAGGCACTGCCTTTACCCACTGTGCCATACGACAGGTTTAAGAATGGCAAGATCATATAGATGCGATTTCAGCATTGCATACCAGTCAAGCTTCCAAATTGTGAATTGGGATATCTACATCTGTACATTGGCATCTCTTTAGGTAATTAGTGGTAAAAAGATTAGGGCCCAGAAATTCAGTATCGCCACGTTTGGGGCGCTGCAGCCGGGCGTTCGCTAAATTTAGCGCCCGGCGCAACTTAGCGCCACCTTCGCCGATATTCAGTTGCATCGCCCCAAGAGGTTGCTGTTGCGCTAAAGCAGGCGATGCACGACTATCATAAGGCGCTAAGCCGGCGTGCCGAGGCGCTAACACCGAGGGCGGGCGCAGCGCAGGTGCGGCGAGTTTCTGAATGAAGGCAGACATGCTGGCGCTGGTCAGCTCTTAAAAGGGGAGGGTCGACTTGTTTGGCTGCCATGCCCTGCACACGGCAGCCCTGAAGCAAGGCCTGACCATTGCTGGTTCATCAGTTCTACGCCCTGGACCATGGGGAAGCCCACTATTCTTCCAAATCCCATTGCACGCTCTTGCTGCTTGTCCAGGGTCATGGGGAAGGAGATGTACTGACATCTCCTTCTGAAAAGGGCATTGTTCACCTGGCGGATGCAGCAATGTATCGCGAACTGGGAGATGTTGGCAATGTCCCCAGTAGCGGATTGGAAGGAGCCGGTGGCATAGAAGTTGAGAGCCACCGTCACCTTCACTGCCACCGACAGAAACGTCCTGCTCTTCAGCTGTGGCTGCAGATCTGTGCAAAGCAGGTGGCAGATCTCAGTGGCCACCTCCCTTCTGAATCACAGCCTCCGAACACACTGCTCCTCAGACATGTTCAGATATGAGAACTGCTGGCAGTATACCCTGGGTGGGTAAGGCCTCCTGTGCCGACGCCTGTTGGCCCTTCTCCGTCTGGCCATGACTGGCACTCTCTCACGGCGTCTCTGATCCCTTTGAATGCAATGCAGAAAGCCAACGTTTCCACCCATTGCAGCCCCCATTATATATGGCGACTCAAGGCTATGGCACTGAAAGTGAAATCCAAGTGCAAAGCTCTGGCCTGAAGCCAGAAGTACCTGTGCGAGCGCTGAGTCAAAGCAGAAAGCTCTCTGCCTTTGTCTCTCTCCAAATATCCGTCTCTCACACAGAAGGATTGGCACAAAATGGCTGCTACTTATAATGCAGGAGGAGTCCCCTTTAAATAGCGCCCCCCGCGCCCCGCAGCGACTGGGAACCGTTCCCCTCTATCAGTCGCTGGGGGCGCCAGGCGCAAAGAAGAGCGGCGCCACTGAAGTTCTGGTTCGGGGCGCACCAAGGGCGTTGCACCATGAAATGATGTCACGATCTGCGCGCGCAGCTGAGCGGGCGCTTCGGTTTAGCGCCGTCGCTGAATCTTGAGTGAAGTTCGCGAGAGGTGCAGATCGCGCCGCACCCGGGCGCTAGCCGCTTAGCGCCCCACTTCTCCTCCTCCTAAGGCGCTAGCGGCTGGCGCTAACAACTGAATTTCTAGGCCTAGATGTCTATCAATATTTACAAGATATACTGGCCCAGTAATTTGGGTCGGTGGCTTGCCGCGCGTGCAAGCCCCGTATATGCACTTACCCGACGCGCTGACATTTCACCTCCAGGGACGCCTGGAATTCGTGTTTGAAAAAGAAGAATCCCGGGCAGCGTCTGACGTCACGCCGCCCAGGAGTGCAGCCAGCGCGAAGCCTGTAGTGCGCTGTGCAAGTGAGACACGCCCCTTGAGGTCTCAGTTTAATAGGACACGCCCCCAATGTTTCTCACAAGCTGCTAAGCATTTTTACATGCAAAGCAGCATTTTAAATAGGTTTTTGGTATTTTTATGAAGCTTTTGGTAACTTTTATAAACTTTTAAAAACGTTTACATTATTTTGAAGAATCTGAAGTAGTTTTAAACAGAATTAAAGCAATTTAAAGACTTTTAAAAGCCCTAAAATAATTTTTTTAATTCCATTTATTTATTTACCAATGTCGTCGTCATACGTGTCTTCACACTGTTCCCTTTGGGGAACTGTATGAAGTGCTGGAAGGATTTATGGCCGTGATTAACACTCATTCCATGACCGTAACCATCTTTGAACCAGCCATTAGGGTGGTTAGTCCTATGGCGCGAGGGTTTTACGGGCTCTCACAAGCTATACAAGGAGGGGGGGCCACCCACACCCATGGACGCAAATATCCCACTGGATGTCAACCCAGAATTTAGAGCCGGAGCTCCGACTCCACTTGCCGGGACTGTCTGGAGCGGGGTTCGAAACCCTACCCCGTCTAGCCCAGCGGCGGGGATCCTACCGCTACGCCAAAGGCCCAATCCGATTAGCAACGTGAAATGGCTGGAATGAGCACAATTCACGGCATTAAAAGAACTCACAATTGAACTGATGATGACCTTAGCAATCTCCTCAACGAGGTGGAGGCGCAGCGCCTGCTCATCATTGGTAATGAGAAGTCAAAGGCGCCGCAAAAAGGACAGATGATAGCTTGGTCTTTCAAGTGGCAGCATAGGGCTCCAGTCACGGGGAGGGAAAAGGCGCAGGAAACGTATGGGTGTCACCTTTTGCGCGAAGTGGGCCTTTTGCGTAGCGGTAAGCATCCCCGCCGCTGGGCCAGAAGGAGTAGGGTTTCGAACCCCGCTCCAGACAGTCCCGGCAAGTGGAGTCGGAGCTCCAACTATAAATTCTGGGTGGACATCCAGCGGGACACTTGCGTCCGCGGGTGTGGGTGGCCCCCCCCTCAGATGGTTTGTGGGAGCCCGTAAAACCCTCACGCCATAGGACTAACCACCCTAATGGCTGGTATGAAGATGGTTATGGTCACGGAAGGAGTGTTAACGTGGCCAGAAATCCTTCCACCACTTCATACAGTTCCCGAAAGGGAACAGTGTGAGGATACGTACGACGATGACCTGTTGCGCAATGCACCTCCTTGGACCCTCAGTCGCAGATGCGAGGGGGCAAATCGTGCAATTGTTAAATTTTTCATTTTATTGACATGTAAAATGTTGGCCCAGTAATTCCCTTCCAAACGCGCGAGTACGGTCGGGGTACTTACGCGTCTGTCCGGAGGAAATGCCGGTTTTCAGCATGCACAGCGCATGCGGGGAAAACCGGCATTTCCTGTCCTCTGAACGAAGGGGTTCAGAGGCAGAACGCGTGCGACTGTACAGGCAGCGCGTGCGCAGTAAAATTCGCCGCTTTCATTCATGCTTTCAGTGAGGTCAAGTCCTTACAACTTACACATGAAAAAAGCATGAGTACAGTTGCTCCAGAGGCTGCGGTTGTTTGGGAAAGGGATTAAAGTTATTTTAAGAAATGCTGAGGTAAGTTTTAAAGTTTATTTTTGTTTTTTAAAACGGGTTTTCAGTACTGTAGGTAGAAGGATCAATTGTGGCTATGTGAATTGAATTTGCTGCGTTTATTAAATGTGAAAATGACTCCAACATTTTTAAGAAAAACTTTTCATCAGTAATATATTCTTTTAAGTAATTATGTATGTATGTCTGTATATATTCCTTTGCGTGTATGTATATATTCCTTTACTTATGTGTATGAATGTATGTATTTAATTATGACTTTCAGAGAAAGTAACTTATTGGAAAATCATAATTAAAAACATACATTCATACACATAAGTAAAGGAATATAAAACATACATACATATACATAAAGGAATATATGCGGACATACATACATAATTACTTATTACTGATGAAAAGTTTCTTTCTTAAAAGTGTTGGAAATGTTACATTACTCATTTTAGAACACTCATTCTCACATTCAATTCACACAGCCACAATTGCTCCTTCTACCTACCGTACTGAAAACCCGTTTAAAAAAAAAAAAATTAAACTTTAAAACTAACCTCAGCATTTCTTAAAATAACTTTCCTCACAGAAGCTCCACGATAAAATATATCTTCCTCCGCAGCCTTGGAACAACTTTACACATGCTTTTTTCAAGTGTAACTTGTAAGGACTTACCCTCACTGAATCCATGAATGAAATCGACGAAGTTCACTGCGCACGCGCTGTGCCTCTGAACCCCTTCGTTCAGAGGACCGGAAATGCCGGCGTTCTCCGCATGCACGGTGTTTCCTGAACGCCGGCATTTCATCCGGCCAGATGCGTGAGTACCCAGACCGTACTCACGCATTTGGACCCGAATTACTGGGCCACTATATTAAACCTTTAAGTGATCGATAGGATTCCCATAGACAGCATACTTTCAGGCAATGAAACCCCAAAGTTAACATAATGTGTCATTTTACTGGAGCCATAAATGACTTTAGCAAGATTACACATTAGACTGTGCTACTTTATTTATGCCATACCTCCATGGAATCAAACACAAGGTCACCAGGTGATTGGGTAGATAGGGCAATTCTTCTTCCAAAAGCACCACTCATGTAGGGTTTAAAGAGCTGTTTATAATGGTGCTATCTGGTGGCTCATGGCACAACTGTTGGAACTGTGAGAGACAGCCAAATAGATGAATGAAAAATACAGTTTGGAGAGTGTACTGAGTTCTGTCCTGCGTCAGCACGGAACAGTTCCTTGGGCTGTGTTCTGAGACTGTCCCTGAATAATAAAATTCTGATAATGTTTAGGCTCTTGGTCAGAATCAAATAATCATATTTTGCGCACTATGGAAGATTGTTAGTGCACATTGCTCGCCCAGTATTGTTTTGTTTCTGAAATTCCTAAAGCTTTTTTCTGTTTTAAAATCCTATGAGTGGGCAGACATTTTTCATTGCTCGAATACTCCATGGCAATAATTGCAATCCCATAGTTACACAACTCAAGCTGATGTACCACACTTGAAAACTTTTCATGCAGCTAGTCTGTTGCATACTGTACCACGCTGGTGATGGGATGGTGCAATTTTTTGGTACACCAACACATTCCATCTACTGAGAGCTGGTACACGTTTCATTTCTTTGCTGAATTAACCATCTTGATTGCACCAGCGCAGGGAGGCATCAAGCACAAACTAGATGTTGTCTCCACCCAGGCAGGAAGCATGAAGAACTACCAGGGAAAGGCATCCCGGCCCTATTTTTGCAGCCTTCACTGAAAGCAGTTTTATTGGAGGGCTCGGAGCAACTCTAATGCCCGCCTACCTGCTTGGCTGCAGATGGAGCATGCTCTGGGAGACAATGATGAGTTGAAGAACAAGTTGTGCCACATCATGCCAAATCCCTGAGTTATCCAGTGGCAGTAAATACATTTTTAAAGTCCAAGGAATAGGCCAGAGTAATTTTTTTTTTAATCATCAGTTTTATCCTCTCCTCAGCTGTTGGCTGTCCTCTTGTACCTCACCAAAATGGTGATTCTTTTTGTGTGAGTACAAGCAGTGAGTGTCAGTAGGCTATGCTAATAGTAGGGCCATCAAAGCTGAACCTGATCATGCCATCATCTGACATCCACTTCCGTGCACTTTCCAGCAGAGGTCATGGGTAGTGATCAGTAGTGGAAACCTTGTCTGAATGTTCTAACCTCGCTTGGGGTAGAGTCATAGGGGGCAATTTTGCCAGCCCTGGGGAGGCGGGTGTGGAGGCAGGACTGCCGGGAAAATGGCAGATTTTGGGGGCGGTAGCCCAACCTTCCCCCAACCCGCCTCCATGCCATCTTGCCAGGAGACAGGTAGCCGTCCCACGTCGGGTCCCATCTCCTTGGAGGCGGGAAGGGATTAAAGCCTATTAGCTGCCTGTTAACAGGTAATTAACAGGCAGAAAATATGATTGTCCCCTTTTTGCCCTCACAAGTGTGGGCTTCCCGAAGGCTCCAAAACCCACCAGCTCAGCGAGGCGAGTGCTGGGCCTGCGGGGATCGGGGGGGGGTGTATAAAAGTGTGGTGTGAAGGTAAGTGATGGGTGCAAGAGTGTAGAGGTGAGTATCTGAGGTAAGTGCAAAGTGTTTTTAAAAGTGTACTTACCTTTGTTTCTCCCTGCAGACTTCAGTCGGGTTGTACGCAGATGAGAGATGGCCATTACATTCTCAGATGCAACAACCATCTCAATTCTGTAAAAGAAAGAAGGTTGATGAGGTCTTGTATGCAAGACCTCATCAAACTGCAGAGAATGTCACTGTTTGACAGCTTCGCAGAGCTGTCAAACGATGACAATTCATCTGTCAAACATTTTTGACAGATGAAACGCTGGGCGGGCTTAACAAGGTCAATCAAGGGAAAATAGCGTGGGTTGACCACAAATCAATGGAGGCGGGGCATCGACCCGACAAGCAGCAGTCCCGCCTGCAACGCACCCCCAGTCACAAAATCGCCCCCATAGAGTCATAACGGCACAGAAGGAGGCCAGTCGGCCCATCGAGTCCACGCCAGCTTACTGCAGAGCAATCCAGTCAGTTCCACTCCCCTGCTCTATCCCCATAGCCCTGCAAGTTTATTTCCCTCAAGTGCCTATCCAGTCTTCCCTTGAAAACATTGATTGTCTCCACTTCCACCACTTCCGTCGGCAGTGAGCACTGAGATTAGCTGTAGTTCTGCTGCTGCAACTTAGGCTAAAAGCAGCTGCCCTAGCTTAGCATACAACTGGGATTGAAGCCGAGATGTTTCTGGTCTACGGCTCAGTTCCACTCTGGGCGGCATATTTACTAAGCCAAAGTGGGCAGCTCCAGGGTGAAAATTAAAACAGTAATCAATAATTATACGTCATAGTATCAAATAACCTCTTGGTTGACAGTGGCATACAGTTAATTCCAGGAATAATTTGGAGACTTTATTAAGATTTCTCGGCCCATTCATCCCCATAGGTTAAACAGTCACACTGTGAAGGCAAGGAATTCTGGGTGTCAGCTCACTCGTGCAAAAGCCCATCAGGAATTGAGTTGCACCTGTGCCACTGGCAGTCCGGATCTCTCACATTGACGAAGGAATGCTGGAGTAAGCTTCCTGTGCAGCCGTACCTTTTTATAGGTCTGTTCCAGAAGGCCCTGTGTATCTCTCTGCTTATTCCTTCTCATTGCCTTTTGATGCAAGCTGTTTAAAAAAGCAACAGGACAGCTGACAGGAAGCACGGGATTATAGTTATCTGGCCTCATCTGTGTCTCCCACGTCTATCCTTTTTTTCCTTTTCCCTTTTACGTGATTTTAAATAGTTATATGCTTGTGCTTGGTGATATGGTTGCTGCAGTGTTTACTGTGGTCTCTTGTGGCGCCACAGATTCAGAATTGTGTGCATTTTTTCATTAAAGATACAACAGCAGTCTCCAACTCTGCTCAGGCAACGTTCAAAGGCTGCCTGCAGATCCTGATGAAACTGCAGTGCCTCGGCCTTTTTATAGGCTGACAAAATAAAAGTCAAATAACAAATTAGGTCCTGGCAATAACATAATTATGTAAATTTGTTGCGTAACTTTGCTCAGCCTTGGAGACTTTTTCAAAGGTTCTCATTTGCCGCTAAAATTTTATCCTCTCCTCTCCTCTCCTGAAGGGGCTGACTCTTGCTGCAGTACAGTTCCACGGGCACTGGCAGCCCTCCAGGACTACGCCTAAGTGGTTGTTCTTCATGTGTAGACATGACATTAAACTTTGGAGGCCATCCAAACTGACTCTAATCCTGTCTTAAAACCCAACTTTAATATTACCTAATCGTTACTTCCTGATTTACCTCGTCTTCTTTTCTACTTTCTCCAACCTTGGTGATGTCCTCCATAATGGGCCTTGGGTCTTAACCCTTGTTCACTGTAAAAGCAATTGTATGTCTGCTGCATGCCCATTATAGAGGAGAGGTATTCCATTTACACACAATATGGAGGTAACTTTAACTGTCCCTGGGGTGTTAAACTGGCGATATGGAATCAACCACCCGTTATACACCCCGCCCGATTAGGGAGGTGTATAATGAGTGGCCAATCCTATATCGCCCAATTTACATCATTGCCAAAAGTTAAAATGGCCCCCTATGGGTGTCAGATGTATACCTGTTGAGACATTAGGAAGTGAATGTGGTGTATTTGAACTTTCAAAAGGCTTTCGATAAGGTCCCGCATAAGAGATTAGCATGTAAAGTTAAGGCACATGGGATTGGGGGCAAGGTATTGACTTGGATAGAGAACTGGTTGGCAGACAGAGAGCAAAGAGTTGGAATAAACGGGTCTTTTTCCGAGTGGCAGGCAGTGACTTGTGGGGTAGTGCAGGGATCGGTCCTTGGACCCCAGCTATTCACAATATATATTAATGATCTAGACGAGGGAACTAGATGTAATATCTCCAAGTTTGCAGACAACACAAAGCTGGGTGGGCGTGTGTGCTGTGAGGAGGATGCCGAGAAACTCCAGTATGATTTGGACAGGTTGGGTGATTGGGCAGAAGCATGGCAGATGCAATATAATGTGGATAAATGCGAGGTTATCCACTTTGGTGTCAAAAACAGGAAGGCAGATTATTATCTGAATGGCAATAGATTGGGAGAAGGGGAAGTGCAATGAGACCTGGGTGTCCTTGTGCACCAGTTGCTGAAGGTAAGCATGCAGGTGGTTAAGAAGGCAAATGGTATGTTGGCCTTTGTAGCGAGAGGGTTTGAGTACAGGAACAAGGATGTCTTGCTGCAGTTGTACAGGGCCTTGGTGAGACCACATCTTGAGTATTGTGTGCAGTTTTGGTCGCCTTATCTGAGGAAGGATGTTCTTGCCATGGAGGGAGGGCAGCAAAGATTCACCAGGCTGATACCTGGGATGGCAGGAATGACGTATGAAGAGTGATTGGGTCGATTGGGCTTATACTCGCTGGAGTTTAGAAGAATGAGAGGGGATCTCATTGAAACTTATAAAATTCTAACAGGACTAGACAGACTAGATGCAGGAAGGATGTTCCCAATGGTCGGGGAGTCCAGAACCAGGGGTCACAGTCTAAGGATAAGGGGTAAGCCATTTAGGACGGAGATGAGGAGGAATTTCTTCACCCAGAGAGTGGTGAACCTATGGAATTCTCTACCACAGAAGGCAGTAGAGGCCAATTCATTAAATATATTCAAGAAGGAGTTGGATATATTTCTTAAGGCTAAAGGGATCAAGGGATATGGGGAGAAAGCAGGGACAGGGTACTGAATTTGGATGATCAGCCATGACCTCATTGAATGGCGGAGCAGGCTCGAGGGGCCGAATGGCCTACTCCTGCTCCTATCTTCTATGTTTCTATGTTTTCTATGAATACACCTCTGTCACAAGCACACCTTATTGGGCTAATAACAGCTCCTCTGTTACAGTAGATATTCAAACTTGGTTTATAGCATACAGTTACTGTAGAGGTACATGAGATGTCACGGAGACAGACATGTTGCACAGCACAGGCTTAACGCTACATGAGTCATGCAGTGTTGGACGTGAGCAAACTGCTTTCTTTTTACTTAGTCTATTCGCATTTCTGTACCTAACAATAATTGACCGCATGCCTGGTTTTTAACCACAAAGTCCAATTTTGAAGTGGCCAGCTGCTAAATTTTAAATCAGACAGCAGACGTTTGTTTTCAATCCCTGCATTTATAAAACATGGTTGCACATGTCTGAGCAGGAATATTGGATTCTGGACCGAGCCACAATAGTTAGCAAGCACTGCATCCCTCCTAGAAGCACATTGATCACTGCAGCTGGAGCAGGTGTTTCTCTATTGATGTTCCCTTTGTGAAATGATTGTATCATATAACAGAGAAAGAGAGAGAAAATGCACAAGAGGAAAAGAGAACATTGTTAAACACAATTCAGTGATGTAGCAGACTGCAATAATCTGCAGCATTACCTTTCCTGGTGTCTTTTGCAACTCTGTTTCAAAATCAATTAAAAAAAAGTTGGACAACCACCAGAAGATAGTGATACCTGCTGTTAAATTAATGATGCTGCAGTTGACGTAATCAGTTAAGCTAATGTTGCAATTGGTCGTTCCCTGTTGCTAAGTGAATTATGCCATGCATGACTCCCTGTTGCTAAGCAGCTGATGTCAAAAAGGATTTATATCAGCGATGTTTCCTCCAATGGTTCCCTGCTACATTTCCTCCTTCTATTGGCTACGTGGCAATTCCAGAGTTGAAACCATCTGATTGGCAGTGATTTTTTGAATAAGATGATAGAAATTTCTAAAATGTAAACTTAAAATTTCTAAAAGGTAAAAATATGGATTTTAAAACAGAAGTCGATTTTTCTTCACATCAATATGTAAACCGTCAGGTAAAAGAGAGCGTCTCTGTCCTATAATTTGGAGCCATTAATTATGAAAGTTTTGAATGAATTTTTATCATCTCAAACAAAAACCCTCAAAAACCAAGCCAGGATCCCAACTCCTAGCACTCTCAATACCCTGCTCTTTCTCTGCTTGGCATTTAGCTAAAGGTGGCAACATTAGTTTGTCCTCCTGCCTGGGGCACAGCTGCTGTATGAGTTCCATTTAGCAGCGGGACAAAGAATTGGCAGAATTTGTCCAAAGTGCAGATTACTTCAAGTATCTATAGAGTGCGGGATCTGAACTCTCAGAACTCTGCCCTTCCACCAGCACTGCCAAAAGTAGCATATCAGAGACTGTTTATTTATTTTTATTCTTGGGTCTAACTCTCCTTCTCTGTGCTGCTTTAAAAAAAAAGTAATCAATGACTCAAAGGCTGGCTCTGGGCAACAGGCAACATTTGTTTATCCTAAATAAATCTCACTTGGAAACTGGACAATATATAGAGAAAATTGGCATTACAAAGTGTCTTTTCATTTGGTCATGGCAATTGCTCTCTCTTCTGCAGACCTAGCCTTTAAATAAAGTCAATCCAAGCAAATACACTGCACTCAAATGAGTTTAAAATAAACTAGATCAAAGGTTTTCATGCTTAAAGCTGACTGGAACCAATTTTCCTCTTCAATATTCCTACTGAAGAAAAAAAATGATATTATATCTCTCCAATACCCACCAAAATATATATTTTTTAAATTTTGCTGCAAGCCAAATTTCTCTGAGCTTCAAGTTTTTAATTCATAGTGACTAATTTGCAAACTCCCTCGTTAATATTTTACAGCCATTTTCAACCTCAGTTACAGAGATACAGCAAGCAAAATGTTGATGCTAGTGGTGCCATCACCGTGCCTTTGCCAGGCATCATTAAATCTGGGTGTTGCCCTTGTTCTATGTTCACCATCCATCCTGAACACCTCCAATTTCCAGTTGTGCAATGCCCCTTTAAATTCAGCTGAAATCACGTCCTGCAGGTCTGCATCACACCCGCTGCGCAGCTCGGAGACGCGATACCCGGAAGTCAAATTTAATTGGTACAATTGCATTCAGAGCGCAGATTCCAACCCGCCCAGTTGGCTTCCGGGTTTCCCCCATGTAATTCCAGGCCCCCCTGCCCCAGCATGGAAGTTGTCTTTAGATTACTATTGAGCCATTGTGTCAAGATTTCTATCTGTGCTGTGCACACAGATTGACATTGGGTCTTAAGGGACTAGGGTACTTTCTTTGATCATTTACATGTCATATTTATGGGTGTAACTGATTGAAAGAGGGGTGGAGATCAATTATTACAGATTTCCACTCATGTATAACCACATGCAATTACCAATCCAATTTTTCAGTGCCCCAGGAAGCACCCGCCAGTTTGTTGGTGGATGTAAATAAATTAAGCTAAACTGACATCATTGCGCCAATAACACGATTTCCCATTATTTAAATCGCCGTGGTGCTCTTCATCTACTCACCCCATATAAAATGGCATCCAGAGTTTCTAGCGACTCAACTGGAATCATTCCAGTGTGCCACTGGGGAGATCAGCAACATAAAAAGAAGAAAGACTTGCATTTATATAACTGATTTCATAACCTCTGGACATCTCAAAGCACTTGTGTTCTAATTCTGTTAGATTTCAGGAGATGGTTTTATTCCTGTTCCTGGCTGGGGTGGAGATCGCCTTTATAGAAGGTAAGTACTGTAGAAAATATAGGGACAGAGTGTTCTCCTGGACGAGTTTCGATTGCCTAGATGGGTCGGAGAGGAATTTCCCAGATTTTTTCTCCCAAATTGGCCATTGGTTTTTTTATCTGGTTTTTCGCCTCTCCCGGGAGATCACATGGGTTCGGGTGGGATGGAGAGTGATAGTAGATTTGAGGTTAGGATCAGATCAGCCATGATCTTATTGAATGGTGGAGCAGGCTCGAGGGGCCGATTGGCCTACTCCTGCTCCTATTTCTTATGTTCTTATGTTTACAGCCAATGAAGTACTTTTGAAGTATAGTCACTGCTGTATTGGAGGATATGTTGCAAATAGGTCAATTAACAGCCATAGATGTATTAAACAAATCACTAGTGCCTGAGCAAGCAATTTCATATGCCCCATGGACAACTGGCAGCAGTAAAATAAGGGCATGCAATTCCGGAGTGGCAAGATTCCTGAAAGTATCAGGAGTTATAGATTGAAATTATGGCCCGGAATTTCCCCCTTAAAAAAAAGGATGGGTTTGGAATGTGGGGGCAGTTAAAGTGTTAAAAATCGGATTCCTGACCTGATCCCGCCTCCAACCCGCCCACTTACAGTTTTAATGGTGGCAGGATAGGGGGAGGGGGCGGACAACCAGCCCACTCCCAGGGGGCGGTGCATCAATTTAAATATTATAATAAGGCTGGAAGCCTCTTTTTTCACCTCCATTTTGAACTTAACTGCATGTGGGCAGGCTTCATACATTTCATGAAACCCGGCAGTTAAACCGTGGCGGGGACTGGTAGATCCAGAAGTAAGTGGCTTTATACCTACCTCCTGGATCCGGGGTCCCTACATAACCCACCCCCGCGATCGGAGAGCCCCCCACTGTAAAGTCTGTGGGTTATATGATGAATTAATACACAGACTACAAGAGTAACTTTAACAGGACTTTACTATTCGAAGGTCAGGGCGAATCTGCCCAATAAATCCTTACACAGCACTTATATACCGGTGTGGTCACCACCGGTATTACAGTATACAGTAGCCAAGATAAAGTAGTGCAACCCTTAAAATAGTTCTCTTAAAGGTGGAACGTTACATACACTACAATCCTCCCTTTTTAGGTTAACAATATATACATATTCCCATTAATATAACATCTTAACATATATACAACTTTATGTGAAACAGTTCACAGATTCAGTCTCTCTGGAGGCTTCCGGACTCTGTCCGGATAACACCTCGGTGGTGTAGTCGTTTTCGGTGGTGTAGTAGGTTCTTCTGGCAAGGTCGATTCGGCTTGAAGGACCGTTTCAGGTTCATCGGATTCCAGTATTACCGGATCGGAGGTAGATGCTCTGGGTATCTCTGCTTCAACATTAGACGTATAGAGTTGTGGAGTAGGTTGGGCCTTTGTGGATGATTCTATGATCTGGTCAACATGGCGCCTTATTATGCTTTCACCAATGTCCACGGTATACATCAACGGTCCTAGCCTTTTTCCAATAGTTCCCGGCTGCCATTTCTCGGTACGGTAGTCCCGGGCCAAAACTTGTTGACCTATCTGAAAGGATCTAGTTGGCCTTTCATTCATGCCTTGAAATTGCTGGTTCTCTACGTCCCTTCTGACGTTTGGCTTAATCAAATCCAGCCGGCATCTTATTCTTCTATTGAAAAACATTATGGCGGGAGTTTGGTTTGTGACCGCATGTGTTGCATTCCTGTACGCCAACAAGAAGTTATCTACCTTATGTTGTAGATTTATGTCTTCATTACCCATGGCCTTTATGGCCTTCTTGAAGGTCTGGACAAACCTTTCAGCTAATCCATTGGTGGCGGGATGGTATGGGGCGGACGTATAGTGCTTGACCCCATTGCTTTTTAAGAACTTCCTGAATTCTTCGGACACAAATTGCGGTCCATTATCAGAACAGATCTGTTCCGGCAGCCCATTCCTGGCAAATATGGTCCTTAATACTGTGATGGTTTTTTCCGTGGTGGTGGAGGACATTTTTATTACCTCCGGCCACTTGGAGTGTGCATCCACCGCGATTAAAAACATTGAGTCCATAAATGGACCAGCAAAGTCGATATGTACCCTTTGCCATGGAGATGAGGGCCACTCCCATGGATGCAGAGGAGCTTGTGGTGGCGCGTTTTGGACCTTCTGGCATCCTAGACAGCTCTTGGTTATTTCTTCGATGTCTCCATCAATACCTGGCCACCACACAAACGCTCTGGCTAGGTTCTTCATTTTCACTCCACCCAGATGCCCCTCGTGAAGCTCCTTTAGTACTTTCTGCTGGAGTTTGGGTGGAATCACCACTCTAGATCCACACATCAAGGTTCCTCGGCACACTGACAGCTGTTCTCTTCTGTGCGAAAATGCTGGCAGCATTGGTTCGCCATGTACTGGCCATCCCTCCACCGTTAAATCGTAGACTCATGAGAGAGTCGGGTCATTTCTTGTTTCCTTTTCGATCATGGAATTTGTTACTGGTAGACATTCCATTATGGTTGAGTGGAACATCTCCACTGGGTCCACTGTAGTCGCCTCTTCTTCCACTGGCAACGGTAGGCGCGATAACCCATCAGCATTTCCATGCTGTTTGGACCTTTTGTATTCGATGTCATATTGGTGTGCCCCTAGTAGAACGGACCACCTCTGTAGCCTTTGTGCTGTCATAGTGGAAACGGCCTTGTTAGGGTTGAATATGGACACCAACGGCCGGTGGTCTGTCAGCAATGTAAACTTCTTGCCCTGCAGGTAATGATTGAATTTCTTTACTCCCCACACAAGGCTGAGAGCCTCCCTATCTATCTGAGCATAATTTCGCTCAGCGGAGGTCAATGATCGGGACGCAAATGCGACTGGCCTTTCCGAGCCATTTGGTAACTTGTGTGAGAGTACAGCTCCAATACCATAAGGGGAAGCATCACAAGCTAGACGAAGAGGTAGCATTGGGTTGAAGTGAGCCAACACTTCCTCAGAGGTAATCAACGCCTTGCTTCTGCGAAAGGCCTTCTTACAGTCCTCGCTCCACTTCCATGGTACTTCTTTCCGCAACAGAGCATTCAGCGGATGCAGCACCGTGGATAGATTTGGCAGAAACTTATGGTAATAATTAATCAACCCCAGAAACGACCTCAACTGTGATACATTTTCCGGAGCGGGGGCCTTCACGACCGCTTCGATCGTCAGGTCACTTGTGCAGCCCCTCTTGGTCAATGACATGACCGCAGTACGAGATCCGTTTCTGGAAGAACTCACATTTCTGGCCATTAACTCGAAGGCCATATTCCTTCAACCTGGTGAGCACCAGTTTCAAATTTGTGAGGTGTTCCTCCTCGTCTTCTCCCGTAATCAGGATATCGTCCAAGTAACACTGAGTGCTTGGAATACCCTGTAAGACCTGCTCCATGGCCCTCTGCCAAATTGCTGGAGCCGAAGCTACTCCAAAAACCAGTCTATTATATCGATACAAGCCTCTGTGCGTGTTGATTGTGAGATACTGGCGTGACTCTTCCTCGACCTCCATCTGTAAATATGCTTGTGCCAGGTCTATCTTGGTGAAGTGTTTCCCGCCAGACAATGAAGCAAAGATATCCTCAATCCGCGGAAGCGGGTATAGTACCGTGTGAAGCACCGGATTAACTGTGATCTTGAAGTCTCCGCAGATGCAGACCTTCCCCGGTCCCCCTGGCTTGCTACTTGATGAAGACTTCATGACGGGAACAATGGGCGTGGCCCACTCACTCCAGTCCACCTTCAACAGTACCCCTGCACGTTCAAGCTCTTCCAGTTCTGCCTCCACAGCAGGTCGTATCGCGTAAGGTACCGATCTGGCTTTGAAAAATTTTGGGCTTGCATGTTCTGCAATCTTGATTTTTGCCTTAATTCCTCTCAGTGTTCCCAGTCCCTGCTGGAATACCTCTTTAGCCTCGTCCAATATTCTGGACAACCGTTCAGGTTTGACATCTTTCTTTCCGAAATCTACCGTCATTGTGTTTAGTGAGTGCCAGTCTATCTTTATTTTCCTGATCCACTCCCGTCCCAGAAGTGGTGGACCTCCCTCGGGTAGTACATATAAGTCCATTCCTTGGTGATCTTTGCCCTTGTGTCTCACCTTGACTTTTATCTTTCCGATGGGGTATACTTTATGCCCCGTGTATGTCTGCAATACTATCTCCGTATCCCGTAGGGGAATATGTTTGAATAACTTTTTGTAATCTTGTTTATTCATGACCGTCAACGCCGATCCGGTGTCCACTTCCATCTTCACTTGGACTTTTGCAATCTGCAGTGTGACCCAGATAGTTTGTCGGTCAGCTTCTTTACTCACATTGTGAATCCTCAGACTACCCAGTTCCTTGCTGTTGGGGTCTGAATCCGAATTCAGTTCATCTGGACTCTTCACAGTCACCTTATGTACCTTTCTGTACTTCTTCTGCGGTGACTTATTGTTGCTGGTCTTCTTTCCTGACCGGCATACTTTAGCTATGTGACCAAGTTTGCCACATTTTCTACATTCCTGGTTTTTAAACCAGCATTGGTTCTGGTCGTGTGTTGTCTTCCCACAACGGTAACATTTCGTTGTACCCAAAGTCATTTGATCCACACTGAGTACCGCTGTCTTCAGCTGCATTTCCGCCGTGCCTCTCGCTGCGGCTTCGTGCGATGCTGCAATAAGGACAGCCTTATCAAGTGTAAGATCGTTCTCTTCGAGCAGTCGCTTTTGTGTTCCTTCCTTCGACATCCTGCACACGAACTTGTCTCTCAGTGCCTCTGTCAGATTTACCCCAAACTGACAGTCTTTTGCTAGCCTACGCAGTTCAACCAGGTACTCCGCGTTGCTTTCCTCCTTTAGTTGCGTTCTCCCATAAAATTTAGTTCGTTCCGCTAACATCAGCGGTGTGGGGTTCACATGATCCTTCAGGACAGCAACAATATTCGCGAAAGACTGATCCGCCGGTTTAGCTGGTGATAGAAGATGCTTCAATAACCCATATGTCTTCGCACCCATTGAGTTTAGTAAGGTTAGAGCTTTATCATAATTTGCTATCTTATTGACCTTACAATATATCTCGATGCGTTCTACATATGTGGTCCAATCTTCCACATCAGAATCGAATTAGTTGATGTTGCCACGCTTAGGCATCTTCACAATCTTCCTGAGAAACAACAACGAAATTTTTCTTTAACTTTTTTTTTCCAAAAATGGCGGTTTCCCGCGCTTGTCTTCTTCCCCCGCCCACTTTCAAAATGGCGGTTTCCCGCTCCTGTCTTCTTCTCCGCCTACTGGCGGGAGGGGTAAGCTTTTCCCTCGGGCGACGACCGCTGGCTTTCGGGGTTCGCAGCCTGCGCGCCGGCATCAGTGTGTTCTTTGTTCCCTTTTCTCGGCAGGGCAACCGGCGCTGGGGACAACCCGTTGACGGCGAACAGTTCCAGCCGCTGGCTGAATCTCCTCGGTCTCCCTCGCTCGGCTCTGTCTCTCCCGCTCGGTCGGGCTCTGTCTCTCCCTCAGCGGCTTCCAATCGCGCCTCCCAGCCCTCTCGCAGTCCGGTCCTTTCCTCCCCCAGCTGCGGCTGAGTTCTCCGCGGTTTCTTATTTTTATTTCTTCCCGCGCCTTACGATCCCGATCGCAGCGCCTCGCGGCCTCGGTAGCTGCCCGGCCTTTCGCCGGTCGCGGTTGAGCTGCCTCACTACGCTGTTGCGTCTCCCAGCCCGCTTGTAGCCCGGTCTCTCACACCGGCTGCGTTCCCGCTGGTAGCCAGGTCTCTCACACCGGCTGCGTTCCCGCTTGCACCGCGGCTTCCGTGCCCCGCGCTGCCCCAGTCTCAGCGCCTCTGGGCCCGACTTCTGTCCGGCTCCTTTCCCCCCCGACCGTGGTCGAGTTCACCGCCCTTCCTCCGTTCTTTTTTTTTAATTTTCCCCCTACTCACAGTCAACGTGGCCGACTTGCTTCTCGTGGCTGATCGGCTCACTCACCACCGTGGCAGAAGGGACGATCACTGCCTGTTGCTGATGGAAGGCTTCGTGTCTGAATTCTTCCTTCTTCCTTGCTCTGCAGACTCGAGTCTTCTCTCAGCAGAATGACGAGGGCGGGTGCCTCCTCTCGACGCTCGTTAACTGCTTCGGATGTATCGCTGCCGCAGGGTAAGATCGAACTCGTCGCCACTGTAAAGTCTGTGGGTTATATGATGAATTAATACACAGACTACAAGAGTAACTTTAACAGGACTTTACTATTCGAAGGTCAGGGCGAATCTGCCCAATAAATCCTTACACAGCACTTATATACCGGTGTGGTCACCACCGGTATTACAGTATACAGTAGCCAAGATAAAGTAGTGCAACCCTTAAAATAGTTCTCTTAAAGGTGGAACGTTACATACACTACACCCACGAGGCCTCCGATTGCCTCCCCAGGCCTCCGATCCCCATCATGAGGCTTCCCCCCACCACTGATGATCTGATGATGCTGATACCTCCCTCACCACCCCCCACCTCCCGCCCCGATCCCTGGCTGACACCCCCTCCCCCCGCCGATCTTCCAACCCCACCCCCTGCCGATCCCCGGCCGACCCCCCTTCACCTCTCTGTTCCCCAATCCGCCGGGTGACACCCCCCCCTGCCGAATCCCAAACCACCCCCCACTATCCCTGACCCAGCCAGCCGTTCCCCTCCCCCCCCCCTCCCCCCACCCTGCCATCTCTCCCCCGGACCGAACTCTTGCTCCCTCACCACATCTGCAGGCCTACCTGCCCGCAGCCAGCCAGCCCCTCAAACATGGCTGGCACGGGCGGGAATCTGAGGCCTCGCATGCAAATCAGACCCTGCCATTAAAGTCGGCAGGGCCTGCGGGAAACCCGGCCTCCAACCCGGCCCCCAACCCGCCTATATGTCCCCTACATGTCTCCTAATGCAATACCACTACCTAAATAAATTGGAAAAAATGCTACTGTATGAACATTCAGCTAGTTCAGGAATGTATTATGCAAGTAAACGCTTGCCCTTCAGGCAGCTGACATTATACTTTCATTTTAAGGAAATCCGTTTTTCTACCAACATTTGATTCACAAAGGAAAGTTGCAGAGTGGTTCATCAGCAAACAAGGCTATCTTTGCAGCCCTGGCTCATGAGACCTCTATAGCATCCATGAACACTAGCAGAAAACAGATATAATGAAGCACATGCTTCCACAATTGTAATCATCGAGCACACCATCGGCATGCTGAAACAGTGGTTCAACTGTCTGAAAAAATTATGAGGATGTTCTGCAATATAAGTCTCTTAAGTTATCAATGATTGTGATCGCCTGCTGCATGTTGCACAACTGCAAAGAGTTCTTAATTAATTTTCTCTCCTTTTCATGTTAAACTTTTCCCCAATCCTCACATCACCTGAAGGTGTTGCCTCCTTGCTGAAGTTTGGATTTTATTTTGTTCATTCATGGGATGTGGGCTTCACTGGCAAGGCCAGTATTTATTGCCCATCCCTAATTGCCCTTGAGAAGGTGGTGGTGAGCCGCCTTCTTGAACCGCTGCAGTCCCTGTGGTGAAGGTACTCCCAGGGTGCTGTTAATGAGGGAGTGCCAGGATAAACTTTTACAGCTCTCAGGGGAAACCCCGCAGGCTTTTGCGGACCGGCTGTGGCCGGTGTACCGGAGGGCCTGTCAGGGGACGCCGGACCGGGTGTTCCTGAACGGGGATTCCCTGACGCATTGGCTCCGTTGCCTGGTGGCGAACAGATTGCCACAGGTCCGGGCCAAGGTAGGAGCCTGGTTCGACCCCAAAAATCCCCAGACCACAGAGATCTTACAGTAATTAGGCAGCTCACTCTGGCTTACAAAAACGGTAGAGGAGCCGATACACACCCACCCAAGGGAAAGGTGCATGAGGTAAAACCCGGACCGGGTAGGAAAGAGTGGCACCAGGAAGGGAGTAACCCCCCGAACACCAAGATCAATTGTTATGGGTGTGGGAAGGATGGTCACTGGCGGAAGGAATGCAAAAACCCTTGGAAAGATAACAAGGGAAAACATCCCACAGCCCCAGCCCAAAAGGCGGGGGCAGGGACCCCTTCCGCAGAGGTCGAGTCACTTTTGGACACCATGAGGTCCTTATTGACTGGCCAGGGGAGAGTAGCAGCCGCCACCGGTGCTCTCACCCCGTCTGCCCCATCCAACCCACAGCCGTGACTAGAGCCAGAGCAGCCTGTTTATCTGTGTTCTCTCCGATACGATAAGTGGAAAAGACCCCTTTTGGAGATGGAGGTGGAGAAGGTGACGAGGACCTATCTGTTAGACACGGGGGCATCATGCACCGTGGTCTACTCAGCTAACCCCACCACCTCACCTCTCTCCAGCGGGGTCCCATACAGTCTTTCGGGGTTCATGGATAGGGAACAGGCTGGCTCGTTTTCCATCCCGCTCACCATTCGGTTAGGACCGCTCCGCTCCAAGTGGACCTGTGTCATGATGAAATGGGACGTGGAGGGTGGAAGAGGGGTCCTGGGAGCCGACTTTATCGTAGACCATGAGATCCTAGTGGATTTAAGGAATCACTGCCTTTGGAGGGCAGGTAAAGTAAAGAATGGAGAGATCGTAGTAATCCTGGGAAAGGAAGGGAAGGGGACCCTCTGCACCATGAAGCCCAAAGAGGATTATAACCTCAGGCTCAATGTTACGTCCGTGTATAATAAGACACAGACTGCGGAGAACGGTACAACAGGTGTTTACTCAACGTGGCTCACACTGCAACTGATCTGTACAGATTACTACTCAGTGTTATATACAGGTGTGGTCACTGCCGGTACTGCAGTATACATGAGCTGTAAAAAATAGTTCCCTCCTTAAAGGTATATACATTATTACACTCAACACCCCACCAGAGTTCCAGGCATTTGTGCAGGCCCACCTGGCCACATTTGCCACTCACAAGCACGACTGCAGGAGGGTCACAGGGTTTGAGGTCAGCGTAGACGGGGACCCCATGGTCCGACCACAGAAACAGTATAACTTCCCCAGGGAAGCAGAACCGGACATGGAAGCAGCCATGTCCTCGTTAGTGCAGCAGGGAGTGCTGAGACCGATAGCTACCCACGTGAATTCTCCATTATGGCCAGTCAGAAAGCCAGACAATTCCTGGAGGGTGGACTACCGAGTGCTCAATAGTAACATCCCAGCCTGCGCACCCACAGTGGCAGCAGTTGCCGACCTGATCGGGAGTATTCCAGCATCCATGACCACTTTCACGGTGCTGGATATTTCAAATGGGTTTTGGTCCATCCCTGTAAGGAGGGAGGATCAGTACAAGTTTGCCTTTATGTTTAAAGGGCAACAGTACACGTGGAACTACTTGCCTCAGGGCTTCCACAACAGCCCCAGCATCTTCCATCAGTGCATGGCAGGCAGTTTGAAGGACTTTAGTCAGCCCGGACAGTTGGTACAATATGTGGATGACCTGCTCCTGTTCACGGATTCGAGAGAGGAGCATGGCCCGCTATTGGCCGAACTGCTGGAGCTGCTAGGGCAGAAGGGTTTCAAAGTAAATCCAAAGAAAGTGCAGATCGGCCAGCAGGAGGTGAAATTCCTCGGTCTGACTGTGCGCGCTGGAGAAAGGGCCATAGATACGGTTAGGAGGGAGGCGGTACAAGAACTACCGGTCCCTAACACAGTAACGGGTGTGAGGTCGTTTCTAGGGCTAACCGGGTACTGTAGAGTTTTCATTGAGGACTATGCAGCCACCACAGCCCCTCTGCTCTGACGCCTACACAAGGGAGTGGAGTGGCTTTGGGATGAGGGTTGCCAGGCAGCATTTGTCAGGCTCAAGAAAGACTTGCAGACCACGCCAACTCTAGGGGCCATAGATGGGGGGAAAGAGTTTTTCCTGGAGGTAGCAGTCAGCGGGGACAGCCTGAGCGCTGTGCTGCTCCAAGAGCGGCACGGCCGGCTGCGGCCGGTGGTCTACTCCTCCAGGATACTCACTGATGTGGAAAGGAGCTATTCCAACTGTGAGTGGCACCTTTTGGCCAAACATTGGGCTGTGAAAAGATCATTGATCTTCACAGGCACCTCTCCCATCACCCTCCTCACCCATCACACACCCACCCACATGCTTCTGGACGGGAGGATCAAGGATGGAACAGTGAGCAGTGCCCGCTGGACCTTGCTCCTCTCACAGATGGATCTGAAGGTGAAGGGTCTCTGTGAGCCAAAGCTCGCAGCCAACCTGGTATATCCTGGAACAGCCCACCGGTGTTCCATTGAAGGGGTTTGGGAAGTAAACATAGGTTTACGGGCCAGGATACATCCCACAGGCCGCGAGATCTATGTAGACGGTTCCAGCACGGTATCTGCTGGCGAGCGTCTCACGGGGTGTGGAGTTTACGACCCAGCGGCAAACATTGCCCTGGCGATTAAGCTCCCCAGCACCATGAGTGCCCAGCAGGCTGAACTGTCCGCGGTGGTGTACGTTGTTACACACCTCGAAATCTTCCCCACCCGCTACACAATTTGCTTGGACAGCATGTTCACGTGCAATTCGTGTACGGAGTACCTGGCCATCTGGTCCCGCCGCGGATACACCTCCGCTGACGGGAGACCCCTCACAGTAAAACCCCTGCTGGAAAAGATCCTGGCAGCAGTGGGGGAGGAAGGGGAGGTTTTCATAAGGTGAAGGCCCATTCCTCCACAGAACCCCACGGCCAAGCAACCAGCAGGCGGACTTGCTCGCCAAGGAGGGTGCCCGCACAGGCACTTTCTGGGGCCCATTTGGGTCCAGACCCATGGCGGTGGTCAGAGGTAGGGACGGGACCCAAGGGAGTGTAGGGGTGGTGTTAGCCCCGGACCTTAAGATGGTCCAAGCCCAAGACCCCGTCCTAAAAGCAGTCCTCAGCGCAGTTGCTGAGGGAAAGGGAATAGAAGGTCCGTACGGCACAGCGACTCTCTCCGTTAAAGAGGGCATGCTGTTCCGGGGGGAACAGTGGGTGGTGCCGCAGCAGCACCGGAGGGAATTCCTTCAACTGGCCCATGAGGGTCCAGAAGCGGGACACCCCGGGCCTGAGACCACATGGCAGTGGGTGGAACAGGTGGGATGGTGGCCGGGACTCAGGGACGATGTCCGCGAGTTCTGTGCAGGCTGTCTTGTGTGCGCTGCAAACAACCCTGACCCCCACAAAAGGAAGGTACCTATGGGACACGTCAGGAGGGTAGAGGGACCATGGCAGTCCATACAGCTCGACTACATCGGGCCCCTGCCCACCGCCCAGGGAGGCTATAAGTACTGCCTAGTCCTGGTGGACGTGTTTACTAAGTGGGTAGAGGCCTTTCCCTGCAGAACAGCCACAGCTCTGGGTACTGCCAGAATCCTGATCCGGGAAGTGTTCTCGCGGTGGGGACTACCACAGTTTGTGGAGTCCGACCAAGGGAGTCACTTCACCGGACAGGTGATGCAGAACACCCGTATGCTGTTAGGCATTGAAGGGAAATGGCACGTGGCCCACAACCCCCAGTCATCCGGGATTGTGGAACGTATGAATCAGACCTTGAAAGAAAGGTTAAGAAAGGAAACGGTGGACTCGCCCCGTAAATGGGCCGAGGTCCTACCGTTGGTTTTGATGGGGATCCGGGCCAGCCAGTCTAAAAGCACGGGGTATTCCCCGTACGAGCTAATGACTGGCAGGGTTGTGTGGACACCCACCCGGTGCTCACGGAGGGTCAGCTCAGAGAGGTCAACTGGGACAGGTTCGCCCGAAACCTCTTTGAGCACCTGAAGCAGGTCAATGAGCAGGCGGCTGGGAACATGGGAAGGCAGCATCGGAGTAACCGATTGCTGCTCGAACCCAGAAAGCACCATGAGTGGGAGGTAGGAGATCAGGTCATGGTGAGAAACTATGCCCGAGTGGGGAGTTTGGAGCCATTGTACATGGGGCCCTACAGTATTGTAGATAAAGCCAGCCCCATGGTATACGCTGTGAAGATGCCCCAGCGTACAAAATGGTTCCATATCAACCAGTGTAAGCTGTTTACGCCTGAAAGGGGAAAACAGCCAGTTGGGAAAAGGTCTGAGGATAAAGGTCCTCAGCCTGCAGCAGGAGCGAGTTCACAGACTGCACAGGCAGGCGCTGTGGCTTGCTTAAAGGGAGGGGCCATCCCGCCCATCGATTGGGACACTCCCCCACTCTTCTGGGATCAGATGAGGGGGAGGGACCTGAGGGCGAAAACCCCGCTCCTATCCCAGGTGTAGAGAGGGAGGGACCTGAGGTCGAAAACCCCGCCCCGGACCCAGCAATGGGACCTGGGGGCGGAGACTCTCAGCTCGCAGCAGCAGGCTGCGAAAAGTTACCTGCCTCCAGCCCAGGTTCGGGAGGGGTCAAGCCTGAGGGAGCAGCGGTTCGGGTTAAAGGCCCAGCCCCCAGAAGGTCCTCATGGACGCCCCAGCCGAGAAAGGCATGGTCACCAGCCCTCCAGTTACCAAGGGCCGGACCTCGAGCCAGGGAAGGGTCCAAGGACAGAGGTCCTCAGCCAGCAGCCACGGGCTGCGAGGGACCAACAGGGAAGGACGGTGCGGTCACGCCGGGGTGGCGGTGAGCCGCAGTCCGACCAGAGATTAGCCTGGCCGCCCGGAGACTGGCGGCGGATGTATATAGTTTTAGTTTAAGCTTTGGTTAGTGTTTACTTGTTAAGTTTAATTATTTAGCTTAGGCTTGGGTGTTTTAGTTTAAGTTAAATAAGGTGATGGGTAGTTTTAAGTAAGCAATCTGCTAAGAGTGTGTATATTTGGGGTCGAGGTCGCGGGACCCAACCATGCTTCACCAAGCCAGAGAATCTCTTGGGGACCTGGCTGCATGTTTTTGTATCTTTTGCAGAAAGACTTTCAGGATGAAGGGTGTCGTGATCCTATTCGCCCTGATTGGAATGAGCGTCGAAAGACGAGGCGACGTCCAGGACTCCCACATCTACGGGTGCTCGGGAGACAAGGCGCCCACAGCGGTCGATGGGAGCGGTGAATGGGATGCGGAGGAGACCGCCGTCTGCTTCCACGAGGGAAGGTGGCCAGGATGGCTAGGGTCCAATTCGTCTCAATACTCCAGCCAAACCAGATTCATGTACGGGGAGACCTCCCTCCTGTGCCCCAGGGTACGGGTCGTTACCACGAGGGTCAGCGTCACCGTTGGAAAGCAAATATGTTTGACGTGTAAAGGACACATTCCACTGGATAGGTGGTGGTGGCTCAGGAAGCTGAGCAAAGACATGAGGAACCCCGAAGTCGAGTGGGAACAGTTGGGGAACAACACCCACCGGACGATCACAGGGACTCATGGAGGATTAAGTGTGTGTTGGGGCAAGTGGTGGGAACTAGATCAAGGGATTTATATCTGTATGTGGGGGTCAGAGGAGGTCTGCCCTGCAGGCATATCCATCATTTTCCACCGGCAGTGGCACGACACCGGGGAGGGGATGAAGTAGGATACCAGCCTGAATGTGTGTGCGGCCCCATACACCCCGATCCCAGTCAATGCCACTGAGCTTGTGCCCCACCCACGGCGCAGGTGGCGAGGATACACAGGGAAGGGTGCCCCACCACCACCAAGGGACCAGGGAATGGGTTGGTACTAGTCCCCACCGATCAGGTGCTGTACCAGGGGGTACACTACGCAGTAGCCTCTGTGATTTTAAATCTCACCGAGGTACATTTACCGGAGTGGTGTCCCAAAGAAACAGAGCAGTTATACCAGGCCCTATTAAAGGACATGTTCAAGAAGTTTTACGAGTTCGATTTTGCCCACGTGGACAAAACCGAACTGTACACCACAAACCGAGAGTTTTTGGGTAATGCAGGGAGAAAAAGAAGGGGAGTATGGAATGATGTTTTTACTGTGTTTAACACTGGGTCCTCTGTCATCAACAGTTTAGATGACATAGAGCTGCAGACCCAGATAAATGGTTTAAAAACACAGTTAAAGAAGATATTACTGGATGAGAACAAGGTAGTGGGCTCGGAGTTGCATGAGGACCAGGCCATGACGGTCCATTTGAAGGAAATCATAGCGGAGTTGGAAAAGCACGCAAAGACGGTACATGCTCTCATAAGGGAGGACAGAAATGCTTCTGACCAGGCTGCGCAGAATGAGGTGTGCGCGTTATACGGGGTGTGGTTACTGGGCGAGGGCCGCAGTAATCTGGAGGATTTAAAACAGGGTTTGGTCCCCTCCTGGATTAGCAACAAGCACTTCGCAGCCCTCCACCCTTTTGAGAATGCATTAAGCCCGTGCCAACTCTGGCTAGCCTCCGAAGCCTATCCAGTCCCCGTGGATTGTGGGCGGTCCAACCACACAATCATGGGAGTAGTAGTTAGGATGCCAGTCATGGGTAGGACAGCCCAACCCGCACCAGTATACAGGGTTGAGAACATTGGAGTCATTCAAGGGGGTGCACACATTCGTTTCACAGCGGCCCTGCCTTACATCATTAAGTGGGAGCACGCTATGACAGGTACTGACCTCTCAGGGTGCCGGAGTCGGGGAGCACACATAATCCTGTGCCCCCAGCACTTGAATGCCTATTCGAAACCACAGTGTGGGTTCAGAGCTGCTGGTGCAAAACCTATAAATTGTACCATGGAGGCAATGGCACAAGGCCATGTTCCCCCGCAGGTGGCATATATAGGAGGTGGGACATATTGTGTCACCACCGGCGCGTCCCACTATCAGCATGGACAGCATAGCTGGTGTCCAGTCAGTGAAAGCAGCTTCTGTTTTAAACCCGAGGCAGAAGTTCAAGTGGCCCAGGAGCGAATTGTCCCCATTCCTGAACCCTCCACTGTTCACCTCACTGTGAAGGAGAATTTTACGGATTTGCAAAAGTACGTAGCCCACTTTGGCTATGAAATTCCCCCTCTCCCTGAACACCTTACCAAAATACTCAAAGCCGTTATAGTTTCACAGAAACATTTTTACACTCTAGAGCAGAAAACAGTAGAAATAGGGACTAAGATATTGGATATTGTGATTCCACCCTAGTGGGACATCTTCAATAACATAGGGGTCCCTTTGTGGATCACACTGGCTTCCCACATTCTCATGGTTTGCCAGTTAGGGATAGTGTTGTATCTAGTTTGCATTCAATGTAAGGGAAAAGGTCAGTTGTTAGAATTCCGTAACCAGAAGATCTGGAAGGAACATTATGTAAAGGTGGAGGGAGATACGCCCGTTTAAGTCTTTTTCCTTGTATTTTGATTAAAGGTTGTTGTTTTTTTGTGTTTTGGTGTTTTTTAATAAAGGTTTTTCTGTTGTTTTTTTGTGACGCGGTTAATAAAGATGTATGTGTACCAAGTGGTGCAGGGGTGTTGGACCCCCTCCATGCTTGGATGTGTGTCAAGTCTGTGATTTATCCTATGTATGCTGATGTACACTACATTTTCACGGAATGGGAAGTGCCTGTGTCGTGGATATATTAGATAGGTAATTACAGGGGAAGGTTGACTATGGAGGGTCAGAAATATTTGCTCACTTTGTAAAAGTATGATACTTCAAGCAAGTTTTAGTATCACGGGGGGGGGTGTAAGATTTGCAAAATTTCTACATTTCCCCAAAGGTTATTAATAAGAAAAGGGACCCTGCTTGGACATTTTAATGAAAAAGAGTACCCAAGATGGCGTCTGCGCCTCGTGGCAGAAAGCCTGTGAGATTTTAAAAACTTGAACTCTGCGGCACAGGCAGCTTGTGGAGAAATCGAAACCAAAGCTGCAGTTTCTGTGAAGAGAGACTTTGCATTTTGAAAACCAGACAGGACTTTGAATTATGTATTAGACCAAATCGGAGACAGATCAAACCCAGTTAGGCCTATAGTTAAGGCCATCAAGCAGTTTGCATAAATAATCAGGAACAGCTTAAAGAAGCAATCGAGGCTGGACAGGCCCATTAAGATGTATTAATAACAAAACAAGTCAATTTTCAGGCCAGTAGATACGATTACCGGCCATCTAAAAACAGTTAGTGTAGATTGCTACCAATATTTAAAATAGCCCGCCAAGATTGGGACAAAGAACTAACCTGATTTGGCGTGCAGATAAGGGCCATCCGAAGAAGTATAATTGTAGGCCCACAGGCAACCTTCTCTCTCTGTTCTCTGCCCTTGCAGCTGGCTCTGGCTCTGGCTCCTCGCCCTCGTGGCTACTGCTCTTCCCCCGTCCTACACTTACCGCCCGGCCACTGCCCGTGCCTTCCCCATTCCATCAGGGATGCCCGGCATCGTGCCAGGCGGACACAGACAAACCAGGCCAGGCGAGGTGGGACGCGACGAGGCGAGGTGGTGAAGAAGACGAATGGAAAGACGATTGAAGAAAAGCTTCGAATAATCGGGCCTTCAGTCCAGCTGACCTGCGACTATCTTCATGCAAACTCCAACTGCCGGCTGAGGAAGAGGAACCATCATCCCTGCGCGGTAAAGTACCCAAGCAGAGACGTTAACTTTGGGGTACTTGTACCTGGACAATGCCCTTGCAGCACCCCGAGACCACGTGATGATGGCAGGCTCCAGAGAGCACAAAGAGCGAACACCAAACCCCACCGCTGTTTTAAATTCGGCAGATCTTTTGGATTGGTGAGCATGAATTCTGACCCCTCATAGCTTAACCTAGTTAGGTATAGGGGGTGGGATAAGGATAAGGGGATTGTTAAGATAGTTTTCCCTTGATGTGCCGTGTGTTCCCCATTCCCTGTATAAGTATAGTTATTTTGTATTTTGCCTGTAAAAGTTTATTCTGGTAACTTTTCATAAAATTGTGTTAATTTCTTCTTCAATAAAAATCTTGGTTTTGCTTACATCCAACCACCTGTCTACTCGAGTCTTTTCTGTATCGCCGCCTTGTACCTAAGTCCGGTGTCTAGAACCCAGGGGCGTGGGAGCGATTCGAACCACTCATAAACAGTCAGAGGCATAACTGACTGGGCGTACGCACCACCCCACACCACCCCCTACACTCCTGACTTGTGCCTTGTAGATTGTGGAAAGGTTTGGGGAGTCAGAAGGTGAGACACTCACCTGCAGAATACCCAGCCTCTGACCTGCTCTTGTTGCCACAGTATTTATTTGGCTGGTCCAGTTAAGTTTCTGGTCAATGGTGACTCCCAGGATTTTGATGGTGTGGGATTTGGCAATGATAGTTCTGTTGAATGTCAAGGGGCGGTGGTTAGGCTCTCTCTTGTTTGAGATACTCATTGCCTGGCACTTGTGTGGTGCGAATGTTACCTGCCACTTATCAGCCCAAGTCTGAATGTCATTCAGGTCTTGTTGCATGCAGGCATGAACTGCTCCATTATCTGAGGAGTTGTGAATGGAATTGAACACTGTGCAGTCATCAACGAACATCCCCACCTCTGGCCTTATGATGGAGGGAAGGTCATTGATGAAGCAGCTGAAGATGATTGGGCCTCGGACACTGCTCTGAAGAACTCCTGCAGTGACATCCTGGAGCTGTGATGATAGGCCTCCAACAACCACATACTGGCTAGGTATAACTCCAGCCAGTAGAGAGTTTTCCTCCTGATTCTCATTTACTTCAATTTAACTGGGGCTCCTTGATGCCACACACAAATATTGCCTTGATGTCAAGGCACGTCACTCTCACCTCACTTCTGGAATTCAGCTCTTTTGTCCGTGTTTGGACCAAGGCTGTAGTGAGGTCTGGAGCCGAGTGATCCTGGTGGAACCCAAGCTGAGCATCGGTGAGCAGGTTATTGGTGAGTAAGTGGTGCTTGATAGCACTGTTGACGACACCTTCCATCTCTTTGCTAATGGTTGAAAGTAGACTGATGGGGCATTAATTGGCTGGATTGGATTTGTCCTGCTTTATGTTGACAGGACAGACCTGGGCAGTTTTCCACATTGTCGGATAGATGTCAGTGTTGTAGCTGTACTGGAACAGCTTGGCTAGATGCATGGCTAGTTCTGAAGCACAACAGCTGGAATGTTGTCGGGGCCCATAGACTTTGCTGTATACAGTGCACTCAGCTGTTTCTTGTTATCACGTGGAGTGAATCGAATTGGTTGAAGACTGGCTTCTGTGATGGTGGGGAACTCAGGAGGAGGCCGAGATAGATCATCCACTCGGCACTTCTGGCTGAAGCCTTATCTTTTGCACTCATGTGCTGGGCTCTGCCATCATTGAGGATGGGGATGTTCATGGAGCCTCCTCGTCCAGTTAGTTGTTTAATTGTCCACCGCCATTCGTGACTGGATGTGGCAGGACTGCAGAGCTTTGATCTGATCTGTTGATTGTGGGATTGCTTAGCTCTGTCTATAGCATGCTGCTTCCACTGTTTAGCATGTATGTAGTCCTGTGTTGCAGCTTCACAAGTTGCCACCTCATTTTTAGGTACACCTGGTGCTGCTCCTGGCATGCTCTTCTACACACCTCATTGAACCAGGGTTGGTCCCCTGGCTTGATGGTAATGGTAGAGTGAGGGATATGCCGGGCCATGAGGTTACAGATTGTGGTGGAATACAATTCTGCTGCTGCTGATGGCCCACAGCATCTTAATGATTGCCCAGTTTTGAGTTGCTAGAGATATTCTGAATCTATCCCCTTTAGCACTGTGTTAGTGCCATACAACATGATAGCGGGTGTCCTGAGTGTGAAGACAGGACTATGCGGTGGTCACTGTTACCAATACTATCATGGACAGATGCATCTGCGACAGGTAGATTGGTGAGGACGAGTAGGTTTTTCCCTCGTGTTTGTTGTCTCACCACCTGCCGCAGTCCTAGTCTGACAGCTATGTCCTTCAGGACTCGGCCTGTAGTGGTGCTACCAAGGCACTCTTGGTGATGGACATTGAAGTCCCCCACCCAAATTAAATTCTGTGCCCTTGCTATCCTCGTTGCTTCCTCGGTGTTCAACATGGAGTACTACTTCATCAGCTGAGGGGGGGGGGCGGTAGGTGGTAATCAGCAGGCGGTTTCCTTGTCTATGCTTAACCTGAAGCCATGAGGCTTCATGCAGTCCTGTATACCACTGCGCTGCCTCCTCTGGTGGGACAGGACATACCCTGGCTTGGTCATGGAGAAGTCTGGGACGTTGGCTGAAAGGTATAATTCTGTGAGTATGACTATGTCAGGCTATTGCTGGACAAGTCTGTGGGACAGATCTCCCAATTTTGGCACAATTCCCCAGATGTTAGTGAGGAGGACTTTGCAGGGTCGAATGAGCTGGGTCTGCCTTTGTTGTGTCCGAAGCTGGTGCCGGGTGGTCCATCTGGTTTTATTCTTGTTATTGTTTTCCATAGCGGTTTGGTACAACTGAGTGGCTTTCAGAGGGCAGTTAAGAGTCAAGCACAATGCTGTGGTTCGAGAGCCAGACAAGGATGGCAGATTTCCTTGAGTATTGTGTGCAGTTTTGGTCACCTTACCTGAGGAAGGACGTTCTTGCCATGGAGGGAGTGCAGCGAAGATTCACCAGGCTGATACCTGGGATGGCAGGAATGACGTACGAGGAGAGATTGTGTCAATTGGGCTTATACTCACTGAAGTTTAGAAGATTGAGAGGTGATCTCATCGAAACCTATAAAATTCTGTCAGGTCTGGACAGACTAGATGCAGAAAGGATGTTTCTGATGGCCGGGGAGTCCAGAACCAGGGGTCATAGTCTAAGGATAAGGGGTAAGCCATTTAGGACTGAAATGAGGAGGAATTTCTTCACCCAGAGAGTGGTGAACCTGTGGAATTCTCTGCCACAGAGGGCAGTGGAGGCCAGTTCATTAAATATATTCAAGAAAGAGTTGGATATATTTCTTGAGGCTAAAGGGATCAAGGGGTATGGGGAGAAGGCAGGGACAGGGTACTGAATTTGGATGATTAGCCATGATCTCAATGAATGGCGGAGCGGGCTCGAAGGGCCGAATGGCCTACTCCTGCTCCTATCATCTATGTTTCTATGTTAAAGGACAATAGTGAACCAGATGGATTTTCCGACAATCCAGTAGTTCCACGGTTCACTAGCTTTTTATTCCAGATTTATTTAATTAAATTTAAATTCCCCTAGCTGCTATGGGGATTTGAACTCAGTCTCCCGATCATTAGTACAGGCGTACTAGATTAACTAGTAACCAGTAACTTAACCATTATGCTACCGTACCCTTAACTTGGATATCTTGCTGCAGGTCATTACTAGTACCTCAACTATTTGACCACTCTTTATGAATGAATCTAGTCTGTGAGTGCCACAACAAAGTCTGATCCTGTCCTAACCAACATCCATACACACTCACTTCCAGCAGCAGTCACTGAGTAGCAATAGCGAGCAAGAATCAAGACGGATTTTTCACTCCTTACCCCAGGGGTGCTGAGACCAATTATATTGCCCCTAATTCTGCCCTGCTAAGTCGAATGTGGACTTTCCAGGACTATACACCTCAGCAACTCATCGGATACATCTATCCCTAATGTATCCTTAATCCCACCTAGAACACAATGCAGAAGCTTTGAGACACAAGAAGGCATACAAAAAATCTGCAGCATTTCAGATGTTTCTTTGCAATTCTGCTCTATTTAATCCATCACAGTGCTCTACCACCTGATAAACACATGGCAAAGTCAACTCATCATCACCAAAGAATACTCTACACTTGGAATTAACTGCAGTCAGGGTAAAACCATTATGAATGGATTTTAGCAAGATGATATTTAGATGTGACCTGAACTCAATCAGCTGTAATGAAACTTGGTGGAGTTGTCATGGTAACCATCTAATCTATTTTTCAGATTGGTCACTGAGGATGACACTGGGTTGCCCCAGAGTCATCAATCCAATTAAAAAATAATCTAACAAAAGTGTCCCCTTCTTAGAGGGTCACAAACGATAAATACCCAAATCATAAAAAACAAAGAGAACTTGTCAAATTAAATGAGAATGTTATTTCCCATGTCGACCAAGCACTCCAGTCCCCGCGGTACCCGCCGGTGGCAGAAGGCCTCAAGCGTACCGGCAGACACCGTGTACTAACCATCTAATCTAAGGATTGAACTGGTAGAGAGTGATTGGTATGAGCAGTGCATTATGGGGGCACCTGATCTTAAGGTCACTGCAGCTGTAATACAAAGGTCAATGAAAAAAGGAATGAGTTGTGTCATAGCAGCATGGGGTTCAGATTTACATCGGCCTATCTGTCTACCAACCTCTTTCATGGCTTGTCTCAGTAATGTGACACTGGCTGTTATCAAATCTGTCGGATTACTGTGTTTATCATGTTGCTGCTTTTAGCCATTATTTAAGTTCCAGGCTAAAATATGGAGACAGAAACAACTGGTGCCTGGAAAGATGATGATAAATTAACTCGTGCTCACTCACCCTGATAGTGTTCAACAACTGTGGTGGTGGGTGATTTAAACAGCCCAGGTGAGTAACTTCAATCATTTTCTGCAGTTACTTTTTTTTACCTTTCTTTTTTTTTCTGCTCGCCCTTTCCTGAGCCATGTGCCAATTATTGTTAAAAATAAGAATCCCTCCTCCAAAACCATTACTGGCACCAATGGGCTTCTCAATGGGAATCCTCCTGTCTGATGTGTTTGGAAGAAAAGAAGGATTAACGGAGTGATGCCAGGCAGGAAGATCAGGCACCACAGGCCCACCCACACACTTGTATCTGCAGAAAGAAGTGAACTTGCATCACTTTGGCAAATAATTAGTGCATGCAGAAGGCTCCATTTCCCAAAAGAAGCTGAGACAACAGACCTGAGCACCACAAAAATATGAGCTTCGTTAGAGGCACCCCAGTCATAGTATGTCATGTTTTCAGTGGCAGTGCATGAAAGAAGGCACACCAGCATGATCAATAGTCACTCTAGTCTGATTAGCTGCACCCATGTTATGCCATTTTTGCAGACCCAGATGCACCTAGCTGGAATGATCATAGGGTCGGGATTTGCCGACAGGTGTACCATCTACTAAAAGGATAGCTGCAGTTGCTATCCAGCATAGGGTTAGTGTATCTAGTGACAATCGATGCAAGTCAGAACTTAGCTCCACTCCCAGGTAAGTATGCTGCAATGCTGATCTATGACTCTGCAGTGTCCTTGCCACTAATGCACGCCACACAACCGCTACTTCAGCTCCCATCAAATGGGAATTGGGTGCTGAGCTGCTCTGTCACCTGCCTGCAGGCTCGTGCCTACAGTTTTATTTTGCCTGAGTCCCTTGCCCGTTCAGCCTTAACAAAGGCAGCTAATGGATTGAGATGACTTCTGATGCTTTCCAAAGGTTTCCAGAATTTTTTCACCCTATTTCACACTTCCCTTTAATTGCCCTCATCTTTTTAAATTTCACTTGCATGTAATTTTCTGTTTTCTCAGTAGTGTGCTTCCTACACCCATACAAATCTGCAAATGACATTCTGCTAATGAGCTAACTCAAGAAGATTGGTTTCAAACAGCATACTTTTATTTGAGTCTGTCTAAAACCTATGAATAGTCACTTGGGTCCAAAGAACACTAATGGTGGAAAATCTCAGCTTAAATCCCTCAGCAATACTCTTGTTTAACACTGGAAATAACGTTTCCAGGAGACAAAAGTGCCATAAAAATAATGATACTACTGCAGTAAAAAAAAGTAAGAGTCTCAGCACATCTGTGCATTGCGAAACCCCTGATGGATTGTATTCTATCAACTAGTCTAGTGTTGGACCGTTCTGCTTGTCTAGTAAATAACTACACAGCTCTTTGGGGCATTGAGCCATACAAACCAGAAGGCCCCAAGTTCAAATCGCATGTTGTACTGACTCGAATTAACTGATCACAGCTGGGGCTGCGATAGGGGCGGTACAACTGACCTGGGGTGAGAAGGAGAAAAGTGAGCCATGGTTCTCGCTCCTTCTTACTTTGCAGAGGCACCTATAAATGCCAGTGTTTTTAATTATGCTTCTCAATGCCATATAATATTTAACAAGTGACAATGGTTGTAAGGTGTTTGGTTTCCTCGTCCTTACAAGGGTTCTTTGACTCTGGGTTTTACAGGAACAAAATGGTAGACGACACAAAGGCTTAGGTTCAACCCAAAACTGTTAGTTTATTAAAACCAACAAAACACAGACAAAAACCTATTGAGATTTGGCTGAAACGTACAATCACCCATACAGCCGGTTGTTACTGCTGTGTATTGTAGGCCTGGATTGGAGATGACCTGTCCCCGTCCTCCTTTATCTGACTGCAGCTGCCTACACAGCACAAACCCCTTGTAGAGTCAACTGATACTTACAATCACCCGTCCGGCTGGTCGTGGCCGACGTCGATTGCAGACTGGGAGCTGGAGATGACCGCCTTCCCTTCCTTCTTACACCTGGCAGTTGCTGTAGTCAGAGCCAACTTCTGAGAGAGAGAGCTTCCATGCGAAAGAGAGAGAGAGCTGTGGTGTGTTCCTTCTTATAGTTCTTTTAGTCACCTGGCCCCATGCTGGGCCTCCCCCAACCTATTTTGGTTGTCGGTTTGCTGAACTGTCTGACATTCACACCTCGTCAACCTATAATTCAATCACCGGAGGTGTACAGAGTTGTGAGATCGAAGATAACTCCTCTCCCGCTTTCTGTAACGCATATCCAATGTGATTTCTATTACTGTTGATGGGCGGTTGGCTGATTGACTTGTGTATCTTCCATTCCTGTCAGGAAGTCGATCGTGACCCCATTGTTTCAGTTAAACTCAGCATTGTCCAGATGTTAATTTTTCCCATCGAAACCAATCATGATTCAAGGCCTCACAGTTCAATGTCAATGTCCTTTTCAGGGTTAATCATGAGTCAAAGCTTTCATTGTCCAGTATCAATGTGTTCTCCAAGAACTGCAGACTTTGATGACTGGCACCTTTTCTGTGCCTCAAAGTTTAACCGTTTCATGCCCTTACCACTGGGCCAAACAGGCTTTCAGCATCTACAATGATACCTCTATGTAGGCCTATGCATGTTGTGCTGGGCGGTAAACTATAACCAGGGTTCTGTGGCTGCACTTGTGTGGCAGCACTGCCACAAGTCACAGCATGTCATATATGTTGTTCAAGTGGAATAAATAAAATGGCAGAGACATGAAAGCAGAAAACTTTGTGTAATGTTGAAGTTAATAGAAAAGTAGCAATAAAGCTGTAGAATACACTGACAATTAGCCAGGTGTATGGACTGTGCGGAATTCAGTGATACCCATTATTGGATATACTGCTACAACCAGAAAATAGGATGTGAGGCCTACAGTTACTGTATCGATTGGCGTACTCAAAACTCAGAATATCAATGTCAGGTAAATTCACACAATATATAATGGTAGACCCAGAAATGCCAGATTATGATTTTTGAAAAAGATTATATCGGAGCACAAAACCTCATTGGCCCATAAAACAGCAGGAAGGCAAAAATGAAATTATGGAAAAAGTTGAAGACAGAATGCATGCATCTGAACCAGATTCCACTAACTGATTTTTTCGCACTGGTTTCTCCCTGACCAGGAATTATTGCATGTATTTAGAACACCCAGGACTAGTTGCTTTACCAGAAATAAATAGAATAAACTTGGAATTGGACTATACTCACAACAGAAAACAATAATCACATCACCAAGGAGATGACAAAGGAAATTGGCAACCAGATTAAGGTACTTCAAGGTAAGCTATCAGTTTGAATTTATGAATCTACAGGCTGGATTTTCCGCCCAGAGGCGGGATGGTGGCAGGTTTGTGTTAGATCCGTGGTTCAGTGGATAAATAATTACATGGATGCTGTACATAAACAAATAACAGGTCTTTACTGGAGGAGGGTATTCTCTAGACTGGGGTACAGAGGCATGCGCACAGCTTATATATCGGTGTGGTCACTGCCAGTACTACAGTATACAGGAGCTGTAAAAAGTAGTTCTGACTTAAAGCACATACACTACAGTTTGGTCTTCAGCGGGTTCCGGTCCCGCTCTCGGTTGCAGCTGCCCTCCATTAAGGATTTTCCCCTGATTGGCCTCATTAAGGCTGATGTGCGTGCTTGCCGGCCCAATCGGTGAGTGCGGGTTGGCTGCTCGCACTTGATGACATGCTAGGAGCCTGGATATTTAAGGGGGCCATGTCCACTATGATTTTCATTTGCTTTCTTCTGCTTCCGAATGCTGGTTGCTGCAGGAATGGCAGCTCAACGGTCCAAAGCTGCTCCCCGTTTCGATGATGACTCCCTCCATGCTCTTGTGGACGGAGTAAGCGGATGAAAGGAGGTCCTCCTCCCTTCTGATGGATGGAGGAAGTCTCCTCAGCACACAAAGGCAGCCTGGCTGCAAATTGTTGAGGAGTTAAGTGCAAGGTCTGTGTGTACACGCACCTGGGTTGAATGATCTGCTGCGCTCAGCAAAAGTGAGCATAACATCACACTTACCTTCAACCTGCTCCCCATCTCTTCTCATCCCTATCACTCTGCATTGGCAACCTACTCCTGCACATTACAACTGAACCTAACAGCCCTTGCACCCTCACCCATCCCTCTCTCTCTATGTACAGAATCACTTCACCATCCTACTATGCACCCCTCACACTCGCTCTCACTGTTATGCAATGACAACAACCAACATCGCACAGGGAGGGACCTTGGTATTGGCACCTCACTCCATCTTTGTCTCCCTCTAAACATCTCTGTTATCCATTCTTTACACTGACTCCATCAATCTCACTGAAACTCCACTTGTGTCCCTCAGTGCAGGAAAAGAGAGCCCACAATAAGAGGGAGACGGGGAGGACAGGAGGAGGCCCACCATCCCTGGCACATCTAACGAACGCTGAGGAGGCAGCTCTGGAGATCATCGGAGGTGCAGAGGAGCTGGAAGCGGGGGATGGAGAGATGGGCACAGTACAGCAAGCTGGTGACAGAATTGATTTGCAACCCTCTTATTTAGATTTCATGAGTGACTGATATGGCATCTGATGTTCATAGAAATTGAGTTATGATCATCTGCACAATGGGATGTGTCTGCTACCTAAATATCACATGTCTAACTCATGCCTTTACTCCCCATCGAGAGCTCCCCTCCCCACTGTTCATAAGGAAGAGCCGGAGGAGTCGTCAGCGGAACCTGCAACCTCTGAGGGCGCAGTGTCAGCAGAATTGAGCGCACCCAGCACCAGCGCAGAGACGCACACCTTGGTGGGTCCTTTGCGAGATAGAGTAGTGTTGTCACCTGGTGTATCACAGCTCACAAGTGAACATGAGCAGATGGTGGAGATGGGGACAGCAGTGGAGAGTCCCCGTCAGAGGGTGCAGGATGGTCCTAGCTGTGCTCAGCTGCATGTGGATGCTGTGCATCTGGGACCATGCAGAGAGTGGTGCTGGAACTTCAGGAATAAGTGCAGGAGGGTCTGACTGGGTTTGCAACCATGGTAACTGCGAGTGTGCGGAGAATGGAGGAGTCCATGTCAAAAATGAGCAATGCCGTGGTGCATGCAATGGCGAATGTAGGTACCACCATGGAAAGGATGGCAACCTCCATGGAGGACATAAATCGCCAGACTCAGGAGAATATGGTAACACTTTTAAATAGGTGGTCAGCTATGGAGGATAGATGGGCATCTGTTGACGAGTGAAACCACAGGTTCATGGACGTCCTTGTTATGAGGAATGTCAGCTCAGAAATGGGTCCTCATAGCCCCACTGATGTACAGCAAGGTGCTCTCCAGCTACTTGCTAGCAGTGAAGTGCGGGTGACCCATGAGAGGCATGGTGGTAGTCGACAACAAGGAAGTGGGGGCTCCTCTCCAAGTGCTCACACTCTCATGCCACTGCGGAGCCCTCGGTCAGAGCCCCAGATGCCTCACCCAACTGAGATGGCCGTCTCTGCCCCTGCCCATACGCAGGAGGAGCAGGCTGTTGCGGAGCCCTCCAAGGCTTCCAAACCCTGAGGACACTCGCCAAAAGGCGTCTATGCAAGTGCAGCACGGAAGTGAGCAAGCTGCCGCTACATCTGTTGAAGCCACAGGAAAGCACCACGTAGAAGCACGCGTAAGAGAAAGCTAAAGCACAAATAGTCACATGGGTAGTCACTTATTTCATAGTATACCAATTTACGTTTGTGATGTTTATTTCTAGTGTATCAAAGTTATGCGATGTGAATAATTCAATGCATTGCCCTATGTGTGCTCAGAATTGGAAGTATCACAGTGAGGGGTGAGGGTGCCTTTCATCTGCAGTGATGGTGGGGAGAGTGATAGGAATGCATTGTTCATTGTTCAGACGCTGTATTGTGTGGAATGGAGGTCCTACCAACCCTCATGTGCATCTGCCAGCGACATGTATGTACAACGTAAAGTTATGCAAATCTGGCATGGATTATTCCATCCCTTGCCTGACGGCCAGCAATGAGGTCGCGTGCTGGTAGCTCTGGGACAGCCGCCTCTGCCAGGTGTTCCTCATCTGCAGCCTCCTCCTCCTCCTCCTCCTCCTCCTCTGAGGAGGAGGAGGAGGCTGTGCGCTGAGCCACTTGTTCCTCAGGCAGCGGCCAGCCATGCTGCTGTGCAATGTTGTGCAGGGTACAGCAGACCACGATGATTCTGGACACCCTGGCTGGTGCGTACTGTAGGGCTCCAGCAGATCTATCCAGGCATCTAAATCGCATTTTGAGCAAGCCGATGGTTTGCTCTATGATGCTTCTGGTGGAAATGTGGATCTCATTGTAACGCTCCTCAGCTTCGTTTGATGGCCCCCTCATCAGTGTCATTAGCCACATCTTCAGGGGATAGCCCTTGTCTCCAAGTAGCCATCCAGAAAGTTGGGTTGGCAGATTGAAGAGCTGAGGCAATGTAGACTGCCGCAGGATATACGAGTCATGGCAGCTGCCAGGGAACTTTGCGCAACCATGCATAATGTTCTTCCTGTGTTTACACACCAACTGCATGTTAAGGAAGTGGAAGCCCTTGTGGTTCACAAATACAGCTGGGTTGTGATGGAGTGCCCTGATAGCCACATGTGTGCAGTCTATGACGCCTTGCACCCTTGGGAAGCCTGCCATATTTGTAAAGCCAACCACCCACGTGGTTACACTTGCTTCATCCGTTGAAAAGTGGATGTAATTGGCCGACTTGCCAAACAGGGCATCGGTAACCTATATGATGCAACTGTGTGCGGCTGACTGGAAGATGCTGCTGATGTTTGCTGCTGATCCCTGGAAGGACCCTGAAGCAAAGAAGTTGAGGGCGGTGGTGACTTTGACAGCCACTGGTAAGGAGTGTCGACCCGCTCCTCTGGACTCCAGGTGTTGATGCATCATTGTGATGATGTCTGCGACCACCTCTCGCGAAAGTCTCAGCCTCCTTTGGCACTGCTGCTCAGTCATGTTGAGGAAGCTCATCCTCAGCCTGTAAACCCTGTGTTGGGGGTATCTCCTGTGGTGCAGTGCAGCCCTGCACTGATGCCCTCTGCCCTGTGCACCATCAGGTGGCTGAGGAGAAGTTTGGCGCTCTTGTTGTCGGTGCTTCTGGTGTGCCTGGTTCTGCTGCTGCCATGGCTGCTCTTCTTCCAATTCTGAGGACCAGAATGAGAAAGTATAAATGGTTCCCATTCTGCTGGTGAAAATGTCACTTGAGGATGAAATGTTATAAGCGCTCAGTCAAGGTGGGGAGAGGTTATTCCAAGGAGGTCACAGTGCATATAGATCTCACAACACACACTTACAACCTCAATACACCTGAAAAATGTCTTCAACATTCTGCAATCAAAAAGTTCTGGTTTTTGAAATTGAACTGAAGTGGCAGGTTAGCTTTAATGCTGCACTTGCAGCTGTGAAATATTCAGCTTGTTGGAACACCCAACACAATCAGCTGGCATGTTTCTGGAACGCCGTGGAACACACTGAAAATGTTGCAAAATTGAAAAGCCATCTCAAAATAGCATTAAACAGGTAGTTAACTACATTAACTGTCTGTCCCACTGCTTGGTGTCGGGTCTGATCAGGAGTTGCAGACCCAACACTTTGGAAAGGTGTGTGGAGGTGGGTTCGCAGAGGGTTAATAAGAACATAAGAAGTAGGAGCAGGAGTAGGCCATACGGCCCCTCGGGCCTGCTCCGCCATTCAATAGGATCATGGCTGATCCGAACCTAGACTCACGTCCACTTCCCTGCCCGCTCCCCGTAACCCCTAATTCCCTTATCAGCTAGGAAACTGTCTATCTCCTTTTTAAATTTATTTAATGTCGCAGCTTCCACAGCTCTCTGAGGTAGCAAATTCCATAGATTTACTACCCTCTGAGTGAAGAAGTTTCTCCTCATCTCAGTTTTGAAATGGCAGCCCCTTTTTCTAAGATTATGCCCCTTAGTTCTAGTCTCACCCATCAGTGGAAACATCCTCCCCGCATCCACCCTATCAAGCCCCCTCACAATCTTATATGTTTCGATAAGATCACCTCTCATTCTTCTGAATTCCAATGAGTAGAGGCCCAACCTACTCAACCTTTCCTCATAAGTCAACCACCTCATCTCCGGAATCAACCGAGTGAACCTTCTCTGAACTGCCTCGAGAGCAAGTATATCTTTTCTTAAATATGGAAACCAAAACTGTACGCAATATTCCAGGTGTGACCTCACCAGCACCCTGTATAACTGAAGCAAGACTTCCCTGCTTTTATACTCCATCCCCCTTGCAATAAAAGCCAAGATTCCATTGGCCTTCCTGATCACCTGCTGTACCTGCATACCAACCTTCTGTGTTTCATGTACCAGGACCCCCAAATCCCTTTGTACTGCAGCACTTTGCAGTTTCTCTCCATTTAGATAATAACTTGCTCTTTGATTTTTTCTGCCAAAGTGCATAACCTCACACTTTCCAACATTATATTCCATCTGCCAAATTTCTGCCCACTCACTTAGCCTGTCTATGTCCTTTTGCAGGTTTTTTATGTCCTCCTCACTCACTGCTTTCCCTCCCATCTTTGTATCATCGGCAAACTTGGATATGTTACACTCGGTCCCTTCCTCCAAATCGTTAATATAGATTGTAAAGAGTTGGGGTCCCAGCACTGACCCCTAGTTACTGATTGCCAACCCGAGAATGAACCATTTATCCCAACTCTCTGTTTTCTGTTAGATAGCCAATCTTCCATCCCATGCCAGTATATTGCCCCCAATCCTGTGATTTTTTATCTTGTGCAGTAATCCTTTGTGTGGCACCTTGTCAAATGCCTTTTGGAAGTCCAAATACACCACATCCACTGGTTCCCCTTTATCCACCCTGTTTGTTACATCCTCAAACAATTTGAGCAAATTTGTCAAACATGACTTCCCCTTCATAAAACCATGCTGACTGTCCAATTAAATTATGCTTATCCAAATGTCCTGTTACTGCTTCCTTAATAATGGACTCCAACATTTTACCAACCACAGATGTTAGGCTAACTGGTCTATAGTTTCCAGCCTTTTGTCTACCTCCCTTTTAAAATAAGGGCGTTACATTAGCAGTTTTCCAATCTGCTGGGACCTTTCCTGAATCCAGGGAGTTTTGGAAAATTACCACCAATGCATCCACAATCCCTACCACTACTTCTCTCAAGACCCTAGGATGTAAGCCATCAGGTCCAGGGGATTTATCCGCCTTAAGTCCCATTATCTTACCGAGTACCATCTCCTTAGTGATTTTAATCGTGTTTAGCTCCTCCCCCCCTATAGCCCCCTGTTTGTCCAGTGTTGGGATATTTTTAGTGTCCTCTACTGTAAAGACTGATACAAAATATTTGTTCAGCGTTTCTGCCATCTCCATGTTCCCCACCACTAATTTTCCGGTCTCGTCCTCTAAGGGACCAACATTCACTTTAGCCACCCTTTTTCTTTTTATATAACTGTAGAAAGTCTTGCTATCTGTTTTTATATTTTTTGCTAGTTTACTTTCATAATCTATCTTCCCTTTCTTAATTAATCTTTTAGTTATTCTTTGCTGGCTTTTAAATGCTTCCCAATCTTCTATCCTTCCACTAGATTTGGCTACTTTATATGCCCTTGTTTTCAGTCGGATACTATCCTTTATTACTTTACTTAGCCACGGATGGCTGTCTTTTCTTTTACGCCCCTTTTTCCTCAGTGGAATTTTTTTTGAAAGTTGTGAAATATCTCCTTGAATGTACACCACTGCTCATGTACCGTCATACACCTTAATCTATTTTCCCAGTCCACTTTAGTCAACTCTGCTCTCATACCTTCATAGTCTCCTTTATTTAAGCTTAGTACGCTGGTTTGAGATCCAACTCTCTCACCCTCCAACTGAATTTGGAATTCAACCATGTCATGGTCACTCATTCCAAGGGGATCCTTTACTAGGAAATTTTTATTAATCCTGTCTCATTACACAGGACCAGATCTAAGATTGCCTGCCCCCTGGTTGGTTCAGTAACATACTGCTCAAGGAACCCGTCCCTAATGCACTCTATGAACTCTTCCTCAAGGCTGCCCTGCCCAATTTGATTTGTCCAGTCAATATGAAAGTTAAAATCTCCCATGATTATAGCTGTTCCCTTATTACAAGCCCCAACTATTTCCTGATTTATACGTCAACCAATAGATTTGCAACTGTTAGGAGGCCTATAGATTATGCCCACTCGTGACTTTTTCCCCTTATTATTCCTTATCTCCACCCAAACCGTTTCACTATCCTGATCCTTTGACCCAATATCATTTCTCACTATTGCAGTGATTCCATCCTTTATTAACGCTGCCACCCCACCTGCCTTTCCTTCCTGTCTGTCCTTCCTAATAGTCAAATACCCCTGGATGTTTAGTTCCCAGTCATGGTCACCCTGCAGCCATGTCTCCGTAATGGCCACCAGATCATACCCATGTGTAGTTATTTGTACCGTCAACTCATCTATTTTGTTACGAATGCTGCGTGCATTCAGATAAAGAACTTTTAAATATGTTTTGTGACAATTTATTCCTGTTTTTACCCCCTTTACTACTTTGCCTTTATCTTTATATATTCTGTCCCTTCCTGACACGCTCTGGTTTTTAATTCCCCCACTGCTACCTTGCTCTATTGCCTTCTCCGTTGACATTTTTATTTTTCGCTCTCTTGAAACCTCCCCCCCACTAATTAGTTTAAAGCCCTCTCTACAGCCCTAGCTATTCGATTCACCAGGATTCCAGTCCCAGCACTGGCCAAGTGAAGTCCGTCCCAACGGAACAGCTCTCTCCTGTCCCAGTACTGGTGCTAGTGTCCCAAGAAGCAAAACCCATTTCTCCCACACCAGCCTTTGAGCCATGCATTTAACTCTCTGATTTTATTTACCCTAGCCAAATTTGCTCGTGGCTCAGGTAGTAATCCAGAGATTATTACCCTTGTGATTCTGCTTTTTAATTTGGCCCCTAGCTGCTCATACTCCCTCAGCAGAACCTCCTTCCTTGTCCTATCTATGTCGTTGGTACCAACATGGACCACGACAACTGGATCCTCCCCCTCCCACTCCAAATTTCTCTCCAGCCCAGAGGAGATGTCCTTAACCCTGGCACCGGGCAGGCAACACAACCTTCAGGACTCTCACTCTCGGCTGCAAAGAACCCTATCTATCCCCCTAATGATACTATCCCCTACCACTACAACATTTCTTTTTACTCCCCCCACTTGAATGGCCCCTCGTTCCACGGTGCTGTGGCCAGGTTGCTCATCCTCCCTGCAGTCCCCGTTCCCATCCTCACAGGGAGTAAGAGCTTCGAACCTGTTGGACAAGAGCAAGGGCTGCGGCTCCTCCAACACTACCTCCTGGATCCCCGTACCTGCCTCACTCATAGTCACACCCTCCTGTCCCTGACCACGGACTACATCTGAATTAGTTAATCTAATTGGTGTGACTACTTCCTGGAACACAGAGTCCAGGTAACTCTCCCCCTCCCTGATGTGTCGCAGTGTTTGAAGCTCGGACTCCAGCTCATCAACACGGAGCCGGAGTTCCTCTAGCAGCCAACACTTACTGGAAATGTGATCATTGTGAACATCAATGGTGTCCACCAGCTCCCACATATTGCAGCAGTAACACATCACCTGCTCTCCCATTCTATGTAATTAATTAAATTTATTAATATTATTTTTAAATACCCTCTGCCCCGATTCTAGATGATGAATATCACACCTCTATTTAATTGAACTTACCAACTTATAAAGGTTTAAAAGGGAAGGAAAAGTACTCACCAACCAGCCAATCACCTACCAGCTTGGCTGTGATGTCACTTTTGAATTCTGACCTCCCCTTGGAATGTTGCCTGTGGAGCCTGTTTAGGCTGCCTCGCCTCGTTGCTCTGACTCGACTCAACACCCGCTGCTGCTCCCGGCTGCCTCGGCTGGGCCTCGCCTCACTGCTCCGCCTCCGCGATGTCTGCTAATCCTGAGACTGGCAGGAAAAACAAGGCCAGAAACAAGACAGAAACTGCACCTAACACCCCACTTACCCTAACTCTCTCACTTACCCAAACTCTCACAGCACTCTCTGCTACTCACACTCAGTGCTGCTCGCCGTCAATCATCTTGGATTTAACTCCGGACCCGCCTCCAAACCTGCCCTCTGAGCACCGGCAAAATCGCGGCATAAAACCTTGTGCAATAAAACTGTGACATATTTTAGATGTGACAATACAAAAAACAAATGAACCTCATTACATATTCTTGGAAATCCCTGATCAGAAATCAGAAACTCACAAGAGAGCTTGGGAGTCTTGCTAGTCATGGATTTGTTGACACATACTTGCAAAATAATTTAGCTGCATATGCCACAGATAGTACTAGTGTAATGTTAGATGGGAAAGCAAGAGTTGTCCAGCATCTTTATGGTAAATATCCATGAGTTATGGACATAGAATTGAATTAACAGTTGGTGATGTTATTGATGAAACAAATGGTTTCAGCCATTTTTAGACATTTATGAATAAACTGTGCAGTCTGTACAGCTGTTCACTCAAGCAAAAGGAATTGCAGGAATGTTCTGAAAACTTGGATTTATAAATACATAAAATTGGATGTACTTTAAAAATCAATTGCAATTTCATACACAAAAGTGAGTGTTGAATGAAATATCTCCGAGCCACTTCATGCTCATTTTTTTGCTGCTTCAGAAGACAATAGGGTAGAAATTAGGGGCAGAGCTACATATGATTGCCTGTTGACAAGATTGCCACCTTCTGAATTCATCCAGGATTTGTTTATGTTCTTTGTGAATTATCTCTGTTTCAGAGCTATCACAAAGCAAGAAACTGCACTTGTATATGCAGGCAAGTTACTGAAACATGCAACATGAATCATAGAGACTATGAAGATAAAACCAGACACAAGAACACTGGTAGTGAAGGTTCTTTAATTCTTTAATAGAAAGGGCATTAGCTTCAACCACCAATAGTTACTTTTCCAGTTCCAAAAAACCACATGAGCTTGATTATTTGCCATTGTTTTAGCACATGACAAGAGAACCACAGTGAATAGAAAACAGGTATCTTATTACCAAAATTACCATGCTATGTCCAGATTCCTGCCCAGTCACCATGTCTACTGACTATAGCATGGAACAAGTGGAATCCTTGTGTAAAGGAGCTGGGGTCACTCCACAAATGGCAAAAATGCCTATCATGACTTCTAAGATAACGCTGGAATTTGTGTCATTAATTAACTGTGCAAAGATGATACTAGGGTAGAGTTTCCGCTTTGGACGCAATTGGGAAATTGCACTCGAAATGCGTGAGTTAGGTTACAGTACAAGTTTACAATAACATTCATTTCCATAATCACAAACGTAAAATCTTCAATGAACCAGTGCAATCGGACAGCGTAATAGAACTTAATTGTTTCTTTTTTTTTCTTTCCATTAAAATGTATTCTGTATTTGTACTGAAGAGTGGCAACCTGGTGCAGTTTTATTAATATAGCTGAAAATGGGTTTATCAGCAAAAATAAGCATTTTTAATAATTGTCCAGTCCTGTGAATAACCTAATTTAAAATCACTGAAAATAACTTTAAAAAACTATACAGAGCCATTTAATAGTTTTATTGCTGTACACTAGTCAGTTTCTTAGTAAATTAAATATTTTTTGATATGAAAAACTTTTAAAATGTGCCTCCTAGTGCCTGTGTACCTAAGAAAATGAGTACAATTTGAAGAGCCTTCCCTAACCAGCGGAATCTCGCAAACTCGACCTGCGGGCGTGGCCAGTTTTGTGGGTGCAGCCAATTCCGTCCGGATTACATAAGAACATAAGAAATAGGAGGAGAAATAGATCACTTGGCACCTCGAGCCTGCTCCGCCATTCAATAAGATCATGGCTGATCTTGGGCTCAAAGCCACTTCCCCGCCCGCTCCCCATAACCCTTCACTCCCTTATCTTGCAAAAATCTGTCTATCTCCACCTTAAATGTATTTAATGACCCAGCCTCCACAGCTATCTGGGGCAGAGAATTCCACAGATTTACGACACTCTGAGAGAAGAAATTCCTCCTCATCTCAGTTCTAAAAGGGCGACCCTTTATTCTAAAACTATGCCCCCGAGTTCTAGATTTCCCCACGAGGGGAAACATCCTCTCTGCATCTACCTTGTCGAGACCCCTCAGTATCTATATATATAAAAGGATACATCTGTCTGTCTGTCTGTCTGTCTGTCCTTCGGTGTGTCTGTCTGGCTATACACTCTAAAGTTATAGAGCGTACCTACACGTGCATTACATCAAAAGAAAGCTTACGATTCCGGAACAGTCGTAAGCATATTTACGTTTTGGGGAGACAAATATTGCGCCCACGGTATCCAAAAAACGTTCAAAATTCCGCTCATTATCCGCTCATTAGCAATAGAGTGACATTAAGGTCGACCAATCGTACGGTCGAGCGACCCGATGGTCGACCAATCGCTGCGTGGTGGGGGCGGGTTCCTGACGCATGCGGGCGGGCCCTCCTAGAGTCGAGTGATGGGACGATTGACCAATCCTACGCTTCGGTGACCTGACGGTCGACCAATCGGTGCGTGTGTGGGCGGGCCTTATCGTTCTGAACCGAGGTGAGTCACCGCCATCTTGATTCTAAACTTTTCATTTCTTTTTCCCGCTTTCTGCGTGCTTCTTTTCAAATCTACATTTCCAGCAAAAAAAAAGTTGCTTTTAAAACACAAATTGTTTTAAAAAAAAGTTAATTCATTTGTAAATCTTTTCTCTAACCTCTATAATTTTCCTACCTTTCACCGTTTTTCCAGGCCCGGGGCCTAGGCTTCTCCAACTGCCAGCAGTGCAACTCTAGACCCAGGCTCCCGGCCTAGACAGAGACAAACACTGGCAGAGGGGAGAGGGTGTGCTGCCTCAGCTCCATTCCCGGGGTCAGTAGGTGGGGAGGCTTCATAAGCAACTGGGGTAGGTCGCAAGCCCCGAATAATAATCTGAAGATCCTGTGTTTGCAGCTGAGGAAATTTCTTCTGCTGACAGCCCCAGGTTAACGGCAGCCATCTTTGTCAAGGAGGGCAAAAAGTTTCAGTGCGATGCCATTTTGATTCAGTGTGTAACAGAGTGCATGCACGGCCATCTTAGTACAGGAACATAGAGTGGGTGGGGCTTCAGTGCTTCCAATCGGGTCCTGGTGACCGGGACAGACAATCGACTGTGTGGGCGGGGCCTAATCTTTCCAACTGAAAAGCAAGCAGTGGCCATTGTTTGTGATACAACACACTGAGAGGTGAGGACCCCTTTTTTAATTAAAAGATTGGTGAGTTTGTAAATTGTATGTTATAGAAAGATTTACCAAAAATGTTTTATAAGTACTTTAAGTTTCATGTTCCCCCACCCCTTGCTCCCCCACCCCTTGCCATGTCAGTGCAGGGGCCCGAGGCCTAGGCTTCTCCAACGGACAGCAGTGCAACTCCAGTCCCAGGCTTCTGGCCCAGACAGGGACCAACACTGGGAGAGGGTCTGCTGGCTACCCCCCTCCCTTCACCCCCCATCCCTTTCCCCCCCTCCCTTTCCACCCCCTCCCTTCCCACCCCCTCCCTTCCCCCCCTTCCCTCCCCTCCCTCTCCCCCCTCCCTTTCCACCCTTCCCCCCCTTCCCTCCCACCCCCCCTTCCCCCCCACACTCCCCCTTCCCCTTCCCCCCCACCCACACACCCCCATACACCCCCACACCCCCTTCCCCCCCACACACCCCCACACCCCCCCACTTCCCCCCACCAACCCTTCCCCCTCCACACCCCCACACCCCCTTCCCCCCACACACCCCCACACCCCCTTCCCTCCCCCACACCCCCTTTCCCCCCCACACCCCCTTTACCCCCCCACACCCCCTCTCCCCCCCACCCACCCCTTGCTCCCCCACCCCTTTCTCCTCCACCCCTTTCCCCTTTCTCTGCTTCCCTCTCTGCCTCTCTCCCTCCCTCTGTCTCTGTCTCACTCTCTCTCTCTCTCTCATTCCCTCTCTCCCTCCTTTGCCTTCCCTCTCTCTCTCCTTCCCTCTCTCTCTCCTTCCCTCTCTCTCTCCTTCCCTCTCTCCCTCCTTCCCTCTCTCTCTTCTTCCCTCTCTCTCTCCTTCCCTCTCTCTCTCCTTCCCTCTCTCTCTCTCTCCTTCCCCCTCTCTCTCGCCTTCCCTCTCTCTCTCTCTCCTTCCCTCTCACTCTCTCCTTCCCTCTCACTCTCTCCTTCCCTCTCACTCTCTCCTTCCCTCTCACACTCTCCTTCCCTCTCGCTCTCTCCTTCCCTCTCGCTCTCTCCTTCCCTCTCGCTCTCCTTCACTCTCTCTCCTTCCCGCTCTCTCTCTTTCCTTCCCTCTCTCCTTCCCTCTCTCTCTCTCTCTTCTCCCCCGTCTCTCTCTTTCACCCCCGTCTCTCTCTTCCCCCCCCGTTGCTCTCTCTCTTCCCCCCCAGTCGCTCTCTCTCTTCCCCCCCAGTCGCTCTCTCTCTTCCCCCCAGTCGCTCTCTCTCTCTCTTCCTCCCAGTCGCTCTCTCTCTCTTCCCCCCCAGTCGCTCTCTCTCTCCCTCTTCCCCCCCAGTCGCTCTCTCTCTTCCCCCTCAGTCGCTCTCTCTCTTCCCCCTCAGTCGCTCTCTCTCTTCCCCCCCAGTCGCTCTCTCTCTTCCCCCCAGTCGCTCTCTCTCTTCCCCCCCCAGTCGCTCTCTCTCTTCCCCCCCCAGTCGCTCTCTCTCTTCCCCCCCCAGTCGCTCTCTCTCTTCCCCCCCCAGTCGCTCTCTCTCTTCCCCCCAGTCACTCTCTCTCTCTCTTCCCCCCCCAGTCGCTCTCTCTCTCTCTTCCCCCCCAGTCGCTCTCTCTCTTCCTCCCCAGTCGCTCTCTCTCTTCCCCCCAGTCGCTCTCTCTCTTCCCCCCAGTCGCTCTCTCTCTTCACCCCCAGTCGCTCTCTCTCTTCCCCCCCCAGTCGCGCTCTCTCTCTTCCCCCAGTCGCTCTCTCTCTCTCTTCCCCCAGTCGCTCTCTCTCTCTCTTCCCCCCAGTCGCTCTCTCTGTCTCTTCCCCCCCAGTCGCTCTCTCTCTCTCTTCCCCCCCAGTCGCTCTCTCTCTCTCTTCCCCCCCGTCGCTCTCTCTCTCTCTTCCCCCCCAGTCGCTCTCTCTCTCTCTCTCTTCCCCCCCAGTCGCTCTCTCTCTCTCTCTTCCCCCCCAGTCGCTCTCTCTCTCTCTTCCCCCCCCAGTCGCTCCCTCTCTCTCTTCCCCCCCCCCAGTCGCTCTCTCTCTCTCTTCCCCCCCAGTTGCTCTCTCTCTCTTCCCCCCCGTCGCTCTCTCTCTCTCTTCCCCCCCGTCACTCTCTCTCTCCCTTCCCCCCCAGTCGCTCTCTCTCTCTCTTCCCCCCCAGTCGCTCTCTCTCTCTCTCTCTTCCCCCCCAGTCGCTCTCTCTCTCTCTTCCTCCCCAGTCGCGCTCTCTCTCTCTTCCCCCCCAGTCGCTCTCTCTCTCTCTTCCCCCCCAGTCGCTCTCTCTCTCTTCCCCCCCAGTCGCTCTCTCTCTCTTCCCCCCCAGTCGCTCTCTCTCTCTTCCCCCCAGTCGCTCTCTCTCTCTTCCCCCCAGTCGCTCTCTCTCTTCTCCCCCAGTCGCTCTCTCTCTTCTCCCCCAGTCGCTCTCTCTCTTCCCCCCCAGTCGCTCTCTCTCTTCCCCCCCAGTCGCTCTCTCTCTTCCCCCCCAGTCGCTCTCTCTCTTCCCCCCCAGTCGCTCTCTCTCTTCCCCCCAGTCGCTCTCTCTCTTCCCCCCAGTCGCTCTCTCTCTTCCCCCCAGTCGCTCTCTCTCTTCCCCCCAGTCGCTCTCTCTCTTCCCCCCCAGTCGCTCTCTCTCTTCCCCCCCAGTCGCTCTCTCTCTTCCCCCCCAGTCGCTCTCTCTCTTCCCCCCCAGTCGCTCTCTCTCTTCCCCCCCAGTCGCTCTCTCTCTTCCCCCCCAGTCGCTCTCTCTCTTCCCCCCCAGTCGCTCTCTCTCTTCCCCCCCAGTCGCTCTCTCTCTTCCCCCCCAGTCGCTCTCTCTCTTCCCCCCCAGTCGCTCTCTCTCTTCCCCCCCAGTCGCTCTCTCTCTTCCCCCCAGTCGCTCTCTCTCTTCCCCCCCAGTCGCTCTCTCTCTTCCCCCCCAGTCGCTCTCTCTCTTCCCCCCCAGTCGCTCTCTCTCTTCCCCCCCAGTCGCTCTCTCTCTTCCCCCCCAGTCGCTCTCTCTCTTCCCCCCCAGTCGCTCTCTCTCTTCCCCCCCAGTCGCTCTCTCTCTTCCCCCCCAGTCGCTCTCTCTCTTCCCCCCCAGTCGCTCTCTCTCTTCCCCCCCAGTCGCTCTCTCTCTTCCCCCCCAGTCGCTCTCTCTCTTCCCCCCCAGTCGCTCTCTCTCTTCCCCCCCAGTCGCTCTCTCTCTTCCCCCCCAGTCGCTCTCTCTCTTCCCCCCCAGTCGCTCTCTCTCTTCCCCCCCAGTCGCTCTCTCTCTTCCAACAACAACATGCCCTCGAAAAAGCCTCAGCACCGCCGGGCACTCCAGCTAGTCTTATATATTTCAATAAGATCACCTCTCATTCTTCTAAATTCCAATGCGTATAGGCCCAGCCTGCTCAACCTTTCCTCATAAGTCAACCCCCTCATCTCTGGAATTAACCTAGTAAATCGTCTCTGAGCTGCCTCCAATGCAAGTATATCCTTCCTTAAATAAGGAGACCAAAACTGTACATTGTACTCGAGGTGTGGTCTCGCCAATACTCTGTACAGTTGTAACTTGACTTCCTTGCTTTTATACTCTAACCCCTTTGAAATAAAGGCCAACATTCCATTTGCCTTTTTGATTACTTGCTGTACCTGCATGCTAACTTCGTTTGTGTTTCATGCACAAGGACCCCCATGTCCCTCTGAACTGTAGCATTTTGTAATCTCTCTCCATTTAAATAATAATTTGCTTTTTTATTTTTCCTGCCAAAATGGATAACCTCGCACTTTCCCACATTATACTCTATCTGCGGTAATATTACTGGCAAAAATGAGTGGAAACTCGACCCCAATATGTCTAATGCTGAGAACAAGTGTGATTTTAGCCACATTAATGGCTAAATTATCACCCACATGCTTTGTGCTGTTACTGAGGCATGTGTCTTCCATGATATTAATTAAACTTCAATGAGCTCTTCCTCCAGACTGTACGGAATCCAGAGCTATGTACGAAGACTTAGCTGATCTCACAGGTCTGCAGATGACACTAGAACTCAGAAGGTGCCTCCAAACCTGTTACCACAAACCCCACCTGTGAAAATCCCTTTCAACTCAGCTCAGTGACTGTGGGCGGGATTTTTGTATGGGGTTGGGGGAGCGTGAAAGAGGCCGGATTCAGGCAGGTCAAAATTGCCTGCCAAAATCAAGGTAAGTCACGGAAAGGCAATTGGGGCCATTTTGTGGGTGGGAAGGAGGGGAAGCCCAGGGCAGCAGAGGCCCAGACTTTCACTGTAAGGCCCGGAGGAGCACTCTTACACCTGCTGGCTCCACTAAAGAAAGTTTTGACGTGCCTCCTCTTCTTCCCTTTCAGGTTGTACTGAGTGAGGTACCTGTGGCACGTGCCCTGCTCAGTAGGCCGTTAAAATGCCATTGAAGTCCTATGGATGTCATGGGGCCCTGATTAGCATACATTAATGAGGCTTCCACCTGAGTCAGGCAGGCACCTGGGCCACCTAAAAATAGGGCCCAGATGCTGGAGAGCGTGAATGGGGAGGTAAGTTTTTACACAGCTATTTTAACACTGTTCTTGACGGGTGTTGTTGGCTAAAATTTCCCCCACTTTATGCCATGCATACTTGAGCCATTTCTTGCTAAATGGTTTCTGGTGGGGTAGCCTTACCTTGGTAGCATCCTTCAGACGTGCCATCTTCGATCCCATCTATTCATGGGTCCTGTGGGTAGTGTTGGCCATTGCATCCTACTGCCCTCTGGGGAGGGTTCCCTGGAGTACCAGACAGGGCAACCCTCCTCACACCCACCTCTTACAGGAGCACCTCTACTTCTCCACCCATCAAACAGGAGGTTCAGGGGCATGTGCCATTCCATCACTTGCTCATAGATTTTGTTTCCTGCATGTACACTTGTTTTGCCTTCCACTGGTTTTGCCAGCTATTTCTTTTGCCCCATTCAGCCTTTGGAACGGCTTAAAAAAAACAAAGTCCTTAAAGTCTTTGGAAAAGCTGATCAATAATCTAGTCCCCATATGTGGCCACTTACCTTTTAAGAGGTTGTATCCCTGTAATTCTGACATGCAGCTCTATATGGGCTGATGTTGAGCACCACTGCCAACTCCAGCAAGTATTCTCTTGTTTTTACCCTCCCTCTCACTCGGGGTCATGTGTTGGTATTCATCAGTAATTTCTGCAGGGGTTCTTCCGATCTCCCAAAGTAAGTTCAGAGGGAGATCAGTGGAAATCCCAGAGAAAGGGCATAAGTGACAATTTACACCACTTCTCAGGGGTTTCTGCTGATATTCCGCTGAAGTTGCGGCAGGAGATCAGGGAACTCCCTTGAAAATTATAGCCTTTTATTTCTCCCGAAAGGCATTCCATCTTGCAGCCCGTCTTCCTTTTTCTGCCAATAGCATTTCCTCAAGAGGAGATGAAAATAACTGGCGACAGCAAAGAACTGAGTACTCTGCGGCAGGTCATGTAATCACCCTACTTACAAGCACCTTCACAGATCCTAGCACCCTGGAGTTTTTAGGTAGTAAGTTTGAGGAGGGAGTATTTGAAGCACCTATCCTAAGCGAGGAGGAGCAAATGGAATTGACAGTTGTATAACAGCAAGTAGCTGCCAAGGGGCACAGCCCCAGCCATTCCTGTGCTACATGGGCAGAGATTTGTACTCTACTGAAGGAAGATAATTGGTCAATTAAAGCCCCTCAACTCCAACTTGGGTTCCAACTAACAGGAATTGTCACTGTTGGGATTTGCTAGGCTATGGGCTTGACTGGACAGGCCAAAGGCAGTTGGCTTAGTGATCCTCAGTGACAGCTTGTCACACAGATTGTTACATAGAAACATAGAAAAATAGGAGCAGGAGTAGGCCATTCGGCCCTTCGAGCCTGCTCCGCCATTCAATATGATCCTCTATCTCAATACCATATTCCCGCGCTCTCCCCATACCCCTTGATGCCTTTTGTGTCGAGAAATCTATCTATCTCCTTCTTAAATATATTCAGTGACTTGGCCTCCACAGCCTTCTCATTCTGGAGAGATGTGCACCATTTGGGGCATGCAGAAGAGTGAGATGAGGCAGCTTCCTCTCGGGGAAATCAAACCAGCCTTTCCCCTGAAATAATTCAAGACATGCCAGGTAGTGTGCAGATGCGAGCAGCCACTGCCTTGTCAGACATGGCTGCAGCTGTACAAGGGCCATTTCAGACGTACAATGCCATTACCATCCCTTGAGATCTGCAGTGAACAACAGCAGCCTGTCACCACACTTGATTCTCCCGCTCAGCGAACAGTCAGACATACCACTAGGTTAGAAAATTGGAGATACAAACCTAATCGAATCACTAACGGGAAGCACACTGGTGACCATTAAAGGACCTCCATTTGTAAATGTCACATAACAAATTCTGAGCACTTTGGTTTTCTTTTGCTGAGAAATACCATTTTAAGGTACAAACTGATGTTAATGTACAGTAAATGGAAATTGCCAGCATGTTCCTTCTGAGAACTCTATAGTGCTTTATTTGTCTGCAATATTTATGCAGGGAATGGATTTGGGAATTATTGCAAGCAGCTGTCAAGGAGACTGTGCTGCACCACTGTTTCCTCTATTTCCTCATCTTGCTCTGCTTCTGCAGCAGCATGGGCCTCCTACTCATCCTGCTACATGCTTAATCCTTTTTATATTCCAAAGTTGTGCAGCATGCAGAAGACTGTGATTATTTTGAACATCTTTATTCGCAGTAACATGCTCTGTCACCTCCTTCAAACTCATTTCCCAATTTGCTGTGGGAGATGCCGACCATCCGAGAGGAAGAGGATGTTCTTTCTCTGCGCAACTTACTTCACGAGTATCTCCACGACCATAACATCATCAACAATTTGCATTTATATAGCATCTTTAAGGTAGTAAAACGTCCCAAGGCGCTTTACAGGAGCGGAATCGGACAGAAATTGACACCGAGGTTAAAAAGGAGATATTAAGACAGGTGACTGAAAGGTTGGTCAAAAGACATATAGGGGGGAAAATTCGGTTGCTTTGCACCACCCGTTAGCACCCTAAGAGGGCGCTAATGGGGCGCAAAGCAACTAGCGCCCGGGCGCGGCGATGTTTGCGCCGCTCGCGAAATTGACCAGACATTTTGCGGCGGCGCTAAACACTGCCGCCACGCTCTCCTGCGCCTGTCAGTCGAACGTGCAATGTCCCGGTAGCGCCCCGGACTGGATATTGAGTGGCGCCCCCTGCCTTACCGCCTGCTGCTAGCAACGACAGGTTATGCGGAGCATTTTGCAGTCGGGAAGGGACTGGGGGAGCGCTATTTAAAAGTGACCGCTTCCTGCCTTTTATTGTCGGTGACATTTTTGCACCACGCATTCTGAGAGAGAGAGAGAGAGGCCTAGAAATTGGGTATAGCCCCGCTTGAGGCGTTAGAACTGGCGCTGCGCAAAGTTTATAGCCAGACGAAACTTATCGCTGCCTGGCGAGATATTGGGTTGCATCGCCCCCAAAGGGGATTGAGGCACGAACTCAGACGTTGCACGGGGCTCCTAAGGTGCAAAAGTTCAGGCGCTACCCAATATCGGCGCGGACGGGCGCAGCGCAGGTGATCTCAATTACCGGAAACCACGAGACTTCCAGGCGCCGGCCGGCTCTTAAAGGGGTGGGTCAGTCAGCCTGAGCTGCCACACTCAATGCCCTGTAGGCCTCAGAATCGGCGCTCGCCCTTCTCTGGCGCAAGAAACTTGTTCAGGATGGAGAAGGTGAGACAGAGAGCAGAGCACTTCAGCACTGAGGCTCTGGACCATTTGGTGTCTGCAGTTGAGCGCCGTCGAGATGGTCTGTATCCTGACAATGGCAAGAGGCCGAATCAAAAGGCTTACCGGCGATCTTGGAGGGAGGTTTCTCTGAGGGTCAACTCCAGCAGCATGGCGACCAGGAAGAAATTCAGTGCAGGAAGAAATTCAACGACCTCACTCAGGTCGTTAGGGTGAGTGTTGGTTATGCAAACTTCTGATTCCCTCCATCTGCACCTGACTTTGGGCACCCTGTTGCCATGATGCCCCAATGGCCATCTGTCAGCAAGCACCCATGGCCCTTTCTGGGCACACACATGGACATTTCACTCAAGGCCACATGTAAGGGCCCTTGCACCATGGGGGGCATGCGATGATCTCTCAAGGCCTCATATAAGGGCTCTTGCACCATGGGGGGCATGAGATGATCTCTCAAGGCCTCATGTAAGGGCTCTTGCACCATGGGGGGCATGCGATGATCTCTCAAGGCCTCATGTAAGGGCTCTTGCACCATGGGGGGCATGAGATGATCTCTCAAGGCCTCATGTAAGGGCTCTTGCACCATGGGGGGCATGAGATGATCTCTCAAGGCCTCGTGTAAGGGCTCTTGCACCATGGGGGGCATGCGATGATCTCTCAAGGCCTCGTGTAAGGGCTCTTGCACCATGGGGGGCATGAGATGATCTCTCAAGGCCCCATGTAAGGGCTCTTGCACCATAGGGGGCATGAGACGATCTCTCAAGGCCTCATGTAAGGGCTCTTGCACCATGGGGGGCATGCGATGATCTCTCAAGGCCTCATGTAAGGGCTCTTGCACCATGGGGGGCATGAGATGATCTCACAAGGCCTCATGTAAGGTCCCTTGCACCATGGGGGGCATGAGATGATCTCTCAAGGCATCATGTTACAGAACTTCCCTTTCTTTCCCCTGCAGTCCAAGCTGGCGGCGAGGCGAAAGGAGCAGACTCGAACCGGTGGCGGGCCTCCACAAGTCGTCACTCTGACGGATCTCAAGGAGAGAGTGCACCAGATTCTTGGAGGACGTCTGTCTGGTCCTGTTACCACTGCAGCTGCCAACCCCATTTCCGACAGCGAGTTTAAGGCTCTTTCCTTTTTCAGCTGTTTCCTTCCACTTGGTCCCCCCGCCAGTATGCTTCCTCAGTGTGCAGCCATGTCAGAGCCTTGCCGCAATCTGGCATGCCTTTCCGCCAACCTGTCCTTTTGCTAAAGCCACTCTTCCACCTCCCTGCTTTCAGATGATGCATCACCAACTCGGGCTCAACGCCCTGAAGCTGCCAGTGCCAGCGCCTCCGGAGGAGAGGATCAGGAGGAAGCCGGACCATCCGTTCCAATCTCAGGGGAGCATACACATCTACAGACTGGGGATAGTAGTTCCCTGGAGGGGAGGGGAGGGGGGGCTCTGAGGATCAGCCAGTTGCCAGAACAAGCGGCATGCAGCAACGCAAGGGGGGTAGGCAAGTTCGGCCACCGTCTCCCCGGAGGGCAAGGCAGGTAGTGATGACTGCTGCACAGAGTGCAGAGGAGGTGCGTCGCCTGGCTGAAATGAGCACCCAGGCCCGGCTCAGGCACACTGAGCTGATGGCTGCAGTGGGGAGGATGCCTCAGTCAATAGATACACTGGCAAAGAGTGTGTTGGACTTCGGGGCAACAATGGAAAGGACTCTCCAGGGCTTCGGGGCAACAATGGACAGGACTCTCCAGGGCTTCGGGGCAACAATGAACAGGACTCTCGAGGGCTTTGGGGCAACAATGGAGAGGACTGTCCAGGGCTTCGGGCCAACAATGGAGAGGACTGTCCAGGGCTTCAAGGCCGCTATGGAAAGGACTGTTCAGGGCTTTGGACAATCCCTGGAAAGGTCTGTCCAGGGCTTGTCCAAGGCAGTGGAGTGGTCGGCACCGGCCTTGTCCGAAGCAATGGAAAGAACTGTCCAGGGCTTCTCCGAAGCACTGGCATCTGGCTCACAGGTCCTCACTGCTGCCACGCAGTCACTTGCCGGCCTCGTCCACACCCAGATTGAGGCAACGCGAACTCTCACTGCAGCCACCCTATCTGCATCAGCTAGGATCACCCCGGGCCCTTCCAGTCCCATACAAGGCCAGGAATCAGTGGAGCATACGATTGTGGTGGATGAGCCGAGCCGGTCCCCTCAGAGAGCCAGTGTGTCGTCCGACCATGGTGCAGGTGTCCTCTCTCGGCAGGTGACCATTGCACATGCCAGCGCTGGTACGTCTGCAGTGCAGCTGCCACCACCTGCAGGGAACACAGCTTCCAGCCATGCTCAGATCAAGCATCCTGCGTCCGCACCCTCCAAGCCCAGAGGTCGGCCAGGCCGTCCCTCAGGGGCTTCTGCGCTTCCACACAGTCAGCAGGCGTCCCCCAGCCTTCACCCCGCCACTGGGGTTCAATTACGTAGGAGCAGCAGGGAGGGAAGGGGCCGTCCGCGAAAGTGAAGTCGTTCTCCATCAAGGGGCCAGCAGTAGAGGGAGGTGCTGAGACGTTTCCTTGGCCAAATTCAAGGACACCCTCACCTGTTGTAATTGTTGGAAATGGTTTGTTTAGTTTTGCGGCTTTGCCGAAGAGTTAACTGTTATTTTGTTAGTTATGGTTTCTGTTGACATGACGTTGTTTTGCTGTAATGAAAGACTTTTGTGACAATAAAGAGAAGTTTTAATGTGCTATGGTGCATGTGACTAATTACAGTGATGCTGGCCTTCAGAGGCTTTCAAACATCCAAAGTGCGCAGGAGTAAAGACACTCATCATTCCACCAGAGGGGCCTCGAAACGAGTCCTCATGAGCCTCTGATGGATGGCCCTTCCACTTTCAGGAGCCCTTCCATGTTCCTCCTCCTCCTCCTCCTCCTCCTCCTCCTTGTCCGCATGCTCCTCCTCCTCCTCCGCCTCCGCCTGCTCTTCCTCCTCCTCCTCCTCCTCGACCGCCTGCTCTGCTGGTCGTTGAGGGACAGCTGGAATTGGCTGGGTGCGACGAATCGCCAAGTTGTGGAGCATGCAGCAGACGACGACGATGTGACCCACTTGCTCCGGCGAGTACTGCAGGGCTCCCCCCGAATGGTCAAGACATCGGAAATGCTTTTTGAGCACACCAATAGTGTGCTCTACAATGTTCCTGGTCGTCTGATGGCTGCTGTTGAACAGCTCTTCTGCTGGGGTGGCGGACACACGGAGTGGTGTGATCAGCCACTTGTCCCCAAGGATAGCCCTTGTCCCCAATAAGCCAGCCTCGTGGTCGAGCCGGCCCCTCAAAAAGGTAACAAACTGAGGTCTACCACAGGATAAAGGCATCGTGGCTGCTCCCTGGGAATTGGGCGTTGACTGCCATGATGATTTGGCGGTGGTCACAGACCAGCTGCACGTTGAGGGAGTGGAAGCCCTTGTGGCTGCGGAAGTCCTCAGGATTCTGGAATGGCGCCCTCAAAGCCACGTGTGTAGTCAATCGCCCCCTGCACCATGGGGAAGTCCGCAATAGCAGTGAAGCCCTGCGCGCGCTCCGTCTGCTTCTCCAGGGTCAGAGGGAAGGTGATGAATTGACGCCTTCACCTATAAAGGGCAGCTGTAACTTGCCGGATGCAACAGTGGACTGCAACCTGAGAGATATTCGCAATGTCCCCAATGGCTGACTGAAAGGATCCGTTGCCATAAAAATTGAGGGCAACAGTCAGTTTAACGGCCACCGACAGAGAGGTCCTGCACCGCAGACGCGGCTGCAGATCCTCAGCAAGCAGGTGGCACAGCTCAGTAACAACATCCCTCCCGATTCGGAGCCTTCGCACACACTGCTCCTCTGACATGTCAAGGTATGACACCTGCTGCCTAAAGACCCTCGCAGCATACCCTCGGATTGGCCGACCTCCATTGCCCCTCCTCCTTCTGGCCAATCCCGGCCCTCTCTCCCACCGTCTCTCTGCCCCTAGTGTTCGGCCATGAGGCGGTCGCCCTCCAAAGCATCTCCCATTCCGATGCCAGTTGGTCAAAAGGCTGTTAGGTCTAATGCTCCAACTGCTCCGGACAGGTTTGAAAGTCCCAAGTACTGTAATGCTAAATTCCAAAAACTCGGCTCCACAGTAGCTCACCAACTCTCTCCACCAACGATCGCAATGAACAGGCCAAGTGGCTGAAGCTTCTATACTGGAGCTGTCCCCTTTAAATAGCGCCCCCCGACTCCGAGAAGGGCCTGCTAACGCTCCTTCGAACTGTCACTAATAGCGCTAGGCGTAAAGGCTCCGGGCGCCACCCAATATCCGCTCAGGCGCCCCTAAAAGGCGTTGCACACTGAAATGACGTCATAAGAACATAAGAACATAAGAAATAGGAGCAGGAGTAGGCCAATCGGCCCCTCGAGCCTGCTCCACCATTCAATAAGATCATGGCTGATCTGATCCTAACCTCAAATCTTCTATCACTCTGCATCCACCCGAACCCATGTGATCTCCCGGGAGAGGCGAAAAACCAGATAAAGACCCAATGGCCAATTTGGGAGAAAAAAATCTGGGAAATTCCTCTCCGACCCATCTAGGCGATCGAAATTCTTCCAGGAGATCACTCTGTCCCTATATTTTCTACAGTACTTACCTTCTGTAAAGGCGATCTCCACCCCAGCCAGGAACAGGAATAAAACCATCTCCTGAAATCTAACACAGAATTAGAACACAGTAGGAGCAGAACAAGGCTACACGGCCCCTGGGCCCACTCCACTACCCACAGGGCCATGACCATTCCGAACCTAGACTCATGTCCAATTTCCTGCCCGCTCCCCGTAACCCTTAATTCCCTTTACTTCTAGGAAACTATCTATTTCTGTTTTAAATTTATTTAATGATGTAGCTTCGACAGCTTTCTGGGGCAGCAAATTCCACAAACCTACCACCCTCTGAGTGAAGAAGTTTCTCCTCATCTCAGTTTTGAATGAGCAGCCCCTTATTTTAAGATTATGTCCCCTAGTTCTAGTTTCACCCATCATTGGGAACATCCTCACCGCATCCACCCGATCAAGCCCCTTCACAATCTTATATGTTTCAATAAGATCGCCTCTCATTCTTCGCGGGCGCGCGCAAACACTTAGCGCAGGCGTTAAATGTATAGTCAATATGGGAGTTGTCGCTATCTTCATTGCGCCCGCCACAACATTGGGTAACGTCCCAATTCTCGGTCTCTTTAGGCGCTAACCGCTGGTGCAAACAACCGAATTTCTAGGCCAGAGACTTCTGGAGAGATTCAATGCTGAATGAAGGAGTTTTAGGTACTGAGCAGCACTTTGCAGGTTCATTTTGATTTGACCTTCCTTGTATCGATTTAGAAGCGACTATGGGGGCTGCACTCTGAGCTCTTTCCCTGGGCCTCTCCATTATTCCGTAGGATTCGCAAAATTGAACTTTATATTATATAGGGTCGAATGGCAGAAGAGGCCATGATTTTAAAGACTATTTTAAAAGAAGCCCAGAAAAAGGGGCATACAAAATGGCCACCAGACCCCATGATCAACTTATTGGGACACTTTAAAATGGTTCCTGCAAATCCTCAGACAGCTTTGTGGATTCAGCCCAAAGTAAGTTCTGGAAGCTGTTTCTGAGAGAATGAAACCAGACACCCACATATACATATAGATTGGATGCAGATCCAGTCAAGATCGGTCTGTAGATAAAGGCCATCTAAATGTTGACCCAGACAAAAGGGAACAGTTTCATATTCATGAGAAGAGCATCAAGGGCCCGTTAAGGACATCACCAGGACATTAAAACAATGAAGGTCATTCCAGACCAGAGATGGCCCATTACCGGCCATCCAAGAACAGTTTAAAATATAATAACTACCCCGTTGTGCAACAAGCCGCCAAAAGTTAAACAAAGGCTAACCTGATTTGGCGCGAGATAAGAGCTTCTAGAAAAGAAGTATAATTGTGAGAACACACGGGTAGGGGTTACATCTTCAGCTTCCCAGCTTGCAGGCCTGTCCAGCTTTTGAGCTGGGGAAAAGAGGAGCTGCTTTGGGAGAAGATCAGCATGACTCCTCTCCATCGTCGGAGAGGAAGAAGAAGAAGACTAAGCCACCATCAAGAAGGTCATTCGAGCCGGCGTCCCGCCCCGGGGTAAAACATTGGGAGATCATCGACCAACCCCGGGCCGTTGACAAAACGAGAGGCCATCGACCCACTCCAGGCCCAGAAGAAGAGACAACAAAAAATGACAGAAGAAGCCGAGGTCGAGCAGCCGTCCCCGACCCCCACCTCAGGAGAGAGGTGAGGCGCAGCTCGCTGGGGCTCCACGATCCACGTGGAGACGGGACGCCTGAAAGGATCAAACGCAGACCGGTTTCAAAACCTTGCACTTCCTAGTTGGATTGGTGAGCATGTTTCTGGCCCTCCATAATCAGATCTAGATAGGTTTAAGGGGGTGGATTTAAGGGTATAATTAACATGAGTTGTTATCCCTCGATGTTCCGTGTGTTTCCCTATTTCATGATGATTTTTGTAGCATATAATATGCCTGTATTTGCCTTAGTTAGTATTGTGTCGTTATGATTTGTTTGTGTTTTTCCCTCCCATGTACTCTCTTATTTGCTTGCATTTGATTTGTGTTACCTTATGCAATAAAATTTCATTTCGTTTCATCAAACTTGGTCTATAAGAGTTTTCTCTACATTGTAGTTCCTGCCCCAAAGGCCAGAGTACAGAATCTAAGGGGCGAGTGGGTCGAACCACTCAAGGTTTTACTGTGCAAGAGAGAGAGGCCTCTAGAGAGAGAAACCTCTGCGATCTAAAACCCCTTACAGAAAATGGCGACCGCGGCAGGACTCTGGCAGCAGGATTGCAATGTAATAGATCCAAGTTTGAATGGTCGAAATGCGATGGATGAGAGGATAGCGGATTATGTCTTTGGCAAGGTAAATCTCACTAAGCAGTGGATTTCCGATCTCTTACTGGATGGGCGTCCGGTGGACGCAGCCATCAGGTGGACAGAGAGCAAAGAGCATAAGAAGTCAGTGGAGAAGGCAGTGTGGCTGATGTGTTACAAGGAGCAGGTCCAGATGTTGGACTGGGTCGTTGCAGCACAGGCAGCCAGGATCACAACCCAGGCAGCAGAGATAGAGGAAAAGGCCATGAGTGGGGAAAAACTCATCACAGCGCTTCAGGCGCTGAATCAGGAACGCCAAGTGGTAGCTAGTCAACATCAGGCTAGGATAGAGTACCTGGAGTGCCAGGTTACTGAGGCAAAGATCAATGAAATGTGGATACGGGAGAAAAACGCCCGCCTCGCACAACAGCTAAGAGCGCAGGAGGAGAGAGTAGTGGAGGTTAAGGCAGCTTACAAGCTAGCCCTCGAGCACGGGTTTGAGAGGACAGACCACGGCCCCTGCCAAAAGACCATAGAGGACCTAAGAACGGCCCTGGTTAAGGCAAAAGGCATGGTGTGTCTCGTCAGCCCGAAAGCCAGTCACATGGACTTTTTAAAGGAGTCGAAACAGCCGATTCCAGCTGAAGTAGTTGTGGTACCAGCCACCGAGCCCTCAGCACCGCCGAGCTATAGTGAGACTTGGCCAGAAAAACAGAGGGTGGTAAAAGAGGAGGCAGCCGAGGTGGAATGTGAGGAAGAACAGCCACTGGTAGCAAAGCCGGGACCGGCACCAATGTGTCCCGCTCGGCACCAGAGGTTCGGTCCCAACGCCGCAAATGGCGATGTCGGACCCCACCAGAACCAGCTCGTGGTGCCATACGCTGCCCCGCAATTAAGGTCCATGGTGAGCCACCTCGCATGACTCACAATAAAGGGAGATCCCTTGATTCAGTTCAGGGAGATAAAGGAAACAGCAGCCATTAATGACTGTGATGAATAGGAACAGGTGAAACTGTTGCTTTTCTCCCTGGATTGCACAATCCTTCAGTGCCTCTCAGATGAGAGTAAGAGGGGACGGAAAGGGTATACGCATCTCAGGGAGGAAGTTTTAGAAGTAATGGGAGTGGACGACGGTAGTCCGTTCGACCATGTGGAAGGGACCGTGCAGCTATCTGGAGAACCCCCATGGGTTTTCGCAGAAAGGCTGTGGCCAGTGTATCGACGCAGCTGTCCGGGCATGCCTGAACGGGTTGCAATGAACGACGAACAGCGGGTTCATTGGCTCCATTGCTTGGTTACCAACAGCTTGCCGCAGATACGGGCCCCAGCCAGATCTTGGTTTGATCCCCAAGGTCCCGGTGTCACGGAGGAGACGGTGCTCCGCCAGCTCAACGTTGCGTATAAGAATTGTAGAGGTCAGGAAACACCTCCTCAGAAGGGAAAGGTGCATGAGGCAAAACCCGCAGCCCCAAGCAAGAAGGAGTGGCATCAGGAGGGGAATCGCCCTACCCAAGCCAAGCTCAATTGCTACGGGTGTGGGAAGGATGGACATTGGCGCAAGGACTGTAGAAATCCGTGGAAGAATAATAAGGGAAAATTTCCTGCAGCCCAAGCCCAAGCCCAGACCGCCGCCCCAGCACCAGCCCAAACCCAAGCCGTAGCTCCTGCCCCAGCACAAGGAGCTGGTGCAGTTATGGATCCCGCTGCGATTGAATCAATCATAGAGACAATGCGGTCTCTGATGATTTCGCAGGGGAAGATAGCCGTCACCACTGGTCTTGTCGCTCCCGAAACCCCGACCGCTGTGCCCACATGACTAGAGCTGGCGCAGTCCATTTACTTGTGTGCGCTGCGATATGATGTATGGAGACGACCCCTCGTGGAGATGGAGGTGGAGGAGGTGAAAGGGACCTATCTGCTGGATACGGGAGCATCGTGCACTGTGATCCACGCAGATGACCCTACGGCCTCGCCTCTATCCACCGGGATTCCATACCTTCCATCGGGCTTCACGGGCGAGGAACAGACTGGCGCGCATTTCCTTCCCCTCTCCATTCATTTAGGACCACTCCGCACCACGTGGAGGTGTACACTAATGAAGTGGGAGGCGGGGGATGGAACGGGGGTTCTTGGATCTGATTTCATGGTAGTCCACGGGATCCACGTGGACCTACGAAATCATTGTCTCTGGGGAGCGGGTACAAGTGTGAAAGGGATAGAGAGTGTCAAGGAAAACCCAACGAAAGCACAGGTCGGCCGGCGGGAAGTCAAATTCCTGGGTCTGACCCTCTGCGCTGGCGAGAGAGGCACAGACCAGGATAGACAGGAATCGGTGCAAAATCCACCAGCCCCCGCCAGTCGCGCAGTGGAGATGTCCCGACGCAATAAATGGTTTCACATCAATCAGTGTAAACTGTTTAAACCGGGTGCAAGAGTGTCAGCAACCGAAGCCAGGTCTGAGGGTAAAGATCCTCAGCCTGAGGCGTGCGATGAGCCACAGACCACACAAGCTGGCGTTGTAGCCTGCTTGGAAGGAGAAGCTGCCCCGCCCACCTGGGGGGAGGCTTCCCCTATGGCCTGGGACTTGGACGAGGAGGAGCCCAAACAGTAAGGCCCCGCCCTCGACACGATTCTGGAGGAGGTGGAGTCGGAGGACGGAGGTCCAGCCCTCGACTCAAGCGTGGGGGTGGTAGAAATTGGGGGCAGAGATCCTCCACCTGTAGGGACAGATGAGGAGGAGCCGTCTGCCACAGGCCCAAATCCCGAAGGGGCGGAGCCTGAGGGGAGGGAGCCGAAGCCCACAGTCGTGGAAGAGCCACGGGCTGTGAACGCTGAAGTCCCACCCGAAGGTCCACTCGCTAAAGGAGCCTGCCCAAATGCCAAAGGGGCGGAGCCTGAAGGAAGGGAGCCGAAGCCGGCAGCCGTGGAGGAGCCATGGGCTGTGAGAGCTAAAGTCCCACCCGAAGGTCCGTTCGCTAAAGGAGCCACGCCCAAAGTACCTCTTCGCAGGTCGACTCGAACACCTCAGCCGGTAAAACCTTGGCCCGATTCCCCCGTTCTCAGCAAACGCTGACTTGAGAAATCCCTGACAAAACGCAGTCCCCGATTGACAGCAAAAGGCTGCGGGGAACCCAAGCCACAAGTCACTGCAGCCCCACTGCAGGGGGCGGCGAGCTGCAGTCCAATCAGGGATTAGGCAAGCTGCCCGGGGACGGGCGGCGCTGTACGTAAGTTAAGTTTAAGTTTTAAGTTTAAGGTGTGTAAATATTAAAATGATAAAAGAGTTATAAGTAGTTTTAAATCTGCTCAGTATGTGTACTATTTTGATCGAGGTCGAACGACCCGATCATGCCTTCACCTAAGCCAGAATCTCTCGGGAGCCTGGCGGCATTGTTTAATTTGTTGCAGGAACCAGGAGAAAGATGAGACGGATCCTCGTCGCGTTCATGCTGATCGGATGGAGCTGGGCCTATCGGGGCCGCACTATGGAATCCACCATTTATGGGTGCTCTGAAAGCAGAGGCCCCGTCGCGACTGATGGAACCGGCCCACGGGATGCTGAAGAGACTGCTGTCTACTTCCATGAAGGGAGATGGCCAGGCTGGCTGGGGTCGAACTCTACTGAATACTCCAGCCAGACGGGGTTCGCATACAGAGAAACGTCTCTGATGTGCCCCAGGGTGAGGATCATCGCACCAAGAATCAGCGTCACCGTTGGGAAAAGGATTTATTTGAACTGTCTGGGACATGTACCTTTGAGCCGCTGGTGGTGGCTCAGGAAGCTGAGTAAGATCTTGAAGAACTCCACGGTTGAGTGGGAGAGACTGAGTAACAATACCCACTGGACTATTACGGGAACTCATGGGGGGTTGAGTGTCTGTTGGGACAAATGGTGGGAACCAGATGAGGGGATCTACATCTGTATGTGGGGTTCAGAACGCGCTTGCCCCACAGGCGTCTCCATCTTTTTCCAAAGGCAGTGGCAGGATACTGGACAAGGAATGAGGTGGGACGTCAGCACACGGGCGTGCGGAGTCCCATACTCTCAGATCCCAGTAAACGCCACTAAGCTCATCACCCGACCCCGCAAGCCCCTGCCCACAATTCCGGTAGCTAAAGCCCTCGAGGAAGGGTGCCCCACCACAACAAAGGGACCCGGGAACGGATTGGTATTGGTACCCACAGGTCTGGTGCTGTACCAAGGGGTGCACTACATGGTGGCTTCAGTGATTTTAAACCTCACCGAGGTGCGGTTGCCAGAGTGGTGCCCCAGGGAAACGGAGCAATTATACCAGGTCCTGTAAACAAACATGTTTAAACAGTTTTACGAATTCGACTTTGCCGATGTCGACAGAGCCGAATTGTACACCACACCACATGAGGTCTTGGACAGGATAGGGAGGCAAAGAAGGGGTGCAGCTTTTAATGCAGGAACTTCCGTCATCAACACACTGGATGATGTGGAGCTGCAAACCCAAATCAATGGTTTGAAAACGCAGTTAAGAAAGATACTGACTGACGAGAATAAGGTAGTGGGTTTTGAGTTACATGAGGACCAGGCCATGACGCTACACTTAAAAGAGATAATAGCTGAGCTGGAGAAACACGCCAAAACAGTAAATGCTCTCATCAGGGAGGATCGGAACGCGTCCGATCAGGCTGCGCAGAACGAAGCTTGTGTGCTGTACGGGGCGTGGTTACTGGGCGAGGGCCGCAGTAACCTGGAGGATTTGAAACAAGGTTTAGTCCCCTCCTGGATCAGCAACAAGCACCTCGCAGCCCTCCACCCTTTTGAGAATGCATTGAGTCCGTGCCAGCTCAGACTAGCTTCAGAGGCTTACCCAGTCCCAGTGGACTGTGGATGGTCTAATCACACCATTATGGGTATAGTGGTAAGAATGCCGGTGATGGGAAAGACAGCTAAACCCGCCCCGGTATACAGGGTGGAGAACATTGGAGTCATTCAGGGGGGTGCGCACATTCGCTACACAGTGGTCCCACCTTACATCATTCGATGGGAGCATGCAATGACGGGTACCGACCTCTCGGGGTGCCGGAGCCGGGGAGCACACATCATCCTGTGTCCCCAGCACTTGAATGCCCATTCAAAACTGCAGTGCGGGTTCAGAACTGCTGGCGCGAAGCCTATAAATTGCACCATGGAGGCAATGGCACAAGGCCATGTGCCCCCACAGGTGGCATATATAGGAGGTGGGACATACTGTGTCACCACTGCAGCACCCCACTACCAACATCGACAGCACAGTTGGTGTCCGGTTAGTGACAGCAGCTTCTGTTTCAAGCCCAGGGCAGAAGTTCAAGTGGCCCAAGAGCAAATTGTCCCCATTCCTGAACCTTCCACTGTTCACATCACTGTTAAAGAGAATTTCACTGATCTGCAGCGATTCATTGCACATTTTGGATATATCATTCCCCCTCTCCCTGAACACCTCACCAAGCTATTAAAAGCCGTTGGTGTTTCACAGAAACATTTCTATACACTGGAGCAGAAGACTTTAGAGATAGGGGCAAACATATTGGATATAGTGACCCCACCGTGGTGGGACCTTTTCACTAATATAGAAGTCCCTTCTTGGATTAGGATAGCCTCCCACATTCTTGTAGTGTGCCAGGTTATCATTGTAGTTTATTTACTGTTTGTACACTGTAAAAAGGTCAAACATTCGCAAAAGTACGAGAATAGAGGGGAATGGAGGGAGCATTATGTGCGGGTAGATGAAGAGACACCCGTTTAGATTTTTGTATAAAGTTAAAGTTTTCCCTCCCTCCTCTGTATTATTTTTGACATGTATTCCTGTGCATTTTAATTTTCGTGTGTGTACTTTATTTTTATTTTTTTTCTTATTGAAGTTTATTAGATGTGTTATTATTAAAAGATAGTGTGTATGCACCAGGTGATGTAGGGGCATAAGGCCCTCCTCCACGCCTGGAAATAAGTTGTCAGATTTTAACTCCAAGGTATTGCCATCTATAGATGCTTAATGTACACTAGGTTTTTCTGAAATGGGAAATGCATGTGCCGTGGGGTCATAGATAGGTAAATACTGGGGATGGTTAGATTATGGAAAATCAGAAAATTTTGCTCACCCAGAATTATGATACTTCAAGCAAGTTACAGTATCATCAGGGGGGAGTGTAGGATTCACAAAATTGAACTTTATATTATATAGGTTCGAATGGCAGAAGAGGCCATGATTTTAAAGACTATTTTAAAAGAAGCCCAGAAAAAGGGGCATACAAAATGGCCGCCAGACCCCATGATCAAATTATTGGGACACTTTAAAATGGTTCCTGCAAATCCTCAGACAGCTTTGTGGATTCAGCCCAAAGTAAGTTCTGGAAGCTGTTTCTGAGAGAATGAAACCAGACACCCACATATACATATAGATTGGATGCAGATCCAGTCAAGATCGGTCTGTAGATAAAGGCCATCTAAATGTTGACCCAGACAAAAGGGAACAGTTTCATATTCATGAGAAGAGCATCAAGGGCCCGTTAAGGACATCACCAGGACATTAAAAACAATGAAGGTCATTCCAGACCAGAGATGGCCCATTACCGGCCATCCAAGAACAGTTTAAAATATAATAACTACCCCGTTGTGCAACAAGCCGCCAAAAGTTAAACAAAGGCTAACCTGATTTGGCGCGAGATAAGAGCTTCTGGAAAAGAAGTATAATTGTGAGAACACACGGGTAGGGGTTACATCTTCAGCTTTCCAGCTTGCAGGCCTGTCCAGCTTTTGAGCTGGGGAAAGGAGGAGCTGCTTTGGGAGAAGATCAGCATGACTCCTCTCCATCGTCGGAGAGGAAGAAGAAGAAGACTAAGCCACCATCAAGAAGGTCGTTCGAGCCGGCGTCCCGCCCCGGGGTAAAACATTGGGAGATCATCGACCAACCCCGGGCCGTTGACAAAACGAGAGGCCATCGACCCACTCCAGGCCCAGAAGAAGAGACAAGAAAAAATGACAGAAGAAGCCGAGGTCGAGCAGCCGTCCCTGACCCCCACCTCAGGAGAGAGGTGAGGCGCAGCTCGCTGGGGCTCCACGATCCACGTGGAGACGGGACGCCTGAAAGGATCAAACGCAGGCCGGTTTCAAAACCTTGCACTTCCTAGTTGGATTGGTGAGCATGTTTCTGGCCCTCCATAATCAGATCTAGATAGGTTTAAGGGGGTGGATTTAAGGGTATAATTAACATGAGTTGTTATCCCTCGATGTTCCGTGTGTTTCCCTATTTCATGATGATTTTTGTAGAGTATAAGATACCTGTATTTGCCTTTTTAGTTAGTATTGTGTCGTTATGATTTGTTTGTGTTTTTCCCTCCCATGTACTCTCTTATTTGCTTGCATTTGATTTGTGTTACCTTATGCAATAACATTTCATTTCATTTCATCAAACTTGGTCTATAAGAGTTTTCTCTACATTGTAGTTCCTGCCCCAAAGTCCAGAGTACAGAATCTAAGGGGTGAGTGGGTCGAACCACTCAAGGTTTTACTGTGCAAGAGAGAGAGGCCTCTAGAGAGAGAAAGCTCTGCAATCTAAAACCCCTTACAATTCTTTCCAGCAGACTTCACATACCGGTCTCTCCAGGCCACGATTCAAGGCTGCAATGAGCAGGGTGTGGATGGAGAGCAGGATCAACCCTCCCCTTTAAGAACTGCCTTGCGCCAGTGTGCCTGTGTTCCATTGCTGACTGACATCACGTGAGCTTCACTAGCACTCTGAGGTAGTGCCTCGCTCCTTGGCATTAGCGCCTTAAGAGAGGTGTGTGGTGCCTGATTTAGCGCTCCAATCACCTCCAGGGATGAAAGAAGCCAAGTTTGCACTCGGAGGCGATAAGTAGCGCCCGGGCGATAATTAGCGCCTGGCCGATAATTGCACCCCAAACGGGGCGATACTGTGGCAGAACCACTGGATGACTCTGGCTAACTGTATATAATTCTCTTTAATGATGTTCTAACACCAGCCTAAACCTGTACCATTGTGTTAGGCATTACTGTGTTTTGTACATAGAGTTTGCATGTACGGGGCGTGGCCCCTTTAAGAGCGCGGGCAAACGCGATGACGTCACGCCGCAAACCATGGGGCTGCCCAGGCAGTCCTCGTGGCATCTCCGTTGAGTAAAGACCTGTTTAGTTGTTCTCTTGTGTCGATCTCCATTATTCGTTGGAATTCGTTAATTCCTACATTGGTGACCCCGTTTTTGTGAACGTTTTCACATAAGAAGAGCACAGCATGGAAGCAAACGCCGTTTCGCTAAAGCTACCGCAGTTCTGGGAGCAGCAAGCGCCCTCGTGGTTTATTCAGGTCGAGGCCCAGTTCGCCCTGAGGGACATCGATGCGGATCAGACCAAGTACCTTTATGTGGTCTCTGCACTCGACAGCTCTACCGCCTCTCGGATCGTCAGCCTCCTCGAAAACCCCCCAACGGAGCGCAAGTATGAAACCCTCAAAGCGCGGTTACTGCAGGTTTTCGGGCTCACAAAATCAGAGCGCGCCCGTCGATTACTCGCTATGCCCGGGCTCGGGGACTCCAAGCCTTCAGAGTTGATGAGCCAAATGCTCACACTCCTGGGCTCAGAACGGGAATGTTTCCTATTCTACAAGATTTTCCTCAGCCAACTGCCTGAACAGGTACAAGCTGCCCTGGCCAGATCTGAAATTGAAGACTGCGCAACACTCGCTGCGGAGGCTGACAAAAATTTTCGCTGTAACTCGTTAGTACTGCGCCGCCACGAGTCACCCATCCCTGCAGATGCCGCCCCAGCTCATCAGCCTGCTGGGCTGTGTTTCTACCACGCGCAGTTCGGCGTGAAGGTGAAGCGTTGCCGCCCTCCCTGCAGTTTTCCCAAAAAAAACAAACAACAACTGACACTGCGACCACCGAGGAACGGGTCTAACGGGCACAGCGCGGCCGCGATGGCGATCGGCAACGTGGGAAAATTGCTGTTCATCACTGATACTCTCTCCGGTTGTTGTTTTCTGCGCGACACCGGGGTGCTGTGCAGCATTTTACCCGTGTCCGCCCTCGATGTGCAGACGGGGAATCACGGCCCCACCTTTGAAGCGGCCAATGGCGGAACAATTCGGACCTTCGGCAGACGGCGAGTGGAGGTGTGCCTCGGGGGGCAACGTTTTCACTGGGAGTTTGTTACGGCCAGAGTTTCCCAGCCCCTCCTTGGCGCGGATTTCCTGTGCGAAAACAGCCTCCTGGTCGACGTTAGGAACCGGCGGCTGATCAACGCAGCAACTTTTAATTCTCTTCTGTGTTACCGCAGTAACACTACGTCACGCACCGTCTCCTGTGCATTCCCGACTCCTGATGAGTTCACTCGCCTGCTCGGCGAATTCCCCGACCTGACAAGACCCACGTTCTCCTCCACAGCCACGAAACATGGTGTGGAACACCACATCACCACCAACGGCCCCCTGGTCTAAGTGTGGGCACGGCGCCTGGAACTTGGCAAGCTGGCGGTCGCAAAGGCGGAGTTCGCAACCATGGAACGGTTAGGGTTTATTCGCCGGTCGAATAGTCCCTGGTCTTCACCCCTCCATTCGTCCCGAAGCCTGGCGGTGGATGGCGGCCATGCGGCGACTATCGACGCCTCAACGACGCCACCACTCCTGATCGGTACCCGATCCCCCACATCCAGGATTCCTCTGCCCATTTGGCAGGGAACACCGTATTCTCAAAAGTCGACGTCGTCCGGGGCTACCACCAGGTCCCAGTTCATCCACAAGACGTCCAGAAGACTGCAGTCATCATCCCATTCGGCCCCTTCGAGTTTTTACGTATGCCGTTTGGTTTAAAGAATGCCGCCCAGGCTTTCCAACGCCTGATGGACTCCGTGCTGCGGGACCTCAAGTTCCTCTTCGTCTACCTGGATGATATTCTAATTGCCAGTCCTACTAAGGAAGAACATACCTGTCACCTTTTTCGTCGCCTCAGGCAACACGGCCTGATTATCAACCCGGCCAAGTGTCAGTTTGGCCTGCACCAAATTGACTTCCTGGGGCATTGCATCACCTCAGAGGGAGCGGTTCCTTTACCTTCGAAAGTAGAGGCGGTGACATCCTTTCCACGCCCGCAGAACGTAAAGGCCCTGCAGGAATTCCTAGGCATGGCAAACTTTTACCACCGTTTCGTGCCTAAGGCAGCACTACTCATGCAGCCCCTGTACGAGGCCCTCAAGGGCAAGACTGGCAAGAACCCGGTAGACTGGACGGATGACATGGCCCGAGTGTTTGCCGACACCAAAAGCGCCTTAGCCAACATGACTATGCTGGCGCACCCGCTGCCATGGAGCCACCATCGCCCTCACCACCGACGCGTCGGACTACGTAGTCGGTGCCGTGCAACAGCAGTGGGTGAACAGGATGTGGCAGCCGTTGGCATTCTTCAGCCGTCAACTACGGCAGAACGAGAGAGCATACAGCACGTTCGACCGGGAGTTGCTCGCCCTTTTTCTGGCCATCCGCCATTTTCGGTTCCTACTGGAAGGACGTCCTTTCACCGCCTTTGTGGACCACTGTTATATCCGTGTGTTAATGGAGACACGGAATGCAGGAGTTGGTTTAACAGGTGTTTACTGAACAAAGTCTGGAGGTGAACTAAAAGATACAAGACGCTATACAGGCTTATATACCCGAGTGGTCACTACCAGTGTTACAGTACACAGGGGCTCTTAAAGGTACATACACTACAATTCCTCCCCTTTTAGATAATTAGTACATAACATTTTAAGTAATCATTAATTAACATGTTTACAAGAACAATAATCTACACATTTGCTGCAGTTAATCAATTATAAGTCAGTCTCTCTGGAGGCTTCCTGACTCGGTCCGGATAACGCCTCGGTGGTGTAGTAGTTTTCGGTGGTCTAGTAGGTACTTTTGGCAAGGTCGATTCGGCTTGAATGCCAGTGTCGGGTTCATCTGGTTCCAGTATCACCGGATCGGAGGTAGATACTATGGGTATCTCTGCTTCATCATTAGGCGTATAGAGTTGTGGTGTAGGTTGTCCCTTTTCGGATGACTCTATGATCTGGTCAGCATGGCGCCTTATTATGCTTTCTCCAATGTCCACGGTATACATCAGCGGTCCTAGTCGTGTGCAAATAGTTCCAGGCTGCCATTTCTCGGTACGGTAGTCCCAGGCCAAAACTTTTTCACCTATCTGGAAGGTTCTAGTTGGCCTTTCATTCATGCCTTGAAATTGCCGGTTCTCTACGTCCCTTCTGATGTTTGGCTTGATCAAATCCAGCCGGCATCTTCGTCTTCTATTGAAAAACATCATGGCGGGAGTTTGGTTTGTAACCACATGTGTTGCATTCCTGTACGCAAACAAGAAGTTATCTACCTTATGTTGTAGATTTATGTCTTCATTACCCATGGCCTTTATGGCCTTCTTGAAGGTCTGGAAAAACCTTTCAGCTAATCCATTGGTGGCGGGATGGTATGGGGCGGACGTGTAGTGCTTAACCCCATTGTTTTTTAAGAACTTCCTGAATTCTTCGGACACAAATTGCGGTCCATTATCAGAACAGATCTGTTCAGGCAGCCCATTCCTGGCAAATATGGTCCTTAATACTGTGATGGTTTTTTCCGTGGTGGTGGAGGACATCTTTATTACCTCCGGCCACTTGCAGTGTGCATCAACCGCGATTAAGAACATTGAGTCCATAAATGGACCAGCAAGGTCGATATGTACCCTTTGCCATGGAGATGAGGGCCACTCCCACGGATGTAGAGGGGCTTGTGGTGGGGCGTTTTGGACCTTCTGGCATCCTAGACAGCTCTTGGTCATTTCTTCGATGTCTCCATCGATACCTGGCCACCACACAAACGCTCTGGCTAGGTTCTTCATTTTCACTCCACCCAGATGCCCCTCGTGAAGCTCCTTTAGCACTTTATCCTGGAGTTTGGGTGGAATCACCACTCTGGATCCACACTTCAAGGTTCCTCGGCACACTGACAGCTGTTCTCTTCTTTGCGAGAATGCTGGCAACAGTGGTTCGCCATGTGCTGGCCTTCCCTTCAGCGTTAAATCATAGACTCGTGAGAGAGTCGGGTCATTTCTCGTTTCCTTTTCAATGGTAGAATTTGTTACTGGTAGACATTCCACTATGGTTGAGTGGAACATCTCCACTGGGTCCACTGTAGGTGCCTCTTCTACCGTTGGCAACAGTAGGCACGATAAACCATCAGCATTCCCATGCTGTTTTGATCCTTTGTATTCTATGTCATATTGGTGTGCCCCTAGGAAAAGGGACCACCTCTGTAGCCTTTGCGCTGTCATAATGGGAACGCCTTTTTTAGGGTTGAATATGGAGACGAGGGGTTGATGGTCAGTCAACAAGGTCAATTTTTGTCCGTGTAGGTAATGGTTGAATTTCTTCACTCCCCACACCAGGCTGAGTGCTTCCCTGTCGATCTGGGCTTAGTTACGCTCAGCTGAGTTCAATGAGCGTGACGCAAAAGCTATCGGCTGCTCCGAGCCATCAGGGAATCTATGCGATAATACCGCTCCTACGCCATAAGGGGATGCATCACACGCCAGTCTGATTGGCAGTGATGGGTTGTAATGAGCCAACACTTCCTTGGACGTGATCAAGCCTTTGCATTTATGGAAGGCATGTTTACAGTCTTCGCTCCATTTCCAAATTACTCCCGTTTGTAGCAGTGCGTTAAGAGGGTGCAGAACAGTTGACAAGTTCGGTAAAAATTTATGATAGTAATTTATCAATCCCAGGAACGACCTTAATTGTGAGACATTTTCAGGTGCTGGGGCTTTTATAACCGCTTCAATTTTTTCAGGTGACTTATGCAACCCTTCTTCGTTAATTATATGGCCACAATATGATATTTGTTTCTGGAAAAATTCACACTTGGGGCGATTTGCTCGTAGGCCCCGTTCTCTCAGCCTGGTGAGCACCTGCTCCAAATTGGCAAGGTGCTCGTTGTCGTTTTCTCCTGTTACAAGGATGTCGTCTAGATAGCATTGAGTCCCCGGAATCCCTTGCAGGACTTGCTCCATAGCTCTTTGCCAGATAGCTGGAGCTGATGCTACTCCGAAAACCAGTCGATTGTACTGGTACAGGCCTTTGTGTGTGTTTATCGTGAGATACTTTTTAGAGGCCTCCTCAACCTCCATCTGTAGATATGCCTGTGCCAAGTCAATTTTGGTGAAACGTTTCCCTCCGGATAGTGAGGCGCAAAATATCTTCTATCCTCGGAAGAGGATACTGTACCATGTGAAGGACCGGGTTTACAGTCACCTTGAAGTCCCCACAGATGCGAATTTTTCTCTGTTCTTCAGGTTTATCATTATTCAACATTTTCTTCATGAGCAGGACGATGGGTGTTGCCCACTCGCTCCAATCTACCTTGGATAACACACCTGCCTTTTCCAAATTCTCCAGCTCTGCCTCGACTGCTGGATGAATTGCGTATGGCACCGGCCTTGCCTTAAAAAACTTGGGAATTCCCGCATCTTCTACTTTTATTGAGGCGGTGACGCCTTTCAAGGTTCCTAGTTCCTGTTGAAATACTTCTTTGGCGTTGGCCAAGATGTCTTTTAATCGTTCAGGTATGACGTCATCATCATTTTTTTTCTTACTGGTCACCGTCAGTGCCTGAAAGGAGTGCCAGTCTAAATGTATCTTCCTGATCCATTCACGTCCCAACAGCAGTGGACCACCATCTTGCAGAACGTATAAATACAACTTCTGTATTTCCTTGCCGCTGTATACAACAGGCACCCTTATTTTCCCTCTGGGGTATATTTTCTGCCCCGTATATGTCTTCAAGATAATGGATGTGTCTTTCAAAGGTATATGCGGAAATAGCCGCTCGTAATCCCGTCGACTTATGATGGTCAGAGCTGATCCTGTATCTAGCTCCATTTTAACTGGGGACCCCGCTATCGTGAGGGTAACCCAAATGGTCTGGTAATCTTCTTTTGCAATTACATTATGTAATTTGAGACAGCTTAGTCTCTTGTTTCTGGAGTCGCTATCGCTCTTCTGGTCTTCGGAGCTACTGTCCATCATCATTTGTACCTTGCTGTACTTTTCCTTATTGATTTTTTTTCTGTCAGTGGATTTTTTGTTTCCAGATCGGCATACATGTGCAATGTGTCCCATCTTTCCGCATTGCCTGCATGCTTTGTCCTTGAACCAGCAGTCCCTCTGGTCATGGGTGGTTCTGCCGCAGCGGTAACATCTCTCGAAACCCCGTGTTATTTCATGGGTGCCGAAGTCCTGTGGCTTTTGCTGTATCTCTGCAGCTCCTCTTGCTGCTGCTTCGTATGATATAGCCACACTGAAAGCCTTGTCCAGTGTCAAATCTTTCTCAGAAAGTAGCCTTTTCTGTGTTCCTTCACTTAGGAGACCGCAGACGAATTTGTCTCATAGAGAATCTGCCAGTCCTGCCCCGAATTGGCAGTGCTTTGACAGCTTTCTTAATTCGGTGAGGTAATCGGCATTACTTTCATTCTTGTGCTGATTCCTCCTGAAGAATTTGAATTGTTCCGCTATCAGCAGCGGTGTTGGGTTTAAGTGCTCCTGTAGGGTATCAACAATCTCCTTAAAATTCTTGTCCATCGGTTTGGCTGGAGTGATTAGGTTTCGTAACAGCCCGTATGTCCTTGCGCCCATCAGATTTAGAAGTACCGATGCCTTTTTATCATCCTCTACTTCATTCACTGTGCAATATACCTCCACTCTTTCCACATATGTGGTCCAATCCTCTATATCACTATCGAAAGCAGTAATATTGCCAGTCTTAGGCATCCTGAAAATCAAAAATGGCGCCTCCCACGCTTTCCTTTCTTTGCTGCCGAGAAAAAATGGCGCCTCCCGCGCTTTCCCACTGCTGCCACTGTTGACAACACTGTTCTCCGCGGTTTTTATTTACACAGATATTTTTAATAGTTGGAGACTCATTCCCGCCGGACTCTCTGGGACTTTTCCCTCCCTCTGCTTGGTCCGAACGCTGACCTGCTTTGCAGCGCCGGCCGTCTCCCAAGTGCTGCACCCTCCGTCTCTGTTTGCCTCCACCTTCCAACTCGTTGCTCGGCCCCGCTGCAGAGCCACCCGATCGAGCCCCCAGCCCGCTGCCCAGGAAGGATTAGTGCAGTACCTGCCACCAGCCCGGCTAGCTGGTGAAACCACAGTTTTTTTTTAGTTTTTTTTCTTTGACCTTCGCCTGAGGAATCGATCTCCTTGAGGTGCTGCTTAATTGCAGGTAAGTCCGTTTTCAATTCGTCGCCACTGTTGTATCCGTGTGTTAATGGAGACACGGAATGCAGGAGTTGGTTTAACAGGTGTTTACTGAACAAAGTCTGGAGGTGAACTAAAAGATACAAGACGCTATACAGGCTTATATACCCGAGTGGTCACTACCGGTATTACAGTACACAGGGGCTCTTAAAGGTACATACACTACAACCATAAGCCGCTAACCTTTGCAATGGCCAAGACCGCCGAACCGTGGTCAGCCCGACAGCAGCGTCAACTGACCTACATATCCGAATTCACCACGGATATACAGCACGTGGCCAGTAAAGACAACTTGGTGACAGACTGCCTCTCCCACGCGATCGTCAATACGGTTCATTTGGGCATCGACTACACCCTCATGGCAGCGGACCAAGCCTCAGACCCGGAAGTCCAAGCTTACAGAACGGCCATCACTGGCCTTCAGTTGGCCGACGTCAAGTTCCATTCGGCAGGTACCACGCTGTTGTGTGACGTCTCCATACAGGATCCTCGCCCTGTTGTGCCGGTCGTCTGGCGCCGCAAAGTGTTCGATGCCATATATGGGTTGTCACACCCAGGAATGAAGGCCTCTCAGAAACTGATGTCAGCGAAATTTGTATGGCATGGCATGCATAAAGATGTCCGTGACTGGGCCAACACCTGCGTGGTCTGCCAAAAGGCCAAGGTACAGCGCCACGTCAAGGCTCCGTTGGCCACCTTCACAGTTCCGGAGCGATGTTTTGACCATGTCAACGTGGACCTGGTAGGACCACTCCCACCCTCCCATGGTTTTTCACACATCCTGACCATGGTTGACCGCACCACCAGATGGCCGGAGGCGGTCCCCCTGTCATCCACTACTTCAGCGGACGTGGCCAGGGCATTCATTTCCTCCTGGATCGCCCATTTCGGAGTGCCCGCAGATATTTCGTCAGACAGGGGCCCGCAGTTTTCCTCCAAACTCTGGAATGCAGTGGCCCAAGGACTCGGTCAAATTACACCGCACCACAGCCTACCACCCACAGGCGAATGACCTCTGCGAATGCTTCCACCGGTCAATGAAAGCCACCCTGAGGGCCAGCCTCCAGGATGCTGGATGGGCAGACAAGCTACCGTGGGTCCTGTTGGGCCTTCGCACGGCCCCCAAAGAAGACCTTCACTCTTCATCAGCGGAGCTTGTGTATGGTCAGCCGCTGCGAGTCCCAGGGGACTTCCTACCAACATCGACGGAGCCATGGTCTGCATCTGCCCAGCTTGCTAGTCACCAAGAGGCAGCCAGATGTTTCGCACCGGTGCCCACTTCGCACCACGGGCTGCAGAGGTCACACGTTCCCACGGAGCTTCATAAGGCTGAATACTTTTTTCTTCGCCATGACGCACATAGGGATCCACTCAAGGCCCCATATACCGGTCCCTTCCACATGTTGGAAGCAGGGGACAAAACCTTCATGGTAGATGTCGGTGGTAAACCGGACCACATTTCGGTCGACCACTTAAAGCCAGCACATTTAGACCTCGACCACCCCGTCGAGACAGCACAACCGCTAAGACGGGGTCGGCCACCCATCGTCGTTACGGCAGACCGAGTGCGACCGCCCGCCAGACCGCCAGCCGACCAGCAGCCTCCGCCTTGAGAGTACAGGAGTCATTCTGACAGGCTCGTCAGACCCCCTCACCGTTTGACTTTGTCCGTTAAAGCGAATTCTGGGGGGGCGCATGTGGCAGAACCACTGAATGACTCTGGCTAACTGTATATAATTCTCTTTGATGATGTTCTAACACCAGCCTAAGCCTGTATCATTGTGTTAGGCATTACTGTGTTTTGTATATAGAGTTTGCATGTACAGGGCGTGGCCCCTTTAAGAGCACGGGAAAACACGGGCAAACACGATGACGTTACGTCGCAAACCACGGGGCTGCCCAGGCAGTCCTCGTGGCATCTCCGTTGAGTAAAGACCTGTTTAGTTGTTCTCTTGTGTCGATCTCCGTTATTCGTTGGAATTCGTTAATTCCTACAATACCGAATTTCTCCCCCATAGCTTTTAAAGAGCAACTTAAAGGAGGTGAGAGAGGCCAGGGGTTTTAGGGAGGGAATTCCAGAGTTTAGGGCTTAGGTGGCTGAAGGCACAGCTGCCAATGTTGGGTTGAAGGAAGTGACAGATGCACAAGAAGACAAAGTTGGAAAAACACAGAGTTCTTAGAGGGTTGTAGGGCTGGAGGAGGTTACAGAGATAGAGAGGGGCAAGGCCATAGAGGGAGTTGAACAAGAGGATGAGAATTTTAAAATCAAGTTGTTGCTGGACCGGGAGCCAATGTAGGTAAACAAGCACAGGAGTGATGGATGAACAAGACTTGGTGTGAGTTAAAATATGAGCAGCAGAGTTTTAGATGAACTCAAGTTATGGAGAGTGGAAGATGGGAGTCGAGGAGAGCATTGGATTGGTCGGGTATGGAAGTAACAGAAGCATGAATGAGGGTTTCAGCAGCAGATGGGCTGGTGCAGGAGCGGAGTCGGGTGAAATGACAGAGGTGGCAGTAGGCGGTCTTTGTGATGGAGAGGATATGAGGTCAGAAGCTCAGCTCAGGGTCAAATAGGATGCCAAGGTTGCAAACAGCCTGGTTCAACTTGAGACAGTAACCGAGGAGAGGGATGGAATCCGTGGCGAGGGCCGGAGGCAATGGCTTTGGCCTTCCCAATATTGGAGGAAAGTTCGGCTCATCCAGGACTGGATGCCAGCCAAGCAGTGTGACAATACAAAAGCAATGGAGGGGTATGGCCATGTCAGAAAACCTAGAGGTGAATTTACTTGGGGCTTCTCCTACACCACTATAACTTCAGGGAATCTCCATCTACCTGTTCAAACGGGGTTTCCGCTGAAATTACCGCAGCGGAAAGGGAAAAGCCCCAAGGAAATTCACCCCTTTAGTTTCCAGCTAGTCCTCTGACTGCCCCTCAACATCTCGTTGCAACTCTAAGGTTTTGCTTTACTTGTTGCTGACACAAAGGCACTCTCTCCAGGCTGCCACAGGCCTTTATAAACTGGAGGCAGCATTCAATTGCCCACCCACTAATGAGTGAGTTGCCTATTGGAAGCATGTTTCACGCTTGGAGTTGCAAATGATGGGGTGGGGGCCTGGAAAATGGGACAGGTCCTCCTTTGCCTTGAGCGGGCAGCCAACAAACTTAGCCTGCTCACTGCTTGTTGGGTTAACACTGTAACATGAAAATCCATTGCCTCATTGCCTCCAACTTTAGCAATACATTCAGCTAGTAAATGGAATGCACTAAGGAGATATTCATTGAAAAATAGCCAATCTGTAGCATACACTAAGTACATCTGTGGAAAGAAGCAAGTTTATTTGCCCAAAGGATGTTGAATGCAATGGGAATCTAAAATATGTTGTTTTAAATAACCAATGGAAGATAAGTATTTTAAAAAAATATATGAAGAATGTAATTAAAGGCAATATAACACAAACAACAGTGAACATCTATCATTTATCAGTGTACGGCAGAAATAGAACAAAATACTCTTTAATCATTAAAGCAAATTAAGTACAAAGGCATCCTAGCAGCGACTACCCAGCCAGATGAGACAGTGGCAGGCAGCAGCCAAGATGACTCAATTCAACCAGACACATTAAGAGTCAAAACTTGCAGTGATATCATTGCCGCTGTGGTATCCATGCCAGCCATTCCCCCAGAGAGTCTGAACACAACCTCAGACAAGATAACACCAAAAACAACTGACATTTATATAGATGGAATGAAATGAATGAGGCAGTATCTGATACTGCTCCCCATCCAACCTCTGTCCCCATTTGCCCTGCCCCTTCACCATAATTCTCATACAATTTAGTTGGCCATGTTTACAGTCTATTTTTTTTCTAGTTAATCTTCTTCCTCTACTGAAGGCATTAACTCCTTGAAGTGTGGTTCCATGGGTCGAGTTTCTCTCCTGTACCTCTTCCAAATGGCCATTGTTCATATGTAAACTTGACAGTGAGCCAGCTACTGTTGTAGCACCCCTACTGCCCTCTCGGCTGACATCAGCTAGCTCAGCACAGGCTCAGGATTGAACCTGGGACTTTCTTGGTCGGGGTAAGCTTATTGAGTCATCAGGGAAGCTCAGGATCTGTTTTACAATGTTACTTTACACAATGAATATGGTCAACAAATAACAAACAAAATCAAAGCTCGATGTACTTGACATACAGTGAATTTTCCATAAATCAGTCATTCCTGTTCTTTTGGGATTGGGAAGTGTTTTGTTCTTTCTTCCTATGTGATCTATCCAGCATGTGAATCAATATATTTGGTGGCACATCAAGAGACCCACTAATCCTAGAATGTCCTTACATGTATCATATACACTAACACGCCCATAAGGTTATTGACTAGAATCTAATGCTGAAGAAAATGTGTTGACCGTGAGCAATGTTTATTGAAAAAATATTTTTAATGGTTAACCTTTACAATTTGATGAAATAGTTATAGTATATTGTAATATATGTGGGTAGAACAAATGAAGGACAGAGACAGGATGAGTTGCTAGTCCATGTGCTTGCTTTACTAGGCCAGTGCAAACTGAGCATGCTCATTCTAAACCATGTGACAAACCATTAAATTACACTGCTTTCCCCTTAAAAAAAAAGTATGTATTCCCCTCTCAAATACAACAAAACCATGGTCCCACCTTTCCCAGCATTACGTGCGCCACATAACAAAAACTTCTGGCATTTTTTCTTTTAAATGAACTACAAATCCAGTTTAATAACAGATTTGCGGAACCTTCCTGATCTCCTTACTAAAGGTTTTGGTGTTGAACTAATTTTCGGGCTGTTTTGTTTTGGTTCCAAACTCAAAGAAGTAGGTACCACCACTCTGTTTCCCCACTTGATACAACCTTGCTCACAAGATAATTCAGTACGACGGTTATGGAATGGTTTCAACTCTGTACCCAGACACTGATCAGTCCATCCATTCAAGGTGTTTTCATACACTCTTTTCTGTACTGAGTCCTTTTGAGTCTCATTTGCAATCTCAGTTGCATTCATGGGAAAGTGTTTGTCAACTGCACCTAGCGTGAAAATCTCATCTTCACTCCCAACATGAGTCTTCATGTGGCAACCTGGACAAGGCATCTGCGATTGTGTTTTGCATTGAAGTACAAATTTCAATCATGTAGTTATATTGTGACAACAACATTGCCCAGCATTGCATTCTTGATGTGGCCATTGCAGGATGGCAGGTTTGGGCCCCAATATTGCTAGGAGCAGTTTGTGATCGGTTATCAGGGTAAACTTTCTGCCGATCAGGAACTGTTGGAATTTCTTGAGTCCAAGCGCTATGGCGAGTGCTTCCTTTTCAATTTGTGCACAGTTTCTTTCGCTCTTTGTGAGGGTTCGCGATGCAAACGCGATTGGTTTCTCTTGGCCATCATCCATTATGTGGCTTATGATAGCTCCCACACTGTAACTAGAAGCATCACATGCTAACTTAAGTTCACGCTCTGTATCGTAGTGCACAAGTAGAGCATCACTAGAGAGACTTCTCTTACAAGCGTCGTAAGCTTCCTGCTGCACTTTTGACCACTTCCACTGGACACCTTTCTTGAGGAGCACGTGCAATGGAGCTAACATGGTCGCTAACTCAGGTAAGAACTATGCATAGCACTGGACCATTCCAAGGAAGGATCTTAACTCAAACATGTTCTGTGGCTTTGGATCAACTTTCAGACCAAGGTACACAACCTTGGGCTGCACTAAAGCACATTTGCTCCTTTTCAATTTGACATTGTGGGAATTCAGCCTAGGAAGTACTAAATCTAACACTTCTAGATTTTCTTCCTCGCTGCTTGTGGTGATCATCACATCATCTTGATTGCATAAGCAATTTGGAATTCCCTGCAAAATCTTATCCATCATAGCCTGAAAGATTCGGGGGAAGACTTTACACCATATGGCAGCTTGGTGTATGAGTACAGACCCTTGTGTGTGTTGATGGTGAAATACTCTTGACTCTCTTTGTCAAAATTCAGCTGAGCATAAGCGTGCGACAGATCAAGCTTGGGGAAAACTTTTGACCCAAAGAGTGCGGCATACAAATCTTGCGATGTAGGTAACAGGTACTACTCATCGTCAACAGCTTGGTTGATAGTAACTTTGTAGTCACTGCACAAGTGTACAGTTTTGTCTGCTTTAGGCACTGCCACAATCGGGGTAGCCCATTCACTTTTGTCAGTTTTTACTAGCATTCCATTCTCCCTGAGTTTCTCGAGCTCTTCCTTCACCTGACTTTTCAACGCATAGGGGACCGGCCTTGCCTTACAATAGACAGGCTTCCCATTGGACTTGATGCGGATCTGCCTGTCATACCCAGTGATGCCCTCATAACTCTCTGTGAACATGCTTTCGTATTTGTTCAGCATTGTGTTGAGTCGCTTTTTGAAGCATCTACACTGAAGATGTTTTTCAGTCTAGTTTTAACTGAGTTTTGTTCATGAGGGTTGGCCCTGTTGTTGTAGCTGGTTACAATAATAGGCAGCTTTACTGACTGGCCATTGCACTGAACTTACATTCCATTTGTCCACATGTTTCTAGAATTTCTCCGGAGTAGGTTTTTAACTCTACAGTACTCTTTGTAAGTGGTACTTGATTAAACTTACTCTCATATGTATCGTTACTCATGATAGAGCAGTCCACCGCCATGTCGATATGCATATCAATATATTGCTCGTTGATTAAAGTTTTGTACGGAATTTCTTTCTCACGATTGCTGGTGTTGCTGCTAGTGGCATAGATACAGTAGATGCCTAGTTCTTCAACATCAATTGTGTTCACTTCAATATTGTGAATTCCTTCCTTTTGTTGTCGCTGCTTTGCATTGCCACAGGAATGGTTCCTCCTGCTTTAGATCTAGCTCTGCAAGCTGTTGAAATATGGTCTTGCTTCTGGCAGTGGAAACACTTTGCATTTCTGTATTGGCAGGACTGTGGTGAGTGATTCCCATTGCAGCGATAACAATTCACTGAACTGCTCTCACCAGCATGCTTTTCACTCGATCTCACAGCTTTAGGTTCGACCGTGGCTTTGTGACTGTAGACCTTAGCTGCACTAGTCACTTGAGTTGGATGGAGCACCCTAGCATTCTTAGATGCCATCTCCATAGATAGGGCAATTTTGCATGTTATGTCAAACGTTAGGTTCGGAGTGTTCAGTAACTTGGACTGTGTGCGCTCATCCACCAGTCCACACACAAACTTATCTCACAACGCACGATCCAACAATGTGCCGAAGTTACAATGCAAAGACAGATTCTTAAGAGCTACAATGTACTCACTGATGGTTTCACTTTGATTTTGACTTCCAGTACCAAATTTATAGCTCTCTGCTATTTCTAATGGCTTTGGGTCGAAATGGTCCTTGAGTTTCTTGACAATGTCTTCAAATGACACATCCTTCGCTTTCCCTGGCGCGAATAGGTTTGTCAACGTTCCATAGACATCTGACTTGATCTCCGTTAGAAAAATTGCTTTCTTCCTTTCATGAATTACTTTATTTTGAGCTTGAACATTCTCATCTGCACCTCGGTCTCAATAATGTTATTGGCCTTAAAAAACAGCTCCATCTGCTCAATGTAAGAACTGAATGGTTCACGAGCTCGGTCATGCATGCTGAGGCTTTCAATGAATCCCATAGATGCGCCTATGATTGTCCTGATCCCATCGACCAGTGACTCAGCACGCTACCAGTGTACCTGTGAGAATCAACACTGCTGTTGCTGTGTATACATACACATGAAGGCGAAGCACAGATGATTCTGTATGAGCATTAACAGTAAAACGTCGCAAAAATTCAGTTTAGGTGTCACAAATTCACCTTAAACTTTTCCACTTGAAGGTTGAACACTGTGTCCTTCTATGATCCCTAAAAATGGCTTTGGGATCCCATCCTCATCACCAAAATATAATATATGTGAGTAGAACAAATGAAGGACAGAGACATGATGAGTTGCTAGTCCATGTGCTTGCTTTACTAGGCCAGAGCGAACTGAGCATGCTCATACTAAACCATGTGACAAACCATGTGATAATATCCTGTTGTAAGACCCTGTTCACAGTGTCACCAATATAAACCCCTTTAATGAAAATGTAAGAAACTGCCTTGGACTCAGAGTGAACTCCAGCAGGATAAGTGCAACACCGCAGAGCAAGGGAACAATGGGCGGACATGCAAATAAAAAGAGCGAGGATTTAACAAGTCAGTAGTTTCTGCTATTTAGGATCTTGGGTCACATAGCACAATAAGGGGATTAATTTGCTCGAAGGATGCGAGAAAATGTATACACTAATTACACTTTGAGATGCAGTAATTCTGTTAGTTATTGTGAATAGAGTGTGAGTTATGCACTCCTGGGAAGAAACAGGAGTAACAAACATTAAGGCTTCGGCCCGGTATGAACTGCTTTTTTGCTTGTTAAGCAACAAGTAACAGGAAACAAGCAGCCTCACTCAGGATTTACTTGATACACATAAGGCATTACTTTTTGACAAATGAAGCGAGTTTAACGGCACCAGAGGGACTGGGCAGGGTTCAAGGAGTGAGCAGAGTAGAATAGCTTACAGAACAAGTCAAAGAGGAGTCCTCTGGTGAACTCTGAAGAATGTGCGGACTCATGTTGTCATTTGTTCACCTGTTGCCAGTGCCTTTCCTTTTATCACAAAAAAGCATTACTGCTCCCTGACAGTTCATCAAACCAGCACACACGACGCACATATCTTGAACAATGACAATCAATTTTATTATTTGTTCTTGGGATGCTTGTAAGGCAGGATATATTACTGATCCCTAGGATTTAGGAAAAGGAAACCAAGTTTGACGAATCTGTTAGAGTTTTTTGAGGTTGTAACTAGCAGAATAGATACGGGGGAACCAGTGGATGTGGTGTATTTGGATTTTCAGAAGGCATTCGATAAGGTGCCACACAAGAGGCTATTACGCAGAAATAGGGCTCATGCGATTGGGGGTAATATACTAGCATGGATTGAGGATTGGTTAATGGACAGAAAACAGAGAGTAGGAATAAACAGGTAATTTTCAGGTTGGCAGGCTGTAACTAGGGTACCGCAAGGATCAGTGTTTGGGCCTCAGCTATTCACAATCTATATCAATGACTTGGATGAGGGGACCAAATGTAATATATCCAAGTTTGCTGATGATACAAAGCTAGGTGGGCATGTAAGTTGTGAGGAGGATGCAAAGAGGCTTCAATGGGATATAAAGGCCAAGTGAGTGGGCAAGAACACGGCAAATGGAATATAATGTGGAGAAATGTGAAGTTAGATAGGAAAAATAGAAAATCAGTGTATTTTTTAAATGGTGAGAGATTGGGAAATGTTGGTGTTCAGAGGGACCTGGGTGTCCTTGTACACAAATCACTGAAAGTTAACATGCAGGTACAGCAACAATTAAGAAAGCAAATGGTATGTTGGCCTTTATTACAAGAGGATTTGAGTATAAGAGTAAATACATCTTACTGCAATTATATAGGGCCCTGGTGAGACCACACCTGGAGTATTGTGTACAGTTTTGGTCTCCTTACCTAAGGAAGGATATACTTGCCATAGAGGGAGTGCAATGAAGGTTCCTGGGATTGGTGGGATTGTCCTACGAGGAGAGATTGAGTAGACTAGGCCTATATTCTCTAGAGTTTAGAAGAATGGGAGGTGATCTCATTAAAACATACAAAATTCTTACAGGGCTTGACAGGGTAGATGCAGGGAGGATGTTTCCCCTGGTTGGGGAGTCTAGAACCAGGGGTCACAGTCTCAGAATAAGGGGTCGGCCATTAAGGACTGAGATGAGGAGAAATTTCTTCACTCAGAGGGTGGTGAATCTTTGGAATTCTCTACCCCAGAAGGCTGTGGAGGCTCAGTTGTTGAGTATATTCAAGACAGAGATTGATAGATTTTTGGATATTAAGGGAATCAAGGGATATGGGTGTAGTGTATGTACCTTTAAGGGGAGAACTACTTTTTGACAGCTCCTGTATAGTGACCACACCTGTATATAAACCCTGAGTAGGGATCTGTACTGTAGTTTTAGAGTAACCCTCATCCAGTAAACACCTGTTGATTGTTCCTCTGCAGTCTCTGTCTATTTCTTGAAGGACACCATACATCAAGATTCACGGATTTAACATTGGCGACGAGTCGATTCAAACCTACCTGCAACTCTGCAGAGGAAGGCCGATTCCAGAGGCACGAGCGTCGACCATCCGGCGGAGACTCCAGCGAGGCGGGCTGGCAACAGGTACGTCGCAGACCCTTCCCGCACAGCGGCGGCTAGAGCCGACCGACAGCACAGGAAAAGGCCGAGCAGCGTCGACGGGAGCAGAGAGAGAGAGGGTAAAGCGCAGAGGGCGCAGCCGGGGTTCAGGACTGAGCGGCGTCAACGAGAGTGGCGCGCAGGAAAACGCACAGAGCGCGGCCGGTGTTCAAGGGCTGAGCAGCGTCCGCGGGGGAAGAAAGGAAAGGGCAGGAGACGCCATTTGAGCCGCAGCGGAGAAGAAGGGAGCGCGCGGGAGACGGCATTTTTGAGCCGTAGCGGAGAAGAAGGGAGAGCGCGGGAGACGCCATTTTGAGCCACAGCGGAGAAGAAGGGAGAGCATGGGAGGCGCCATTTTTAGCCAGTCTAACCACACCCAGGGATGCTGAAGAGTGGCAGTGTCACAGCATTCGACAATGAAGTCGAAGATTGGGCGACATATGTAGAACGCATAGAAGTGTACTGCAAGGCGAATGAAGTGCCAGATGCCAGGAAAGCACTGGTATTGTTGAATTCCATGGGTGCAAAAATGTATGGCTTACTGCGAAACCTAGTAACCCCAGAGAAGCCAGTGGAAAAGGATTTTGAATGCACAGTGGCAATCCTACAGGACCACTTAAACCCCACACCGCTGCTGATAGCAGAAAGATTTAAGTTTCACAAAAGGAACCAGCATAAAGACGAAAGCAATGCTGAGTATTTAACGGAACTGCGCAAGCTATCGAAACACTGCCAGTTTGGAACGGGACTAGCAGATACTTTAAGGGACCAGTTTGTGTGTGGGCTTCAAAGTGAAGGACCCCAGAAACGGCTTCTATCAGAAAAGGATCTTACGCTGGACAAGGCTTTCAGCATGGCAGTATCACACAAAGCAGCTGCACGGGGTGCTGCAGAGATACAATGGAGACCGCAAGAATATGGCACAAATGAAATGTCATATGGAGCAGTGAAGTGTTATCGCTGCGGCAGAACAACACATGACCATAAGGATAGTTGGTTCAAGGACCAAGTGTGCAGACAGTGTGGAAAAGTAGGACACATAGCAAGAGTCTGCAGGTCGGGAAAGGAAACCAGCAGCAAGAAATCTTCACAGGAGAAGTACAAAAAGGTACATAAGGTGATGGACAGTAGTTCAGACGAACAGAAAAGTGATACAGACTCTGGAAGCAAGGAGCTGGGTGGTCTGAAACTACATAATGTAATCAAAATGGAGGATCACCAAACTATCTGGGTCACGCTCAAGATAGACGGTGTCCAAGTGAAAATGGAATTGGGCACAGGATCAGCCCTAACAGTCATAAACCGAAGGGACTACAAGCGGCTATTCTCACATATACCCTTGAGAGATACAAAGATTGTCTTGAAGACGTACACGGGGCAAAAAGTCTACCCCAAAGGAAAAATAAGGGTGAACGTTATATATAACGGCAAGGAAACACCAAAAATGGACCTATATGTATTGCCAGATGGAGGACCACGACTACTAGGACGTGAATGGATCTGGAAGTTACAGCTAGATTGGCATTCCATACAAGCACTGACTGTAGATGCCAAAAAGGATGACGACGTCACACCTGGACGACTGTCAAAAATGCTAACTGACGCAAAAGAAGTGTTCCAGGAGGGACTCGGAACACTAAAAGGCATAACAGCGACGATCAAAATAGAGGAAAATGCAAGCCCAAAGTTTTTTAAGGCCAGACCTTATGCGATCCGCCCAGCTGTCGAAGCAGAGCTGGAAGGTTTGGAACGTTCTGGAGTACTGTCCAAAGTGGACTGGAGCGAGTGGGCTACACCCATCGTTCCTGTAATGAAGAGGTCGTTGAGTAATATGCCTGGGGAACTGTGGTAAACCACTGTTGTTAGTATTGTTGTTCACTGTTAGTACTGTTGTTCACTCTTGCATATTGTTGTACTTGTCTGTGCATGCCTCAGCTGACTCCGCCCCTGGCTCCACCCTCATGGCTGGGTATAAAGGTCGCTGCTCAGAAGCCTCCAGCCCTTTTGGATACCAGGCAACCACAAGAGGCATGCTCTGTTCTTTGGTAATAAAAGCCTGTTTATTACTTTCTCAATCTCCAGTCTTTTGTAGCAATTGATAGTGCATCAGGAACAAAAGAAGGTTCGCATCTGTGGGGACTTTAAGGTGACAGTGAACCCAGTCCTTCACACGGTACAATATCCGCTTCCGCGGATTGAAGATATTTTCGCCTCGCTATCTGGAGGAAAACGCTTCACTAAGATTGATCTGGCCCAGGCGTACCTGCAAATGGAGGTAGAAGAAGCCTCAAAACAGTACCTCACGATCAACACTCATAAAGGTCTCTACCAATACAACCGGCTGGTGTTCGGGGTAGCATCAGCTCCGGCTATTTGGCAAAGGGCAATGGATCAAGTCCTGCAAGGGATTCCAGGGACCCAGTGTTATTTGGACGACATCCTGGTCACGGGCGAAAATGACAGTGATCACCTCGCCAACCTGGAGCAGGTGCTCACTAGATTGAAGGAATATGGGCTCTGAGCTAATCGCCACAAATGTGAGTTTTTCCAGAAGCAGATCTCCTATTGTGGCCACATTATTGATGAAGAGGGGTTACATAAGTCCCCTGAAAAGATTGAGGCAGTAGTCGAGGCTCCAGCACCGGAAAATGTGTCACAACTGAGGTCGTTCCTCGGGCTGGTGAACTACTACCAAAAGTTCTTGCCGAATTTGTCTACAGTACTACACCCACTGAACACCCTACTGCAAATGGGGTTACCATGGAAGTGGAATGACGAATGTAAACAAGCTTTCCAGAAGTGCAAAGAATTGATCACATCAAAAGAGGTGTTGGCTCATTTCAACCCAGCACTACCAATTCAGTTGGCGTGTGATGCATCACCCTATGGTATTGGAGCGGTGCTGTCGCACAAATTCCCGGACAGCTCGGAGAGGCCAGTAGCCTTTGTGTCTCGGTCACTAACCTCAGCCGAGCGTAACTACGCCCAGATTGACAGGGAGGCCCTCAGCCTAGTGTGGGGAGTGAAAAAGTTCAACCACTATCTGCACGGGCAGAAGTTCACCTTGCTGACTGACCACCAACCACTTGTCTCCATCTTTAATTCAAAGAAGGGCGTTCTGGTGATGACTGCGCAACGGCTACAAAGATGGTCCCTTTCTCTAGGGGCGAACCAATATGAAATAGAGTATAAGGGCACGAAACAGCATGGAAACGCTGATGGGCTATCACGCCTGCCACTGCCTACGGCGGAGGAAGCACCAGCAGTGGACCCTGTCGAAATATTTTATTCGACTATAATTGAACGCTTGCCAGTAACTAACGCGGATATAGAGAAGGAGACCCGAAATGACCCGACACTGTCTCGGGTATATGACTTGACAGTGAAGGGATGGCCAACACATGGCGACTCACTGCTGCCAGCATTCTCATCCAGAAGAGAACAGCTGTCAGTATGCCAGGGGACCTTGATGTGTGGATCCCGAGTGGTAATTCCACCCAAGTTAAGGGAGAGAGTGCTCAATGAGCTTCACGAAGGCCATCTGGGAGGGGTGAAAATGAAAAGCCTTGCTAGGGCTTATGTGTGGTGGCCGGGGATCAATCAGCAAATCGAGGACCTGACAAAGAGCTGCTCAGGATGGCAGAAGGTCCAAAATGCACCCCCTCATGTCCCTCTACAACCATGGGAGTGGCCCTCCTCTCCATGGCAACGGGTGCATATTGATTTTGCTGGTCCATTCATGGACTCAATGTTTTTAATAGCCGTGGATGCGCACTCGAAATGGCCTGAGGTGATCAAAATGTCCTCCACCACCACGGAGAAAACGATTGCAGTCCTACGGACCACATTTGTCAGGAACGGCTTGCCAGAGCAGATTTGCTCTGATAACGGACCACAGTTTGTGTCCGAAGAGTTTCGGAAATTTATGAAAAGGAATGTGGTAAGGCATTCCACATCCGCTCCGTATCATCCAGCCACAAATGGATTGGCTGAGAGGTTCGAACAAACCTTTATAAAGGCAGTAAGGTCCATGTGCGATGACGACATTCCACTGCAGCATAAGGTGGACAATTTCCTGTTAGCCTACAGAAATGCGACACATGCAGTCACCAACCAGACCCCGGCCATGATGTTCTTTAACCGAAGGTTGAGATCTCGTCTGGATTTGCTCAGACCAAATGTACGAAGAGATGTTGAGAATAAGCAATTCCAGCACATCAATGAGAAGCCGACAAGGAGATTCAATGTAGGGCAACCAGTCTTGTCCCGCGACTACCGAACAGAGAAATGGCAACCAGGAACGATATGCACACGGCAGGGGCCACTAATGTACACAGTGGATGTTGGGGAGAACATTGTGAGATGCCATGTCGACCAGATCCTAGAGTCACAGGAATGAGTCAACCCCATGTCTCGCGTATCTGGTGATGAACCCGATATACAGGCAGCATCTACCCCAGAAACAGTAGCATCGGAAGCTGATGAACCAACCGACGACAGGGGGCCAGAATCGCCTCCGCACCAAGAGCAAGACACTCAGGAAAGGCGCATCCAGAAAGGATCAGGAAGCCGCCCCAAAGACTGAATTTATAAATGGACTTCTTTCAGTTAATGTTGCATGTTAAAAGTGTTAATTGTTAAATGAATGTTATGGTACTGTTAATCTAAAAGGGGAGGAATTGTAGTGTATGTACCTTTAAGGGGAGAACTACTTTTTGACAGCTCCTGTATACTGTAGTACCAGCAGTGACCACACCTGTATATAAACCCTGAGTAGGGATCTGTACTGTTAGTTTTAGAGTAACCCTCATCCAGTAAACACCTGTTGATTGTTCCTCTGCAGTCTCTGTCTATTTCTTGAAGGACACCATACATCAAGATTCACGGATTAACAATGGGGATAGTGCAGGAACATAAGAACGTAAGAAATAGGAGTAGGAGTAGGCCATTCGGCCCTTCAAGCCTGCTCCGCCATTCAATGAGATCATGGCTGATTTTCTGCCTCAACTCCATTCACCGGCCCTATCGCTATATCCCTTGATGCCCTTACTAGTCTGAAATCTATTGACTTCTGTTTTGAATATACCCAATGACTGAGCCTCCACAGCACTCTGGGGTAGAGAATTCCAAAGATTCACCACCCTCTGTGTGAAGAAATTTCTTCTCATCTCAGTCCTGAATGGCTTACCCTTTATCCTGAGGCTGTGGTCCCTGGTTCTAGACTCCCCAGCCAAGGGAAACATTCTCCCAGCATCCATCCTATCAAGCCCTGTAATAATTTTGTATGCTTCAATGAGATCCCCTCTCATTCTTCTGATTTCAAGAGAATACAGGCCTAGTTTACTCAATCTTTTCTTATACGACAGTCCCACCATCCCAGGAATCGTGAACCTTTGTTGCACTCCCTCTATGGCAAGTGTATCCTTCTTAGGTAAGGAGACCAAAATTGTACACAGTACTCCAGGTATGGTCACACCAAGGCCCTATATAATTGGACGAAGACTTCTTTACTCCTGTACTCAAATCCTCTTGTAATGAAGGCCAGCATACCATTTGCCTTCCAAATGGCTTGCTGCACCTGCACATTCACTTTCAGTGACTCATGTACAAGGATACCCAGGTCCCTTTGAGCATCTGCATTCCCCAATCTTTCACCATTTAGGAAATACTCTGCCTTTCTGTTTTTTCGACCAAAGTGGATAACTTCACATTTATCCACATTATATTCCATCTGCCATGTTCTCGCCCATTCACTGAGCCTGTCGAGATCCCCTTGAAGCCTCTTCACATCCTCTTCGCAACTGACACTGCCACCTAACTTTGTATCATCAGCAAATTTGGAAATGTTACATTTAGTCCCCTCATCCAAATCATTGATATAGATTGTGAATAGCTGGGGCCCAAGCACCGATCTTTGTGGTACCCCACTAGTCACAGCCTGCCATCCTGAAAAAGACCCGTTTATCCCTACTCTTTGTTTTCTGTCTGTTGTCCAATTCTCAATCCATGCTAGTATATTACCCACAATTCCATGGGCCATAATTTTGTTCACCAACCTCTTATGTGGGACCTTATTGAAGGCCTTTTGAAAATCCAGATACACCACACCTACCGGTTCTCCTTTGTCTACTCCACTAGTTACATCCTCAAAGAACTCCAATAGGTTTGTCAAACAGGATTTCCCTTTCATAAATCCATGTTGACTCTGCCCAATCTTACTATTAGTTTCTAAGTGCCCAGTTATTGCATCCTTTATAATAGATTCCAGCATTTTCCCAACTACTGATATGAGGCTAACAGGTCTGTAGCTCCCTGTTTTCTTTCTCCCTCCTTTCTTAAATAGCGGGGTTACATTTGCTATCCTCCAATCTGCAGGAACCATTCCAGAATCTATAGAAGTTTGGAAGATGACAACCAATTTGTCCACTATTCCAATGGCCACCTCTTTCAAAACCCTAGGATGTAGGTCATCCGGTCCTTGGGATTTATTGACTTTTAGTCCCATTAAGGGAATATTAAGGGAATCAAGGGATATGGGGATACTGCAGGAAAGTGGAGTTGAGGTAGAAGATCAGCCATGATCTTATTGAATGCCGGAGCAGGCCCGAGGGGCCGGATGGCCTACTCCTGCTCCTATTTCTTATGTTCTTATGGCTTGAGGGCATTATGAAATAGCCAAATAATCTGGGATTGGAGTCACATGTAGGCCAGCCCAGGTAGAGATGGTAGGTCCCTTCCCCAAAGACCATTAGTTGGGCTTTTATGCCATGGTCATTTTTTCCAGTGCCTACCCACATGGTACTAGATTTATTGAACTTGATTTCACAACTTGCTATGGTGGCATTTGAACGCTCAACCGCTGGGCTGTGTGCACAGTACTATTGCCTGTATGCTCCCATATCCTGCATTGCCTAATTGTTTAAGGAGGAGACAGAATGCAAGGTTGGCTCCTGGAAACATAAGAACATAAGAACATAAGAAATAGGAGCAGGAGTAGGCCAATCGGCCCCTCGAGCCTGCTCCACCATTCAATAAGATCATGGCTGATCTGATCCTAACCTCAAATCTTCTATCACTCTGCATCCATCCGAACCCATGTGATCTCCCGGGAGAGGCGAAAAACCAGATAAAGACCCAATGGCCAATTTGGGAGAAAAAAATCTGGGAAATTCCTCTCCGACCCATCTAGGCGATCGAAATTCTTCCAGGAGATCACTCTGTCCCTATATTTTCTACAGTACTTACCTTCTGTAAAGGCGATCTCCACCCCAGCCAGGAACAGGAATAAAACCATCTCCTGAAATCTAACAGAATTAGAACACAGTAGGAGCAGAACAAGGCTACACGGCCCCTGGGCCCGCTCCACTACCCACAGGGCCATGACCATTCCGAACCCAGACTCATGTCCAATTTCCTGCCCGCTCCCCGTAACCCTTCATTCCCTTTACTTCTAGGAAACTATCTATTTCTGTTTTAAATTTATTTAATGATGTAGCTTCCACAGCTTTCTGGGGCAGCAAATTCCACAAACCTACCACCCTCTGAGTGAAGAAGTTTCTCCTCATCTCAGTTTTGAATGAGCAGCCCCTTATTTTAAGATTATGCCCCCTAGTTCTAGTTTCACCCATCATTGGGAACATCCTCACCGCATCCACCCGATCAAGCCCCTTCACAATCTTATATGTTTCAATAAGATCGCCTCTCATTCTTCTGAACTCCAATGAGTAGAGTCCCAATCTACTCAACCTCTCCTCATATGACCACCCCCTCATCCCCGGGATTAACCGAGTGAACCTTCTTTGTACTGACTCGAGAGCAAGTATGTCTTTTCTTAAGTATGGACACCAAAACTGTATGCAGTATTCCAGGTGCGGCCTCACCAATACCTTGTACAACTGCAGCAATACCTCCCTGTTTTTATATTCCAACCCCCTAGCAATAAAAGCCAACATTCCATTGGCCTTCTTAATCACTTGCTGCACCTGCATACTAACTTTTTGAGTTTCGTGCACCAGGACCCCCAGATCCCTTTGTACTACAGTACTTTCCAGTTTCTTGCCATTAAGATAATAACTCGCTCTATGATTTTTCCTGCCAAAGTGCATAACCTCACACTTTCCAGTATTGTATTCCATCTGCCAAATCTCTGCCCACTTACTTAGCCTGTCTATGTCCCTTTGCAGGTTTTTTATGTCCTCCTCACTCACTACTTTCCGTCCCATCTTTGTATCATCTGCAAACTTTGATATGTTACACTCGGTCCCCTCCTCCAAATCGTTAATATAGATTGTAAAGAGTTGGGGACCCAGCACTGACCCCTGCGGAACACCACTAGTTACTGGTTGCCAATCTGAGAACGAACCATTTATCCCAACTCTCTGCTTTCTGTTAGAGAGCCAATCCTCCACCCACGCCAGAATATTACCCCCAATCCCGTGATTTTTTATCTTGAGCAATAATCTTTTGTGTGGCACCTTGTCAAATGCCTTTTGGAAGTCTAAATACACTACGCCCACTGGTTCCCCTTTATCCACCCTGTATGTTACTTCCTCAAAAAACTCAAGCAAATTTGTTAAACATGACTTCCCCTTCATGAAACCATGCTGAGTTTGCCCTATTAAATTATGCTTATCCAAATGTCCCGTTACTGTCTCCTTAATAATGGACTCTAACATTTTACCAACCACAGATGTTAGGCTAACAGGTCTATAGTTTCCAGCCTTCTGCCTACTACCCTTTTTAAATAAGGGTGTTACATTAGCTGTTTTCCAATCTGCCGGGACCTTTGCTGAGTCCAGTGAGTTTTGGAAAATTATTACCAATGCATCCACAATCCCTACCGCTACTTCCCTCAAGACCCTGGGATGCAAGCCATCAGGTCCAGGGGATTTATCTGCCTTGAGTCCCATTATTTTACCAAGTACCACTTCCTTAGTGATTTTAATTGTATTTAGTTCCTCCCCCCCTGGAGCCCCCTGTTTGTCCAGTGTTGGGATATTCTTAGTGTCCTCTACTGTAAAGACTGATACAAAATAATTGTTCAGTGTTTTTGCCATCTCCATGTTTCCCACCATTAATTTCCCGGTCTCATCCTCTAAGGGACCAACATTTACTTTAGCCACCCTTTTTCTTTTTATATAACTATAGAAACTTTTACTGTCTGTTTTTATATTTTTTGCTAATTTACTTTCATAATCTATCTTCCCTTTCTTAATCAATCTTTTTGTTATTTTTTGCTGTCTTTTAAAGACTTCCCAATCTTCCATCCTCCCACTAGATTTGGCTACCTTATATGCCCTTGTTTTTAGTCGGATACTATCCTTAATTACTTTACTTAGCCACGGATGGCTATCTTTTCTTTTACACCCTTTTTTCCTCAGTGGAATATATATTTTTTGAAAGTTGTAAAATAACTCCTTAAATGTACACCACTGGTCATGTACCGTCTTACCCTTTAATCTATTTTCCCAGTCCACTCTAATTAATTCCGCTCTCATACCTTCATAGTCTCCTTTATTCAAGCTCAGCACGCTTGTTTGAGATCCAACCTTCTCACCCTCTAATTGAATATGGAACTCAACCATGTTATGGTCACTCATTCCAAGGGGATCCTTTACTAGGACATTTTTAATTAATCCTGTCTCATTACACAGGACCAAATCTAAGGTTGCTTGCCCCCTGGTCGGTTCAGTTACATACTGCTCAAGAAACCCATCCCTAATACACTCAATGAACTCTTCCTCAAGGCTGCTCTGCCCAATTTGATTTGTCCAGTTAATATGATAATTAAAATCCCCCATAATTATAGCTGTTCCCTTATTACAAGCCTCAACTATTTCCTGATTAATACTCCGTCCAACAGAGTTGCAACTGTTCGGAGGCCTATAGACTACACCCACTAGTGTTTTTTTCCCCTTATTATTCCTTACCTCCACCCAAACTGTTTCACTATCCTGCTCCTTTGACCCAATATCATTTCTCTGTATTATAGTGATTCCTTCCTTTATTAACATAGCCACCCCACCTCCTCTCCCTGCATGCCTGTCCTTCCTGATTGTTAAATAACCTGGTATGTTTAATTCCCAGTCATGGTCACCCTGCAGCCATGTTTCTGTAATGGCCACAAGATCATACCCATATGTCATTATTTGTGCCGTTAACTCATTCATTTTGTTACGAATGCTACGTGCATTCAGATAAAGAACTTTCAAATATGTTTTGTAACACTGAGTTCCTGTTTTTTCCCTTTTTAGTACTTTACTTTTTACTCCATACCTTCTGTCCCTTCCTGACACATTCTGTTCTTTAATTCCCCCACTGCTACCTAAGTCTATGACCTTCTCTGTTGTCATTTCTATTATTTGCTCTCTAGAAACCTCCCCCCCACGAATTAGTTTAAAGCCCTCTCTACAGCCCAGAAGAAGCAGAAGAAGGAGAAGGAGAAGATGAAGTCTGGAGGGTGAATCAGAAGAAGTAGAAGAAGGAGAAGGAGAAGGTGAGGTCTGGAGGGTGAATCAGAAGAAGCAGAAGAAGGAGAAGGAGAAGGTGAAGTCTGGAGGGTGAATCAGAAGAAGTAGAAGAAGGAGAAGGAGAAGGTGAAGTCTGGAGGGTGAACCAGAAGAAGCAGAAGAAGGAGAAGGAGAAGGTGAAGTCAGGAGGGTTAATCAGAAGAAGCAGAAGAAGGAGAAGGAGAAGGTGAAGTTAGGAGGGTGAATCAGAAGTAGCAGAAGAAGGAGAAGGAGAAGATGAAGTCAGGGGGGTGAAGCAGAAGAAGCAGAAGAAGGAGAAGGAGAAGGTCAAGTCTGGAGGGCGCAGCAGAAGAAGCAGAAGAAGGAGAAGGAGAAGGTGAAGTCTGGAGGGTGAAGCAGAAGAAGCAGAAGAAGGAGAAGGAGAAGGTGAAGTCTGGACGGTGATCAGAAGAAGTAGAAGAAGGAGAAGGTGAAGTCAGGAGGGTGAAGCAGAAGAAGCAGAAGAAGGAGAAGGAGAAGGTGAAGTCTGGAGGGTGAAGCAGAAGAAGCAGAAGAAGGAGAAGGAGAAGGTGAAGTCTGGAGGGCGAAGCAGAAGAAGCAGAAAAAGGAGAAGGAGAAGGTGAAGTCTGGAGGGTGAAGCAGAAGAAGCAGAAGAAGGAGAAGGAGAAGGTGAAGTCTGGAGGGTGAATCAGAAGAAGTAGAAGAAGGAGAAGGAGAATGTGAAGTCAGGAGGGTGAAGCAGAAGAAGCAGAAGAAGGAGAAGGAGAAGGTGAAGTCTGGAGGGTGAAGCAGAAGAAGCAGAAGAAGGAGAAGGAGAAGGTGAAGTCTGGAGGGAGAAGCAGAAGAAATGGAAGAAGGCGAAGGAGAAGGTGAAGTCTTGAGGGTGAATCAGAAGAAGTAGAAGAAGGAGAAGGAGAAGGTGAAGTCTGGAGGGTGAATCAGAAGAAGTAGAAGAAGGAGAAGAAGAAGGTGAAGTCTGGAGGGTGAATCAGAAGAAGCAGAAGAAGGAGAAGGAGAAGTTGAAGTCTGGAGGGTGAATCAGAAGAAGTAGAAGAAGGAGAAAGAGAAGGTGTAGTCTGGAGGGTGAATCAGAAGAAGTAGACGAAGGAGAAGGAGAAGGTGAAGTCTGGAGGGTGAATCAGAAGAAGCAGAAGAAGGAGAAGGAGAAGGTGAAGTCTGGAGGGTGAATCAGAAGAAGTAGAAGAAGGAAAAGGAGAAGGTGAAGTCTGGAGGGTGAATCAGAAGAAGCAGAAGAAGGAGAAGGAGAAGGTGAAGTCTGGAGGGTGAATCAGAAGAAACAGAAGAAGGAGAAGGAGAAGGTGAAGTCTGGAGGGTGAATCAGAAGAAGCAGAAAAAGGAGAAGGAGAAGGTGAAGTCTGGAGGGTGAATCAGAAGAAGCAGAAGAAGTAGAAGGAGAAGGTGAAGTCTGGAGGGTGAATCAGAAGAAGTAGAAGAAGGAGAAGGAGAAGGTGAAGTCTGGAGGGTGAATCAGAAGAAGCAGAAGAAGGAGAAGGAGAAGGTGAAGTCAGGAGGGTGAATCAGAAGAAGCAGAAGAAGGAGAAGGAGAAGGTGAAGTCTGGAGGGTGAATCAGAAGAAGCAGAAGAAGGAGAAGGAGAAGGTGAAGACTGGAGGGTGAATCAGAAGAAGTAGAAGAAGGAGAAGGAGAAGGTGAAGTCTGGAGGGTGAATCAGAAGAAGTAGAAGAAGGAGAAGGAGAAGGCGAAGTCTGGAGGGTGAATCAGAAGAAGCAGATGAAGGAGAAGGAGAAGGTGAAGTCTGGAGGGTGAATCAGAAGAAGCAGAAGAAGGAGAAGGAGAAGATGAAGGCTGGAGGGTGAATCAGAAGAAGTAGAAGAAGGAGAAGGAGAAGGTGAGGTCTGGAGGGTGAATCAGAAGAAGCACAAGAAGGAGAAGGAGAAGGTGAAGTCTGAAGGGTGAATCAGAAGAAGCAGAAGAAGGAGAAGGAGAAGATGAAGTCTGGAGGGTGAATCAGAAGAAGCAGAAGAAGGAGAAGGAGAAGGTGAAGTCTGGAGGATGAATCAGAAGAAGCAGAAGAAGGAGAAGGAGAAGGTGAAGTCTGGAGGTTGAATCAGAAGAAGTAGAAGAAGGAGAAGGAGAAGGTGAAGTCTGGAGGGTGAATCAGAAGAAGTAGAAGAAGGAGAAGGAGAAGGTGAAGTCTGGAGGGTGAATCAGAAGAAGTAGAAGAAGGAGAAGGAGAAGGTGAAGTCTGGAGGGTGAATCAGAAAAAGTAGAAGAAGGAGAAGGAGAAGTTGAAGTCTGGAGGGTGAATCAGAAGAAACAGAAGAAGGAGAAGGAGAAGGTGAAGTCTGGAGGGTGAATCAGAAGAAGCAGAAGAAGGAGAAGGAGAAGGTGAAGTCTGGAGGGTGAATCAGAAGAAGCAGAAGAAGTAGAAGGAGAAGGTGAAGTCTGGAGGGTGAATCAGAAGAAGCAGAAGAAGGAGAAGGAGAAGGTGAAGACTGGAGGGTGAATCAGAAGAAGTAGAAGAAGGAGAAGGAGAAGGTGAAGTCTGGAGGGTGAATCAGAAGAAGTAGAAGAAGGAGAAGGAGAAGGCGAAGTCTGGAGGGTGAATCAGAAGAAGCAGAAGAAGGAGAAGGAGAAGGTGAAGTCTGGAGGGTGAATCAGAAGAAGCAGAAGAAGGAGAAGGAGAAGATGAAGACTGGAGGGTGAATCAGAAGAAGTAGAAGAAGGAGAAGGAGAAGGTGAGGTCTGGAGGGTGAATCAGAAGAAGCACAAGAAGGAGAAGGAGAAGGTGAAGTCTGAAGGGTGAATCAGAAGAAGCAGAAGAAGGAGAAGGAGAAGATGAAGTCTGGAGGTTGAATCAGAAGAAGCAGAAGAAGGAGAATTAGAAGGTGAAGTCTGGAGGGTGAATCAGAAGAAGCAGAAGAAGGAGAAGGAGAAGGTGAAGTCTGGAGGGTGAATCAGAAGAAGTAGAAGAAGGAGAAGGAGAAGGTGAAGTCTGGAGGGTGAATCAGAAGAAGTAGAAGAAGGAGAAGGAGAAGGTGAAGTCTGGAGGGTGAATCAGAAGAAGCAAAAGAAGGAGAAGGAGAAGGTGAAGTCTGGAGGGTGAATCAGAAGAAGCAGAAGAAGGAGAAGGAGAAGATGAAGTCTGGAGGGTGAATCAGAAGAAGTAGAAGAAGGAGAAGGAGAAGGTGAAGTCTGGAGGGTGAGTCAGAAGAAGCAGAAGAAGGAGAAGGAGAAGGTGAAGTCTGGAGGGTGAATCAGAAGAAGCAGAAGAAGAAGAAGGAGAAGGTGAAGTCTGGAGGGTGAATCAGAAGAAGCAGAATAAGGAGAAGGAGAAGGTGAAGTCTGGAGGGTGAATCAGAAGAAGCAGAAAAAGGAGAAGGAGAAGGTGAAGTCTGGAGGGTGAATCAGAAGGAGTAGAAGAAGGAGAAGGAGAAGGTGAAGTCTGGAGGGTGAAGCAGAAGACGTAGAAGAAGGAGAAGGAGAAGGTGAAGTCAGGAGGGTGAATCAGAAGAAGTAGAAGAAGGAGAAGGAGAAGGTGAAGTCAGGAGGGTGAATCAGAAGAAGCAGAAGAAGGAAAAGGAGAAGGTGAAGTCTGGAGGGTGAATCAGAAGAATCAGAAGAAGGAGAAGGAGAAGGTGAAGTCTGGAGGGTGAATCAGAAGAAGCAGAAGAAAGAGAAGGAGAAGGTGAAGTCTGGAGGGTGAAGCAGAAGAAGCAGAAGAAGGAGAATGAGAAGGTGAAGACTGGAGGGTGAATCAGAAGAAGTAGAAGAAGGAGAAGGAGAAGGCGAAGTCTGGAGGGTGAATCAGAAGAAGTAGAAGAAGGAGAATGAGAAGGTGAAGTCTGGAGGGTGAATCAGAAGAAGCAGAAGAAGGAGAAGGAGAAGGTGAAGTCTGGAGGGTGAATCAGAAGAAGCAGAATAAGGAGAAGGAGAAGATGAAGTCTGGAGGGTGAATCAGAAGAAGTAGAAGAAGGAGAAGGAGAAGGTGAGGTCTGGAGGGTGATTCAGAAGAAGCAGAAGAAGGAGAAGGAGAAGGTGAAGTCTGAAGGGTGAATCAGAAGAAGCAGAAGAAGGAGAAGAAGAAGGTGAAGTCTGGAGTGTGAATCAGAAGAAGCAGAAGAAGGAGAAGGAGAAGGTGAAGTCTGGAGGGTGAATCAGAAGAAGCAGAAGAAGGAGAAGGAGAAGGTCAAGTCTGGAGGGTGAATCAGAAGAAGTAGAAAAAGGAGAAGGAGAAGGTGAAGTCTGGAGGGTGAATCAGAAGAGGTAGAAGAAGGAGAAGGAGAAGGTGAAGTCTGGAGGGTGAATTAGAAGAAGCAGAAGAAGGAGAAGGAGAAGGTGAAGTCTGGAGGGTGAATCAGAAGAAGCAGAAGAAGGAGAAGGAGAAGATGAAGTCTGGAGGGTGAATCAGAAGAAGTAGAAGAAGGAGAAGGAGAAGGTGAAGTCTGGAGGGTGAATCAGAAGAAGCAGAAGAAGGAGAAGGAGAAGGTGAAGGCTGGAGGGTGAATCAGAAGAAGCAGAAGAAGGAGAAGGAGAAGGTGAAGTCTGGAGGGTGAATCAGAAGAAGCAGAAGTAGGAGAAGGAGAAGGTGAAGTCTGGAGTGTGTATCAGAAGAAGTAGAAGAAGGAGAAGGAGAAGGTGAAGTCTGGAGGGTGAAGCAGAAGAAGTAGAAGAAGGAGAAGGAGAAGGTGAATCAGGAGGGTGAATCAGAAGAAGTAGAAGAAGGAGAAGGAGAATGTGAAGTCAGGAGGGTGAATCAGAAGAAGCAGAAGAAGGAGAAGGAGAAGGTAAAGTCTGGAGGGTGAATCAGAAGAAGCAGAAGAAGGAGAAGGAGAAGATGAAGTCTGGAGGGTGAATCAGAAGAAGCAGAAGAAGGAGAATTAGAAGGTGAAGTCTGGAGGGTGAATCAGAAGAAGCAGAAGAAGGAGAAGGAGAAGGTGAAGTCTGGAGGGTGAATCAGAAGAAGTAGAAGAAGGAGAAGGAGAAGGTGAAGTCTGGAGGGTGCATCAGAAGAAGTGGAAGAAGGAGAAGGAGAAGGTGAAGTCTGGAGGGTGAATCAGAAGAAGCAAAAGAAGGAGAAGGAGAAGGTGAAGTCTGGAGGGTGAATCAGAAGAAGCAGAAGAAGGAGAAGGAGAAGATGAAGTCTGGAGGGTGAATCAGAAGAAGTAGAAGAAGGAGAAGGAGAAGGTGAAGTCTGGAGGGTGAGTCAGAAGAAGCAGAAGAAGGAGAAGGAGAAGGTGAAGTCTGGAGGGTGAATCAGAATAAGCAGAAGAAGAAGAAGGAGAAGGTGAAGTCTGGAGGGTGAATCAGAAGAAGCAGAATAAGGAGAAGGAGAAGGTGAAGTCTGGAGGGTGAATCAGAAGAAGCAGAAAAAGGAGAAGGAGAAGGTGAAGTCTGGAGGGTGAATCAGAAGGAGTAGAAGAAGGAGAAGGAGAAGGTGAAGTCTGGAGGGTGAAGCAGAAGACGTAGAAGAAGGAGAAGGAGAAGGTGAAGTCAGGAGGGTGAATCAGAAGAAGTAGAAGAAGGAGAAGGAGAAGGTGAAGTCAGGAGGGTGAATCAGAAGAAGCAGAAGAAGGAAAAGGAGAAGGTGAAGTCTGGAGGGTGAATCAGAAGAATCAGAAGAAGGAGAAGGAGAAGGTGAAGTCTGGAGGGTGAATCAGAAGAAGCAGAAGAAAGAGAAGGAGAAGGTGAAGTCTGGAGGGTGAAGCAGAAGAAGCAGAAGAAGGAGAATGAGAAGGTGAAGACTGGAGGGTGAATCAGAAGAAGTAGAAGAAGGAGAAGGAGAAGGCGAAGTCTGGAGGGTGAATCAGAAGAAGTAGAAGAAGGAGAATGAGAAGGTGAAGTCTGGAGGGTGAATCAGAAGAAGCAGAAGAAGGAGAAGGAGAAGGTGAAGTCTGGAGGGTGAATCAGAAGAAGCAGAATAAGGAGAAGGAGAAGATGAAGTCTGGAGGGTGAATCAGAAGAAGTAGAAGAAGGAGTAGGAGAAGGTGAGGTCTGGAGGGTGATTCGGAAGAAGCAGAAGAAGGAGAAGGAGAAGGTGAAGTCGGAAGGGTGAATCAGAAGAAGCAGAAGAAGGAGAAGAAGAAGGTGAAGTCTGGAGTGTGAATCAGAAGAAGCAGAAGAAGGAGAAGGAGAAGGTGAAGTCTGGAGTGTGAATCAGAAGAAGCAGAAGAAGGAGAAGGAGAAGGTCAAGTCAGGAGGGTGAATCAGAAGAAGTAGAAAAAGGAGAAGGAGAAGGTGAAGTCTGGAGGGTGAATCAGAAGAGGTAGAAGAAGGAGAAGGAGAAGGTGAAGTCTGGAGGGTGAATTCGAAGAAGCAGAAGAAGGAGAAGGAGAAGGTGAAGTCTGGAGGGTGAATCAGAAGAAGCAGAAGAAGGAGAAGGAGAAGATGAAGTCTGGAGGGTGAATCAGAAGAAGTAGAAGAAGGAGAAGGAGAAGGTGAAGTCTGGAGGGTGAATCAGAAGAAGCAGAAGAAGGAGAAGGAGAAGGTGGAGGCTGGAGGGTGAATCAGAAGAAGCAGAAGAAGGAGAAGGAGAAGGTGAAGTCTGGAGGGTGAATCAGAAGAAGCAGAAGTAGGAGAAGGAGAAGGTGAAGTCTGGAGTGTGTATCAGAAGAAGTAGAAGAAGGAGAAGGAGAAGGTGAAGTCTGGAGGGTGAAGCAGAAGAAGTAGAAGAAGGAGAAGGAGAAGGTGAATCAGGAGGGTGAATCAGAAGAAGTAGAAGAAGGAGAAGGAGAATGTGAAGTCAGGAGGGTCAATCAGAAGAAGCAGAAGAAGGAGAAGGAGAAGGTAAAGTCTGGAGGGTGAAGCAGAAGAAGTAGAAGAAGGAGAAGGAGAAGGTGAATCAGGAGGGTGAATCAGAAGAAGTAGAAGAAGGAGAAGGAGAAGGTGAGGTCTGGAGGGTGAATCAGAAGAAGCAGAAGAAGGAGAAGGAGAAGGTGAAGTCTGGAGGGTGAATCAGAAGAAGCAGAAGAAGGAGAAGGAGAAGGTGAGGTCTGGAGGGTGAATCAGAAGAAGCAGAAGAAGGAGAAGGAGAAGGTGAAGTCAGGAGGGTGAATCAGAAGAAGCAGAAGAAGGAGAAAGAGAAGGTGAAGTTAGGAGGGTGAATCAGAAGAAGCAGAAGAAGGAGAAGGAGAAGGTGAAGTCAGGGGGGTGAAGCAGAAGAAGTAGAAGAAGGAGAAGGAGAAGGTGAAGTCAGGAGGGTGAAGCAGAAGAAGCAGAAGAAGGAGAAGGAGAAGGTGAAGTCTGGAGGGCGCAGCAGAAGAAGCAGAAGAAGGAAAAGGAGAAGGTGAAGTCTGGAGGGTGAAGCAGAAGAAGCAGAAGAAGGAGAAGGAGAAGGTGAAGTCTGGAGGGTGAATCAGAAGAAGTAGAAGAAGGAGAAGGAGAAGGTGAAGTCAGGAGGGTGAAGCAGAAGAAGCAGAAGAAGGAGAAGGAGAAGGTGAAGTCTGGAGGGTGAATCAGAAGAAGTAGAAGAAGGAGAAGGAGAAGGTGAAGTCTGGAGGGTGAATCAGAAGAAGTAGAAGAAGGAGAAGGAGAAGGTGAAGTCTGGAGGTTGAATCAGACGAAGCAGAAGAAGGAGAAGGAGAAGGTGAAGTCTGGAGGGTGAATCAGAAGAAGTAGAAGAAGGAAAAGGAGAAGGTGTAGTCTGGAGGCTGAATCAGAAGAAGTAGACGAAGGAGAAGGAGAAGGTGAAGTCTGGAGGGTGAATCAGAAGAAGCAGAAGAAGGAGAAGGTGAAGGTGAAGGCTGGAGGGTGAATCAGAAGAAGCAGAAGAAGGAGAAGGAGAAGGTGAAGTCTGGAGGGTGAATCAGAAGAAGCAGAAGAAGGAGAAGGAGAAGGTGAAGTCTGGAGGGTGAATCAGAAGAAGCAGAAGAAGGAGAGGGAGAAGGTGAAGTCTGGAGGGTGAATCAGAAGAAGCAGAAGAAGGAGAAGGAGAAGGTGAAGTCTGGAGGGTGAATCAGAAGAAGCAGAAGAAGTAGAAGGAGAAGGTGAAGTCCGGAGGGTGAATCAGAAGAAGTAGAAGAAGGAGAAGGAGAAGGTGAAGTCTGGAGGGTGAATCAGAAGAAGCAGAAGAAGGAGAAGGAGAAGGTGAAGTCAGGAGGGTGAATCAGAAGAAGCAGAAGAAGGAGAAGGAGAAGGTGAAGTCTGGAGGGTGAATCAGAAGAAGCAGAAGAAGGAGAAGGAGAAGGTGAAGACTGGAGGGTGAATCAGAAGAAGTAGAAGAAGGAGAAGGAGAAGGTGAAGTCTGGAGGGTGAATCAGAAGAAGTAGAAGACGGAGAAGGAGAAGGCGAAGTCTGGAGGGTGAATCAGAAGAAGCAGAAGAAGGAGAAGGAGAAGGTGAAGTCTGGAGGGTGAATCAGAAGAAGCAGAAGAAGGAGGAGTCGAAGATGAAGTCTGGAGGGTGAATCAGAAGAAGCAGAAGAAGGAGAAGGAGAAGGTGAGGTCTGGAGGGTGAATCAGAAGAAGCAGAAGAAGGAAAAGGAGAAGGTGAAGTCTGAAGGGTGAATCAGAAGAAGCAGAAGAAGGAGAAGGAGAAGGTGAAGTCTGGAGGGTGAATCAGAAGAAGCAGAAGAAGGAGAAGGAGATGGTGAAGTCTGGAGGGTGAATCAGAAGAAGCAGAAGAAGGAGAAGTAGAAGGTGAAGTCTGGAGGGTGAATCAGAAGAAGTAGAAGAAGGAGAAGGAGAAGGTGAAGTCTGGAGGGTGAATCAGAAGAAGTAGAAGAAGGAGAAGTAGAAGGTGAAGTCTGGAGGGTGAATCAGAAGAAGCAGAAGAAGGAGAAGGAGAACGTGAAGTCTCGAGGGTGAATCAGAAGAAGCAGAAGAAAGAGAAGGAGAAGATGAAGTCTGGAGGGTGAATCAGAAGAAGTAGAAGAAGGAGAAGGAGAATGTGAAGTCTGGAGGTTGAATCAGAAGAAGCAGAAGAAGGAGAAGGAGAAGGTGAAGTCTGGAGAGTGAATCAGAAGAAGCAGAAGAAGGAGAAGGAGAAGGTGAAGTCTGGAGGGTGAATCAGAAGAAGCAGAATAAGGAGAAGGAGAAGGTGAAGTCTGGAGGGTGAATCAGAAGAAGCAGAAGAAGGAGAAGGAGAAGGTTAAGTCTGGAGGGTGAATCAGAAGAAGTAGAAGAAGGAGAAGGAGAAGGTGAAGTCTGGAGGGTGAAGCAGATGATGTAGAAGAAGGAGAAGGAGAAGGTGAAGTCAGGAGGGTGAATCAGAAGAAGTAGAAGAAGGAGAAGGAGAGGGTGAAGTCAGGAGGGTGAATCAGAAGAAGCAGAAGAAGGAGAAGGAGAAGGTGAAGTCTGGAGGGTGAATCAAAAGAATCAGAAGAAGGAGAAGGAGAAGGTGAAGTCTGGAGGGTGAATCAGAAGAAGCAGAAGAAAGAGAAGGAGAAGGTGAAGTCTGGAGGGTGATGCAGAAGGAGCAGAAGAAGGAGAAGGAGAAGGTGAAGACTGGAGGGTGAATCAGAAGAACTAGAAGAAGGAGAAGGAGAAGGTGAAGTCTGGAGGGTGAATCAGAAGAAGAAGAAGAAGGAGAAGGAGAAGGTGAAGTCTGGAGGGTGAATCAGAAGAAGCAGAAGAAGGAGAAGGAGAAGGTGAAGTCTGGAGGGTGAATCAGAAGAAGCAGAAGAAGGAGAAGGAGAAGATGAAGTCTGGAGGGTGAATCAGAAGAAGTAGAGGAAGGAGAAGGAGAAGGTGAGGTCTGGAGGGTGAATCAGAAGAAGCAGAAGAAGGAGAAGGAGAAGGTGAAGTCTGGAGGGTGAATCAGAAGAAGCAGAAGAAGGAGAAGGAGAAGGTGAAGTCTGGAGGGTGAATCAGAAGAAGCAGAAGAAGGAGAAGGAGAAGGTGAAGTCAGGAGGGTGAATCAGAAGAAGTAGAAGAAGGAGAAGGAGAAGGTGAAGTCTGGAGGGTGAATCAGAAGAAGAAGAAGAAGGAGAAGGGGAAGGTGAAGTTTGGAGGGTGAATCAGAAGAAGCAGAAGAAGGAGAAGGAGAAGGTGAAGTCTGGAGGGTGAATCAGAAGAAGCAGAAGAAGGAGAAGGAGAAGATGAAGTCTGGAGGGTGAATCAGAAGAAGTAGAAGAAGGAGAAGGAGAAGGTGATGTCTGGAGGGTGAATCAGAAGAAGCAGAAGAAGGAGAAGGAGAAGGTGAAGTCTGGAGGGTGAATCAGAAGAAGCAGAACAAGGAGAAGGAGAAGGTGAAGACTGGAGGGTGAATCAGAAGAAGCAGAAAGAGAAGGTGAAGTCAGGAGGGTGAATCAGAAGAAGCAGAAGAAGGAGAAGGAGAAGGTGAAGTTAGGAGGGTGAATCAGAAGAAGCAGAAGAAGGAGAAGGAGAAGGTGAAGTCAGGGGGATGAAGCAGAGAAGTAGAAGAAGTAGAAGGAGAAGGTGAAGTCAGGAGGGTGAAGCAGAAGAAGCAGAAGAAGGAGAAGGAGAAGGTGAAGTCTGGAGGGCGCAGCAGAAGAAGCAGAAGAAGGAGAACGAGAAGGTGAAGTCTGGAGGGTGAAGCAGAAGAAGCAGAAGAAGGAGAAGGAGAAGGTGAAGTCTGGAGGGTGAATCAGAAGAAGTAGAAGAAGGAGAAGGAGAAGGTGAAGTCAGGAGGGTGAAGCAGAAGAAGCAGAAGAAGGAGAAGGAGAAGGTGAAGTCTGGAGGGTGAAGCAGAAGAAGCAGAAGAAGGAGAAGGAGAAGGTGAAGTCTGGAGGGTGAAGCAGAAGAAGCAGAAGAAGGAGAAGTAGAAGGTGAAGTCTGGAGGGTGAATCAGAAGAAGTAGAAGAAGGAGAAGGAGAAGGTGAAGTCAGGAGGGTGAAGCAGAAGAAGCAGAAGAAGGAGAAGGAGAAGGTGAAGTCTGGAGGGTGAAGCAGAAGAAGCAGAAGAAGGAGAAGGAGAAGGTGAAGTCTGGAGGGTGAAGCAGAAGAAGCAGAAGAAGGAGAAGGAGAAGGTGAAGACAGTAGGGTGAATCATAAGAAGTAGAAGAAGGAGAAGGTGAAGTCTGGAGGGTGAATCAGAAGAAGTAGAAGAAGGAGAAGGAGAAGGTGAAGTCTGGAGGGTGAATCAGAAGATGTAGAAGAAGGAGGAGGAGAAGGTGAAGTCTGGAGGGTGAATCAGAAGAAGCAGAAGAAGGAGAAGGAGAAGGTGAAGTCTGGAGGGAGAAGCAGAAGAAGTAGAAGAAGGAGAAGGAGAAGGTGAAGTCTGGAGGGTGAATCAGAAGAAGTAGAAGAAGGAGAAGGAGAAGGTGAAGTCTGGAGGGTGAATCAGAAGAAGTAGAAGAAGGAGAAGGAGAAGGTGAAGTCTGGAGGGTGAATCAGAAGAAGCAGAAGAAGGAGAAGGAGAAGGTGAAGTCAGGAGGGTGAATCAGAAGAAGCAGAAGAGGGAGAAGGAGAAGGTGAAGTCTGGAGGGTGAATCAGAAGAAGCAGAAGAAGGAGAAGGAGAAGGTGAAGACTGGAGGGTGAATCAGAAGAAGTAGAAGAAGGAGAAGGAGAAGGTGAAGTCTGGAGGGTGAATCAGAAGAAGTAGAAGACGGAGAAGGAGAAGGCGAAGTCTGGAGGGTGAATCAGAAGAAGCAGAAGAAGGAGAAGGAGAAGGTGAAGTCTGGAGGGTGAATCAGAAGAAGCAGAAGAAGGAGGAGTCGAAGATGAAGTCTGGAGGGTGAATCAGAAGAAGCAGAAGAAGGAGAAGGAGAAGGTGAGGTCTGGAGGGTGAATCAGAAGAAGCAGAAGAAGGAAAAGGAGAAGGTGAAGTCTGAAGGGTGAATCAGAAGAAGCAGAAGAAGGAGAAGGAGAAGGTGAAGTCTGGAGGGTGAATCAGAAGAAGCAGAAGAAGGAGAAGGAGATGGTGAAGTCTGGAGGGTGAATCAGAAGAAGCAGAAGAAGGAGAAGTAGAAGGTGAAGTCTGGAGGGTGAATCAGAAGAAGTAGAAGAAGGAGAAGGAGAAGGTGAAGTCTGGAGGGTGAATCAGAAGAAGTAGAAGAAGGAGAAGTAGAAGGTGAAGTCTGGAGGGTGAATCAGAAGAAGCAGAAGAAGGAGAAGGAGAACGTGAAGTCTCGAGGGTGAATCAGAAGAAGCAGAAGAAAGAGAAGGAGAAGATGAAGTCTGGAGGGTGAATCAGAAGAAGTAGAAGAAGGAGAAGGAGAATGTGAAGTCTGGAGGTTGAATCAGAAGAAGCAGAAGAAGGAGAAGGAGAAGGTGAAGTCTGGAGAGTGAATCAGAAGAAGCAGAAGAAGGAGAAGGAGAAGGTGAAGTCTGGAGGGTGAATCAGAAGAAGCAGAATAAGGAGAAGGAGAAGGTGAAGTCTGGAGGGTGAATCAGAAGAAGCAGAAGAAGGAGAAGGAGAAGGTTAAGTCTGGAGGGTGAATCAGAAGAAGTAGAAGAAGGAGAAGGAGAAGGTGAAGTCTGGAGGGTGAAGCAGATGATGTAGAAGAAGGAGAAGGAGAAGGTGAAGTCAGGAGGGTGAATCAGAAGAAGTAGAAGAAGGAGAAGGAGAGGGTGAAGTCAGGAGGGTGAATCAGAAGAAGCAGAAGAAGGAGAAGGAGAAGGTGAAGTCTGGAGGGTGAATCAAAAGAATCAGAAGAAGGAGAAGGAGAAGGTGAAGTCTGGAGGGTGAATCAGAAGAAGCAGAAGAAAGAGAAGGAGAAGGTGAAGTCTGGAGGGTGATGCAGAAGGAGCAGAAGAAGGAGAAGGAGAAGGTGAAGACTGGAGGGTGAATCAGAAGAACTAGAAGAAGGAGAAGGAGAAGGTGAAGTCTGGAGGGTGAATCAGAAGAAGAAGAAGAAGGAGAAGGAGAAGGTGAAGTCTGGAGGGTGAATCAGAAGAAGCAGAAGAAGGAGAAGGAGAAGGTGAAGTCTGGAGGGTGAATCAGAAGAAGCAGAAGAAGGAGAAGGAGAAGATGAAGTCTGGAGGGTGAATCAGAAGAAGTAGAGGAAGGAGAAGGAGAAGGTGAGGTCTGGAGGGTGAATCAGAAGAAGCAGAAGAAGGAGAAGGAGAAGGTGAAGTCTGGAGGGTGAATCAGAAGAAGCAGAAGAAGGAGAAGGAGAAGGTGAAGTCTGGAGGGTGAATCAGAAGAAGCAGAAGAAGGAGAAGGAGAAGGTGAAGTCAGGAGGGTGAATCAGAAGAAGTAGAAGAAGGAGAAGGAGAAGGTGAAGTCTGGAGGGTGAATCAGAAGAAGAAGAAGAAGGAGAAGGGGAAGGTGAAGTTTGGAGGGTGAATCAGAAGAAGCAGAAGAAGGAGAAGGAGAAGGTGAAGTCTGGAGGGTGAATCAGAAGAAGCAGAAGAAGGAGAAGGAGAAGATGAAGTCTGGAGGGTGAATCAGAAGAAGTAGAAGAAGGAGAAGGAGAAGGTGATGTCTGGAGGGTGAATCAGAAGAAGCAGAAGAAGGAGAAGGAGAAGGTGAAGTCTGGAGGGTGAATCAGAAGAAGCAGAACAAGGAGAAGGAGAAGGTGAAGACTGGAGGGTGAATCAGAAGAAGCAGAAAGAGAAGGTGAAGTCAGGAGGGTGAATCAGAAGAAGCAGAAGAAGGAGAAGGAGAAGGTGAAGTTAGGAGGGTGAATCAGAAGAAGCAGAAGAAGGAGAAGGAGAAGGTGAAGTCAGGGGGATGAAGCAGAGAAGTAGAAGAAGTAGAAGGAGAAGGTGAAGTCAGGAGGGTGAAGCAGAAGAAGCAGAAGAAGGAGAAGGAGAAGGTGAAGTCTGGAGGGCGCAGCAGAAGAAGCAGAAGAAGGAGAACGAGAAGGTGAAGTCTGGAGGGTGAAGCAGAAGAAGCAGAAGAAGGAGAAGGAGAAGGTGAAGTCTGGAGGGTGAATCAGAAGAAGTAGAAGAAGGAGAAGGAGAAGGTGAAGTCAGGAGGGTGAAGCAGAAGAAGCAGAAGAAGGAGAAGGAGAAGGTGAAGTCTGGAGGGTGAAGCAGAAGAAGCAGAAGAAGGAGAAGGAGAAGGTGAAGTCTGGAGGGTGAAGCAGAAGAAGCAGAAGAAGGAGAAGTAGAAGGTGAAGTCTGGAGGGTGAATCAGAAGAAGTAGAAGAAGGAGAAGGAGAAGGTGAAGTCAGGAGGGTGAAGCAGAAGAAGCAGAAGAAGGAGAAGGAGAAGGTGAAGTCTGGAGGGTGAAGCAGAAGAAGCAGAAGAAGGAGAAGGAGAAGGTGAAGTCTGGAGGGTGAAGCAGAAGAAGCAGAAGAAGGAGAAGGAGAAGGTGAAGACAGTAGGGTGAATCATAAGAAGTAGAAGAAGGAGAAGGTGAAGTCTGGAGGGTGAATCAGAAGAAGTAGAAGAAGGAGAAGGAGAAGGTGAAGTCTGGAGGGTGAATCAGAAGATGTAGAAGAAGGAGGAGGAGAAGGTGAAGTCTGGAGGGTGAATCAGAAGAAGCAGAAGAAGGAGAAGGAGAAGGTGAAGTCTGGAGGGAGAAGCAGAAGAAGTAGAAGAAGGAGAAGGAGAAGGTGAAGTCTGGAGGGTGAATCAGAAGAAGTAGAAGAAGGAGAAGGAGAAGGTGAAGTCTGGAGGGTGAATCAGAAGAAGCAGAAGAAGGAGAAGGAGAAGGTGAAGTCTGGAGGGTGAATCAGAAGAAGCAGAAGAAGGAGAAGGAGAAGGTGAAGTCTAGAGGGTGAATCAGAAGAAGTAGAAGAAGGAGTAGGAGAAGGTGTAGTCTGGAGGCTGAATCAGAAGAAGTAGACGAAGGAGAAGGAGAAGGTGAATTCTGGAGGGTGAATCAGAAGAAGCAGAAGAAGGAGAAGGAGAAGGTGAAGTCTGGAGGGTGAATCAGAAGAAGTAGAAGAAGGAGAAGGAGAAGGTGAAGTCTGGAGGGTGAATCAGAAGAAGCAGAAGAAGGAGAAGGAGAAGGTGAAGTCTGGAGGGTGAATCAGAAGAAGCAGAAGAAGGAGAAGGAGAAGGTGAAGTCTGGAGGGTGAATCGGAAGAAGCAGAAGAAGGAAAAGGAGAAGGTGAAGTCTGGAGGGTGAATCAGAAGAAGCAGAAGAAGTAGAAGGAGAAGGTGAAGTCTGGAGAGTGAATCAGAAGAAGTAGAAGAAGGAGAAGGAGAAGGTGAAGTCTGGAGGGTGAATCAGAAGAAGCAGAAGAAGGAGAAGGAGAAGGTGAAGTCAGGAGGGTGAATCAGAAGAAGCAGAAGAAGGAGAAGGAGAAGGTGAAGTCTGGAGGGTGAATCAGAAGAAGCAGAAGAAGGAGAAGGAGAAGGTGAAAACTGGCGGGTGAATCAGAAGAAGTAGAAGAAGGAGAAGGAGAAGGTGAAGTCTGGAGGGTGAACCAGAAGAAGTAGAAGAAGGAGAAGGAGAAGGCGAAGTCTGGAGGGTGAATCAGAAGAAGCAGAAGAAGGAGAAGGAGAAGGTGAAGTCTGGAGGGTGAATCAGAAGAAGCAAAAGAAGGAGAAGGAGAAGATGAAGTCTGGAGGGTGAATCAGAAGAAGTAGAAGAAGGAGAAGGAGAAGGTGAGGTCTGGAGGGTGAATCAGAAGAAGCAGAAGAAGGAGAAGGAGAAGGTGAAGTCTGAAGGGTGAATCAAAAGAAGCAGAAGAAGGAGAAGGAGAAGTTGAAGTCTGGAGGGTGAATCAGAAGAAGCAGAAGAAGGAGAAGGAGAAGGTGAAGTCTGGAGGGTGAATCAGAAGAAGCAGAAGAAGGAGAAGGAGAAGGTGAAGTCTGGAGGGTGAATCAGAAGAGGTAGAAGAAGGAGAAGGAGAAGGTGAAGTCTGGAGGGTGGATCAGAAGAAGTAGAAGAAGGAGAAGGAGAAGGTGAAGTCTGGAGGGTGAATCTGAAGAAGCAGAATAAGGAGAAGGAGAAGGTGAAGTCTGGAGGGTGAATCAGAAGAAGCAGAAGAAGGAGAAGGAGAAGATGAAGTCTGGAGGGTGAATCAGAAGAAGTAGAAGAAGGAGAAGGAGAAGGTGAAGTCTGGAGGGTGAATCAGAAGAAGCAGAAGAAGGAGAAGGAGAAGGTGAAGTCTGGAGGGTGAATCAGAAGAAGCAGAATAAGGAGAAGGAGAAGGTGAAGTCTGGAGGGTGAATCAGAGGAGCAGAAGATGGAGAAGGAGAAGGTGAAGTCTGGAGGGTGAATCAGAAGAAGTAGAAGAAGGAGAAGGAGAAGGTGAAGCCTGGAGGGTGAAGCAGAAGAAGTAGAAGAAGGAGAAGGAGAAGGTGAAGTCAGGAGGGTGAATCAGAAGAGGTAGAAGAAGGAGAAGGAGAAGGTGTAGTCAGGAGGGTGAATCAGAAGAAGCAGAAGAAGGAGAAGGAGAAGGTGAAGTCTGGAGGGTGAATCAAAAGAATCAGAAGAAGGAGAAGGAGAAGGTGAAGTCTGGAGGGTGAATCAGAAGAAGCAGAAGAAAGAGAAGGAGAAGGTGAAGTCTGGAGGGTGAATCAGAAGAAGCAGAAGAAGGAGAAGGAGAAGATGAAGTCTGGAGGGTGAATCAGAAGAAGTAGAAGAAGGAGAAGGAGAAGGTGAGGTCTGGAGGGTGAATCAGAAGAAGCAGAAGAAGGAGAAGGAGAAGGTGAAGTCTGGAGGGTGAATCAGAAGAAGCAGAAGAAGGAGAAGGAGAAGGTGAAGTCTGGAGGTTGAATCAGAAGAAGCAGAAGAAGGAGAAGGAGAAGGTGAAGTCAGGAGGGTGAATCAGAAGAAGCAGAAGAAGGAGAAGGAGAAGGTGAAGTTAGGAGGGTGAATCAGAAGAAGCAGAAGAAGAAGAAGGAGAAGGTGAAGTCAGGGGGGTGAAGCAGAAGAAGTAGAAGAAGGAGAAGGAGAAGGCGAAGTCAGGAGGGTGAAGCAGAAGAAGCAGAAGAAGGAGAAGGAGAAGATGAAGTCTGGAGGGCGCAGCAGAAGAAGCAGAAGAAGGAGAACGAGAAGGTGAAGTCTGGAGGGTGAAGCAGATGAAGCAGAAGAAGGAGAAGGAGAAGGTGAAGTCTGGAGGGTGAATCAGAAGAAGTAGAAGAAGGAGAAGGAGAAGGTGAAGTCAGGAGGGTGAAGCAGAAGAAGCAGAAGAAGGAGAAGGAGAAGGTGAAGTCTGGACGGCGAAACAGAAGAAGCAGAAGAAGGAGAAGGAGAAGGTGAAGTCTGGAGGGTGAATCAGAAGAAGTAGCAGAAGGAGAAGGAGAAGGTGAAGTCAGGAGGGTGAAGCAGAAGAAGGAGAAGGAGAAGGTGAAGTCTGGAGGGTGAAGCAGAAGAAGCAGAAGAAGGAGAAGGAGAAGGTGAAGTCTGGAGGGTGAAGCAGAAGAAGCAGAAGAAGGAGAAGGAGAAGGTGAAGTCAGGAGGGTGAATCATAAGAAGTAGATGAAGGAGAAGGAGAAGGTGAAGTCTGGAGGGTGAATCAGAAGAAGTAGAAGAAGGAGAAGGAGAAGGTGAAGTCTGGAGGGTGAATCAGAAGAAGTAGAAGAAGGAGAAGGAGAAGGTGAAGTCTGGAGGGTGAATCAGAAGAAGCAGAAGAAGGAGAAGGAGAAGGTGAAGTCTGGAGGGAGAAGCAGAAGAAGTAGAAGAAGGAGAAGGAGAAGGTGAAGTCTGGAGGGTGAATCAGAAGAAGTAGAAGAAGGAGAAGGAGAAGGTGAAGTCTGGAGGGTGAATCAGAAGAAGCAGAAGAAGGAGAGGGAGAAGGTGAAGTCTGGAGGGTGAATCAGAAGAAGCAGAAGAAGGAGAAGGAGAAGGTGAAGTCTGGAGGGTGAATCAGAAGAAGCAGAAGAAGTAGAAGGAGAAGGTGAAGTCTGGAGGGTGAATCAGAAGAAGTAGAAGAAGGAGAAGGAGAAGGTGAAGTCTGGAGGGTGAATCAGAAGAAGCAGAAGAAGGAGAAGGAGAAGGTGAAGTCAGGAGGGTGAATCAGAAGAAGCAGAAGAAGGAGAAGGAGAAGGTGAAGTCTGTAGGGTGAATCAGAAGAAGCAGAAGAAGGAGAAGGAGAAGGTGAAGACTGGAGGGTGAATGAGAAGAAGTAGAAGAAGGAGAAGGAGAAGGTGAAGTCTGGAGGGTGAATCAGAAGAAGTAGAAGACGGAGAAGGAGAAGGCGAAGTCTGGAGGGTGAATCAGAAGAAGCAGAAGAAGGAGAAGGAGAAGGTGAAGTCTGGAGGGTGAATCAGAAGAAGCAGAAGAAGGAGGAGTCGAAGATGAAGTCTGGAGGGTGAATCAGAAGAAGCAGAAGAAGGAGAAGGAGAAGGTGAGGTCTGGAGGGTGAATCAGAAGAAGCAGAAGAAGGAAAAGGAGAAGGTGAAGTCTGAAGGGTGAATCAGAAGAAGCAGAAGAAGGAGAAGGAGAAGGTGAAGTCTGGAGGGTGAATCAGAAGAAGCAGAAGAAGGAGAAGGAGATGGTGAAGTCTGGAGGGTGAATCAGAAGAAGCAGAAGAAGGAGAAGTAGAAGGTGAAGTCTGGAGGGTGAATCAGAAGAAGTAGAAGAAGGAGAAGTAGAAGGTGAAGTCTGGAGGGTGAATCAGAAGAAGTAGAAGAAGGAGAAGTAGAAGGTGAAGTCTGGAGGGTGAATCAGAAGAAGCAGAAGAAGGAGAAGGAGAACGTGAAGTCTCGAGGGTGAATCAGAAGAAGCAGAAGAAGGAGAAGGAGAAGATGAAGTCTGGAGGGTGAATCAGAAGAAGTAGAAGAAGGAGAAGGAGAATGTGAAGTCTGGAGGTTGAATCAGAAGAAGCAGAAGAAGGAGAAGGAGAAGGTGAAGTCTGGAGAGTGAATCAGAAGAAGCAGAAGAAGGAGAAGGAGAAGGTGAAGTCTGGAGGGTGAATCAGAAGAAGCAGAATAAGGAGAAGGAGAAGGTGAAGTCTGGAGGGTGAATCAGAAGAAGCAGAAGAAGGAGAAGGAGAAGGTTAAGTCTGGAGGGTGAATCAGAAGAAGTAGAAGAAGGAGAAGGAGAAGGTGAAGTCTTGAGAGTGAATCAGAAGAAGCAGAAGAAGGAGAAGGAGAAGGTGAAGTCTGGAGGGAGAAGCAGAAGAAGTAGAAGAAGGAGAAGGAGAAGGTGAAGTCTGGAGGGTGAATCAGAAGAAGTAGAAGAAGGAGAAGGAGAAGGTGAAGTCTGGAGGGTGAATCAGAAGAAGTAGAAGAAGGAGAAGGAGAAGGTGAAGTCTGGAGGGTGAATCAGAAGAAGCAGAAGAAGGAGAAGGAGAAGGTGAAGTCTGGAGGGTGAATCAGAAGAAGTAGAAGAAGGAGAAGGAGAAGGTGTAGTCTGGAGGGTCAATCAGAAGAAGTAGACGAAGGAGAAGGAGAAGGTGAAGTCTGGAGGGTGAATCAGAAGAAGCAGAAGAAGGAGAAGGAGAAGGTGAAGTCTGGAGGGTGAATCAGAAGAAGTAGAAGAAGGAGAAGGAGAAGGTGAAGTCTGGAGGGTGAATCAGAAGAAGCAGAAGAAGGAGAGGGAGAAGGTGAAGTCTGGAGGGTGAATCAGAAGAAGCAGAAGAAGGAGAAGGAGAAGGTGAAGTCTGGAGGGTGAATCAGAAGAAGCAGAAGAAGGAGAAGGAGAAGGTGAAGTCTGGAGGGTGAATCAGAAGAAGCAGAAGAAGGAGAAGGAGAAGGTGAAGTCAGGAGGGTGAATCAGAAGAAGCAGAAGAAGGAGAAGGAGAAGGTGAAGTCTGGAGGGTGAATCAGAAGAAGCAGAAGAAGGAGAAGGAGAAGGTGAAGACTGGAGGGTGAATCAGAAGAAGTAGAAGAAGGAGAAGGAGAAGGTGAAGTCTGGAGGGTGAATCAGAAGAAGTAGAAGACGGAGAAGGAGAAGGCGAAGTCTGGAGGGTGAATCAGAAGAAGCAGAAGAAGGAGAAGGAGAAGGTGAAGTCTGGAGGGTGAATCAGAAGAAGCAGAAGAAGGAGGAGTCGAAGATGAAGTCTGGAGGGTGAATCAGAAGAAGCAGAAGAAGGAGAAGGAGAAGGTGAGGTCTGGAGGGTGAATCAGAAGAAGCAGAAGAAGGAAAAGGAGAAGGTGAAGTCTGAAGGGTGAATCAGAAGAAGCAGAAGAAGGAGAAGGAGAAGGTGAAGTCTGGAGGGTGAATCAGAAGAAGCAGAAGAAGGAGAAGGAGATGGTGAAGTCTGGAGGGTGAATCAGAAGAAGCAGAAGAAGGAGAAGTAGAAGGTGAAGTCTGGAGGGTGAATCAGAAGAAGTAGAAGAAGGAGAAGGAGAAGGTAAAGTCTGGAGGGTGAATCAGAAGAAGTAGAAGAAGGAGAAGTAGAAGGTGAAGTCTGGAGGGTGAATCAGAAGAAGCAGAAGAAGGAGAAGGAGAACGTGAAGTCTCGAGGGTGAATCAGAAGAAGCAGAAGAAGGAGAAGGAGAAGATGAAGTCTGGAGGGTGAATCAGAAGAAGTAGAAGAAGGAGAAGGAGAATGTGAAGTCTGGAGGTTGAATCAGAAGAAGCAGAAGAAGGAGAAGGAGAAGGTGAAGTCTGGAGAGTGAATCAGAAGAAGCAGAAGAAGAAGAAGGAGAAGGTGAAGTCTGGAGGGTGAATCAGAAGAAGCAGAATAAGGAGAAGGAGAAGGTGAAGTCTGGAGGGTGAATCAGAAGAAGCAGAAGAAGGAGAAGGAGAAGGTTAAGTCTGGAGGGTGAATCAGAAGAAGTAGAAGAAGGAGAAGGAGAAGGTGAAGTCTGGAGGGTGAAGCAGATGATGTAGAAGAAGGAGAAGGAGAAGGTGAAGTCAGGAGGGTGAATCAGAAGAAGTAGAAGAAGGAGAAGGAGAGGGTGAAGTCAGGAGGGTGAATCAGAAGAAGCAGAAAAAGGAGAAGGAGAAGGTGAAGTCTGGAGGGTGAATCAAAAGAATCAGAAGAAGGAGAAGGAGAAGGTGAAGTCTGGAGGGTGAATCAGAAGAAGCAGAAGAAAGAGAAGGAGAAGGTGAAGTCTGGAGGGTGATGCAGAAGGAGCAGAAGAAGGAGAAGGAGAAGGTGAAGACTGGAGGGTGAATCAGAAGAACTAGAAGAAGGAGAAGGAGAAGGTGAAGTCTGGAGGGTGAATCAGAAGAAGAAGAAGAAGGAGAAGGAGAAGGTGAAGTCTGGAGGGTGAATCAGAAGAAGCAGAAGAAGGAGAAGGAGAAGGTGAAGTCTGGAGGGTGAATCAGAAGAAGCAGAAGAAGGAGAAGGAGAAGATGAAGTCTGGAGGGTGAATCAGAAGAAGTAGAGGAAGGAGAAGGAGAAGGTGAGGTCTGGAGGGTGAATCAGAAGAAGCAGAAGAAGGAGAAGGAGAAGGTGAAGTCTGGAGGGTGAATCAGAAGAAGCAGAAGAAGGAGAAGGAGAAGGTGAAGTCTGGAGGGTGAATCAGAAGAAGCAGAAGAAGGAGAAGGAGAAGGTGAAGTCAGGAGGGTGAATCAGAAGAAGTAGAAGAAGGAGAAGGAGAAGGTGAAGTCTGGAGGGTGAATCAGAAGAAGAAGAAGAAGGAGAAGGGGAAGGTGAAGTTTGGAGGGTGAATCAGAAGAAGCAGAAGAAGGAGAAGGAGAAGGTGAAGTCTGGAGGGTGAATCAGAAGAAGCAGAAGAAGGAGAAGGAGAAGATGAAGTCTGGAGGGTGAATCAGAAGATGTAGAAGAAGGAGAAGGAGAAGGTGATGTCTGGAGGGTGAATCAGAAGAAGCAGAAGAAGGAGAAGGAGAAGGTGAAGTCTGGAGGGTGAATCAGAAGAAGCAGAACAAGGAGAAGGAGAAGGTGAAGACTGGAGGGTGAATCAGAAGAAGCAGAAAGAGAAGGTGAAGTCAGGAGGGTGAATCAGAAGAAGCAGAAGAAGGAGAAGGAGAAGGTGAAGTTAGGAGGGTGAATCAGAAGAAGCAGAAGAAGGAGAAGGAGAAGGTGAAGTCAGGGGGATGAAGCAGAGAAGTAGAAGAAGTAGAAGGAGAAGGTGAAGTCAGGAGGGTGAAGCAGAAGAAGCAGAAGAAGGAGAAGGAGAAGGTGAAGTCTGGAGGGCGCAGCAGAAGAAGCAGAAGAAGGAGAACGAGAAGGTGAAGTCTGGAGGGTGAAGCAGAAGAAGCAGAAGAAGGAGAAGGAGTAGGTGAAGTCTGGAGGGTGAATCAGAAGAAGTAGAAGAAGGAGAAGGAGAAGGTGAAGTCAGGAGGGTGAAGCAGAAGAAGCAGAAGAAGGAGAAGGAGAAGGTGAAGTCTGGAGGGTGAAGCAGAAGAAGCAGAAGAAGGAGAAGGAGAAGGTGAAGTCTGGAGGGTGAAGCAGAAGAAGCAGAAGAAGGAGAAGGAGAAGGTGAAGTCTGGAGGGTGAATCAGAAGAAGTAGAAGAAGGAGAAGGAGAAGGTGAAGTCAGGAGGGTGAAGCAGAAGAAGCAGAAGAAGGAGAAGGAGAAGGTGAAGTCTGGAGGGTGAAGCAGAAGAAGCAGAAGAAGGAGAAGGAGAAGGTGAAGTCTGGAGGGTGAAGCAGAAGAAGCAGAAGAAGGAGAAGGAGAAGGTGAAGTCAGTAGGGTGAATCATAAGAAGTAGAAGAAGGAGAAGGTGAAGTCTGGAGGGTGAATCAGAAGAAGTAGAAGAAGGAGAAGGAGAAGGTGAAGTCTGGAGGGTGAATCAGAAGATGTAGAAGAAGGAGAAGGAGAAGGTGAAGTCTGGAGGGTGAATCAGAAGAAGCAGAAGAAGGAGAAGGAGAAGGTGAAGTCTGGAGGGAGAAGCAGAAGAAGTAGAAGAAGGAGAAGGAGAAGGTGAAGTCTGGAGGGTGAATCAGAAGAAGTAGAAGAAGGAGAAGGAGAAGGTGAAGTCTGGAGGGTGAATCAGAAGAAGCAGAAGAAGGAGAAGGAGAAGGTGAAGTCTGGAGGGTGAATCAGAAGAAGCAGAAGAAGGAGAAGGAGAAGGTGAAGTCTAGAGGGTGAATCAGAAGAAGTAGAAGAAGGAGTAGGAGAAGGTGTAGTCTGGAGGCTGAATCAGAAGAAGTAGACGAAGGAGAAGGAGAAGGTGAAGTCTGGAGGGTGAATCAGAAGAAGCAGAAGAAGGAGAATGAGAAGGTGAAGTCTGGAGGGTGAATCAGAAGAAGTAGAAGAAGGAGAAGGAGAAGGTGAAGTCTGGAGGGTGAATCAGAAGAAGCAGAAGAAGGAGAAGGAGAAGGTGAAGTCTGGAGGGTGAATCAGAAGAAGCAGAAGAAGGAGAAGGAGAAGGTGAAGTCTGGAGGGTGAATCGGAAGAAGCAGAAGAAGGAAAAGGAGAAGGTGAAGTCTGGAGGGTGAATCAGAAGAAGCAGAAGAAGTAGAAAGAGAAGGTGAAGTCTGGAGAGTGAATCAGAAGAAGTAGAAGAAGGAGAAGGAGAAGGTGAAGTCTGGAGGGTGAATCAGAAGAAGCAGAAGAAGGAGAAGGAGAAGGTGAAGTCAGGAGGGTGAATCAGAAGAATCAGAAGAAGGAGATGGAGAAGGTGAAGTCTGGAGGGTGAATCAGAAGAAGCAGAAGAAGGAGAAGGAGAAGGTGAAAACTGGAGGGTGAATCAGAAGAAGTAGAAGAAGGAGAAGGAGAAGGTGAAGTCTGGAGGGTGAACCAGAAGAAGTAGAAGAAGGAGAAGGAGAAGGCGAAGTCTGGAGGGTGAATCAGAAGAAGCAGAAGAAGGAGAAGGAGAAGGTGAAGTCTGGAGGGTGAATCAGAAGAAGCAAAAGAAGGAGAAGGAGAAGATGAAGTCTGGAGGGTGAATCAGAAGAAGTAGAAGAAGGAGAAGGAGAAGGTGAGGTCTGGAGGGTGAATCAGAAGAAGCAGAAGAAGGAGAAGGAGAAGGTGAAGTCTGAAGGGTGAATCAAAAGAAGCAGAAGAAGGAGAAGGAGAAGTTGAAGTCTGGAGGGTGAATCAGAAGAAGCAGAAGAAGGAGAAGGAGAAGGTGAAGTCTGGAGGGTGAATCAGAAGAAGCAGAAGAAGGAGAAGGAGAAGGTGAAGTCTGGAGGGTGAATCAGAAGAAGTAGAAGAAGGAGAAGGAGAAGGTGAAGTCTGGAGGGTGGATCAGAAGAAGTAGAAGAAGGAGAAGGAGAAGGTGAAGTCTGGAGGGTGAATCTGAAGAAGCAGAATAAGGAGAAGGAGAAGGTGAAGTCTGGAGGGTGAATCAGAAGAAGCAGAAGAAGGAGAAGGAGAAGATGAAGTCTGGAGGGTGAATCAGAAGAAGTAGAAGAAGGAGAAGGAGAAGGTGAAGTCTGGAGGGTGAATCAGAAGAAGCAGAAGAAGGAGAAGGAGAAGGTGAAGTCTGGAGGGTGAATCAGAAGAAGCAGAATAAGGAGAAGGAGAAGGTGAAGTCTGGAGGGTGAATCAGAGGAGCAGAAGATGGAGAAGGAGAAGGTGAAGTCTGGAGGGTGAATCAGAAGAAGTAGAAGAAGGAGAAGGAGAAGGTGAAGCCTGGAGGGTGAAGCAGAAGAAGTAGAAGAAGGAGAAGGAGAAGGTGAAGTCAGGAGGGTGAATCAGAAGAAGTAGAAGAAGGAGAAGGAGAAGGTGTAGTCAGGAGGGTGAATCAGAAGAAGCAGAAGAAGGAGAAGGAGAAGGTGAAGTCTGGAGGGTGAATCAAAAGAATCAGAAGAAGGAGAAGGAGAAGGTGAAGTCTGGAGGGTGAATCAGAAGAAGCAGAAGAAAGAGAAGGAGAAGGTGAAGTCTGGAGGGTGAATCAGAAGAAGCAGAAGAAGGAGAAGGAGAAGATGAAGTCTGGAGGGTGAATCAGAAGAAGTAGAAGAAGGAGAAGGAGAAGGTGAGGTCTGGAGGGTGAATCAGAAGAAGCAGAAGAAGGAGAAGGAGAAGGTGAAGTCTGGAGGGTGAATCAGAAGAAGCAGAAGAAGGAGAAGGAGAAGGTGAAGTCTGGAGGTTGAATCAGAAGAAGCAGAAGAAGGAGAAGGAGAAGGTGAAGTCAGGAGGGTGAATCAGAAGAAGCAGAAGAAGGAGAAGGAGAAGGTGAAGTTAGGAGGGTGAATCAGAAGAAGCAGAAGAAGAAGAAGGAGAAGGTGAAGTCAGGGGGGTGAAGCAGAAGAAGTAGAAGAAGGAGAAGGAGAAGGTGAAGTCAGGAGGGTGAAGCAGAAGAAGCAGAAGAAGGAGAAGGAGAAGATGAAGTCTGGAGGGCGCAGCAGAAGAAGCAGAAGAAGGAGAACGAGAAGGTGAAGTCTGGAGGGTGAAGCAGATGAAGCAGATGAAGGAGAAGGAGAAGGTGAAGTCTGGAGGGTGAATCAGAAGAAGTAGAAGAAGGAGAAGGAGAAGGTGAAGTCAGGAGGGTGAAGCAGAAGAAGCAGAAGAAGGAGAAGGAGAAGGTGAAGTCTGGACGGCGAAACAGAAGAAGCAGAAGAAGGAGAAGGAGAAGGTGAAGTCTGGAGGGTGAATCAGAAGAAGTAGCAGAAGGAGAAGGAGAAGGTGAAGTCAGGAGGGTGAAGCAGAAGAAGGAGAAGGAGAAGGTGAAGTCTGGAGGGTGAAGCAGAAGAAGCAGAAGAAGGAGAAGGAGAAGGTGAAGTCTGGAGGGTGAAGCAGAAGAAGCAGAAGAAGGAGAAGGAGAAGGTGAAGTCAGGAGGGTGAATCATAAGAAGTAGATGAAGGAGAAGGAGAAGGTGAAGTCTGGAGGGTGAATCAGAAGAAGCAGAAGAAGGAGAAGGAGAAGGTGAAGTCTGGAGGGAGAAGCAGAAGAAGTAGAAGAAGGAGAAGGAGAAGGTGAAGTCTGGAGGGTGAATCAGAAGAAGTAGAAGAAGGAGAAGGAGAAGGTGAAGTCTGGAGGGTGAATCAGAAGAAGCAGAAGAAGGAGAAGGAGAAGGTGAAGTCTGGAGGGTGAATCAGAAGAAGCAGAAGAAGGAGAAGGAGAAGGTGAAGTCTAGAGGGTGAATCAGAAGAAGTAGAAGAAGGAGTAGGAGAAGGTGTAGTCTGGAGGCTGAATCAGAAGAAGTAGACGAAGGAGAAGGAGAAGGTGAAGTCTGGAGGGTGAATCAGAAGAAGCAGAAGAAGGAGAATGAGAAGGTGAAGTCTGGAGGGTGAATCAGAAGAAGTAGAAGAAGGAGAAGGAGAAGGTGAAGTCTGGAGGGTGAATCAGAAGAAGCAGAAGAAGGAGAAGGAGAAGGTGAAGTCTGGAGGGTGAATCAGAAGAAGCAGAAGAAGGAGAAGGAGAAGGTGAAGTCTGGAGGGTGAATCGGAAGAAGCAGAAGAAGGAAAAGGAGAAGGTGAAGTCTGGAGGGTGAATCAGAAGAAGCAGAAGAAGTAGAAAGAGAAGGTGAAGTCTGGAGAGTGAATCAGAAGAAGTAGAAGAAGGAGAAGGAGAAGGTGAAGTCTGGAGGGTGAATCAGAAGAAGCAGAAGAAGGAGAAGGAGAAGGTGAAGTCAGGAGGGTGAATCAGAAGAATCAGAAGAAGGAGATGGAGAAGGTGAAGTCTGGAGGGTGAATCAGAAGAAGCAGAAGAAGGAGAAGGAGAAGGTGAAAACTGGAGGGTGAATCAGAAGAAGTAGAAGAAGGAGAAGGAGAAGGTGAAGTCTGGAGGGTGAACCAGAAGAAGTAGAAGAAGGAGAAGGAGAAGGCGAAGTCTGGAGGGTGAATCAGAAGAAGCAGAAGAAGGAGAAGGAGAAGGTGAAGTCTGGAGGGTGAATCAGAAGAAGCAAAAGAAGGAGAAGGAGAAGATGAAGTCTGGAGGGTGAATCAGAAGAAGTAGAAGAAGGAGAAGGAGAAGGTGAGGTCTGGAGGGTGAATCAGAAGAAGCAGAAGAAGGAGAAGGAGAAGGTGAAGTCTGAAGGGTGAATCAAAAGAAGCAGAAGAAGGAGAAGGAGAAGTTGAAGTCTGGAGGGTGAATCAGAAGAAGCAGAAGAAGGAGAAGGAGAAGGTGAAGTCTGGAGGGTGAATCAGAAGAAGCAGAAGAAGGAGAAGGAGAAGGTGAAGTCTGGAGGGTGAATCAGAAGAAGTAGAAGAAGGAGAAGGAGAAGGTGAAGTCTGGAGGGTGGATCAGAAGAAGTAGAAGAAGGAGAAGGAGAAGGTGAAGTCTGGAGGGTGAATCTGAAGAAGCAGAATAAGGAGAAGGAGAAGGTGAAGTCTGGAGGGTGAATCAGAAGAAGCAGAAGAAGGAGAAGGAGAAGATGAAGTCTGGAGGGTGAATCAGAAGAAGTAGAAGAAGGAGAAGGAGAAGGTGAAGTCTGGAGGGTGAATCAGAAGAAGCAGAAGAAGGAGAAGGAGAAGGTGAAGTCTGGAGGGTGAATCAGAAGAAGCAGAATAAGGAGAAGGAGAAGGTGAAGTCTGGAGGGTGAATCAGAGGAGCAGAAGATGGAGAAGGAGAAGGTGAAGTCTGGAGGGTGAATCAGAAGAAGTAGAAGAAGGAGAAGGAGAAGGTGAAGCCTGGAGGGTGAAGCAGAAGAAGTAGAAGAAGGAGAAGGAGAAGGTGAAGTCAGGAGGGTGAATCAGAAGAAGTAGAAGAAGGAGAAGGAGAAGGTGTAGTCAGGAGGGTGAATCAGAAGAAGCAGAAGAAGGAGAAGGAGAAGGTGAAGTCTGGAGGGTGAATCAAAAGAATCAGAAGAAGGAGAAGGAGAAGGTGAAGTCTGGAGGGTGAATCAGAAGAAGCAGAAGAAAGAGAAGGAGAAGGTGAAGTCTGGAGGGTGAATCAGAAGAAGCAGAAGAAGGAGAAGGAGAAGATGAAGTCTGGAGGGTGAATCAGAAGAAGTAGAAGAAGGAGAAGGAGAAGGTGAGGTCTGGAGGGTGAATCAGAAGAAGCAGAAGAAGGAGAAGGAGAAGGTGAAGTCTGGAGGGTGAATCAGAAGAAGCAGAAGAAGGAGAAGGAGAAGGTGAAGTCTGGAGGTTGAATCAGAAGAAGCAGAAGAAGGAGAAGGAGAAGGTGAAGTCAGGAGGGTGAATCAGAAGAAGCAGAAGAAGGAGAAGGAGAAGGTGAAGTTAGGAGGGTGAATCAGAAGAAGCAGAAGAAGAAGAAGGAGAAGGTGAAGTCAGGGGGGTGAAGCAGAAGAAGTAGAAGAAGGAGAAGGAGAAGGTGAAGTCAGGAGGGTGAAGCAGAAGAAGCAGAAGAAGGAGAAGGAGAAGATGAAGTCTGGAGGGCGCAGCAGAAGAAGCAGAAGAAGGAGAACGAGAAGGTGAAGTCTGGAGGGTGAAGCAGATGAAGCAGATGAAGGAGAAGGAGAAGGTGAAGTCTGGAGGGTGAATCAGAAGAAGTAGAAGAAGGAGAAGGAGAAGGTGAAGTCAGGAGGGTGAAGCAGAAGAAGCAGAAGAAGGAGAAGGAGAAGGTGAAGTCTGGACGGCGAAACAGAAGAAGCAGAAGAAGGAGAAGGAGAAGGTGAAGTCTGGAGGGTGAATCAGAAGAAGTAGCAGAAGGAGAAGGAGAAGGTGAAGTCAGGAGGGTGAAGCAGAAGAAGGAGAAGGAGAAGGTGAAGTCTGGAGGGTGAAGCAGAAGAAGCAGAAGAAGGAGAAGGAGAAGGTGAAGTCTGGAGGGTGAAGCAGAAGAAGCAGAAGAAGGAGAAGGAGAAGGTGAAGTCAGGAGGGTGAATCATAAGAAGTAGATGAAGGAGAAGGAGAAGGTGAAGTCTGGAGGGTGAATCAGAAGAAGTAGAAGAAGGAGAAGGAGAAGGTGAAGTCTGGAGGGTGAATCAGAAGAAGTAGAAGAAGGAGAAGGAGAAGGTGAAGTCTGAAGGGTGAATCAGAAGAAGCAGAAGAAGGAGAAGGAGAAGGTGAAGTCTGGAGGGAGAAGCAGAAGAAGTAGAAGAAGGAGAAGGAGAAGGTGAAGTCTGGAGGGTGAATCAGAAGAAGTAGAAGAAGGAGAAGGAGAAGGTGAAGTCTGGAGGGTGAATCAGAAGAAGTAGAAGAAGGAGAAGGAGAAGGTGAAGTCTGGAGGGTGAATCAGAAGAAGCAGAAGAAGGAGAAGGAGAAGGTGAAGTCTGGAGGGTGAATCAGAAGAAGTAGAAGAAGGAGAAGGAGAAGGTGTAGTCTGGAGGGTCAATCAGAAGAAGTAGACGAAGGAGAAAGAGAAGGTGAAGTCTGGAGGGTGAATCAGAAGAAGCAGAAGAAGGAGAAGGAGAAGGTGAAGTCTGGAGGGTGAATCAGAAGAAGTAGAAGAAGGAGAAGGAGAAGGTGAAGTCTGGAGGGTGAATCAGAAGAAGCAGAAGAAGGAGAAGGAGAAGGTGAAGTCTGGAGGGTGAATCAGAAGAAGCAGAAGAAGGAGAAGGAGAAGGTGAAGTCTGGAGGTTGAATCAGAAGAAGCAGAAGAAGGAAAAGGAGAAGGTGAAGTCTGGAGGGTGAATCAGAAGAAGCAGAAGAAGTAGAAGGAGAAGGTGAAGTCTGGAGGGTTAATCAGAAGAAGTAGAAGAAGGAGAAGGAGAAGGTGAAGTCTGGAGGGTGAATCAGAAGAAGTAGAAGAAGGAGAGGGAGAAGGCAAAGACTGGAGGGTGAATCAGAAGAAGCAGAAGAAGGAGAAGGAGAAGGTGAAGTCAGGAGGGTGAATCATAAGAAGTAGAAGAAGGAGAAGGAGAAGGTGAAGTCTGGAGGGTGAATCAGAAGAAGTAGAAGAAGGAGAAGGAGAAGGTGAAGTCTGGAGGGTGATTCAGAAGAAGTAGAAGAAGGAGAAGGAGAAGGTGAAGTCTGGAGGGTGAATCAGAAGAAGTAGAAGAAGGAGAAGAAGAAGGTGAAGTCTGGAGGGTGAATCAGAAGAAGCAGAAGAAGGAGAAGGAGAAGGTGAAGTCTGGAGGGTGAATCAGAAGAAGTAGAAGAAGGAGAAGGAGAAGGTGTAGTCTGGAGGGTCAATCAGAAGAAGTAGACGAAGGAGAAGGAGAAGGTGAAGTCTGGAGGGTGAATCAGAAGAAGCAGAAGAAGGAGAAGGAGAAGGTGAAGTCTGGAGGGTGAATCAGAAGAAGTAGAAGAAGGAGAAGGAGAAGGTGAAGTCTGGAGGGTGAATCAGAAGAAGCAGAAGAAGGAGAAGGAGAAGGTGAAGTCTGGAGGGTGAATCAGAAGAAGCAGAAGAAGGAGAAGGAGAAGGTGAAGTCTGGAGGTTGAATCAGAAGAAGCAGAAGAAGGAAAAGGAGAAGGTGAAGTCTGGAGGGTGAATCAGAAGAAGCAGAAGAAGTAGAAGGAGAAGGTGAAGTCTGGAGGGTTAATCAGAAGAAGTAGAAGAAGGAGAAGGAGAAGGTGAAGTCTGGAGGGTGAATCAGAAGAAGCAGAAGAAGGAGAAGGAGAAGGTGAAGTCTGGAGGGTGATTCAGAAGAAGCAGAAGAAGGAGAAGGAGAAGGTGAAGTCTGGAGGGTGAATCAGAAGAAGCAGATGAAGGAGAAGGAGAAGGTGAAGACTGGAGGGTGAATCAGAAGAAGTAGAAGAAGGAGAAGGAGAAGGTGAAGTCTGGAGGGTGAATCAGAAGAAGTAGAAGAAGGAGAGGGAGAAGGCGAAGTCTGGAGGGTGAATCAGAAGAAGCAGAAGAAGGAGAAGGAGAAGGTGAAGTCTGGAGGGTGAATCAGAAGAAGCAGAAGAAGGAGAAGGAGAAGATGAAGTCTGGAGGGTGAATCAGAAGAAGTAGAAGAAGGAGAAGTAGAAGGTGAGGTCTGGAGGGTGAATCAGAAGAAGCAGAAGAAGGAGAAGGAGAAGGTGAAGTCAGAAGGGTGAATCAAAAGAAGCAGAAGAAGGAGAAGGAGAAGGTGAAGTCTGGAGGGTGAATCAGAAGAAGCAGAAGAAGGAGAAGGAGAAGGTGAAGTCTGGAGGGTGATTCAGAAGAAGCAGAAGAAGGAGAAGGAGAAGGTGAAGTCTGGAGGGTGAATCAGAAGAAGTAGAAGAAGGAGAAGGAGAAGGTGAAGTCTGGAGGGTGAATCAGAAGAAGTAGAAGAAGGAGAAGGAGAAGGTGAAGTCTGGAGGGTGAATCAGAAGAAGCAGAAGAAGGAGAAGGAGAAGGTGAAGTCTGGAGGGTGAAGCAGAAGAAGCAGAAGAAGGAGAAGGAGAAGGTGAAGTCTGGAGGGTGAATCAGAAGAAGTAGAAGAAGGAGAAGGAGAAGGTGAAGTCAGGAGGGTGAAGCAGAAGAAGGAGAAGGAGAAGGTGAAGTCTGGAGGGTGAAGCAGAAGAAGCAGAAGAAGGAGAAGGAGAAGGTGAAGTCTGGAGGGTGAAGCAGAAGAAGCAGAAGAAGGAGAAGGAGAAGGTGAAGGCAGGAGGGTGAATCATAAGAAGTAGAAGAAGGAGAAGGAGAAGGTGAAGTCTGGAGGGTGAATCAGAAGAAGTAGAAGAAGGAGAAGGAGAAGGTCAAGTCTGGAGGGTGAATCAGAAGAAGTAGAAGAAGGAGAAGGAGAAGGTGAAGTCTGGAGGGTGAATCAGAAGAAGCAGAAGAAGGAGAAGGAGAAGGTGAAGTCTGGAGGGAGAAGCAGAAGAAGTAGAAGAAGGAGAAGGAGAAGGTGAAGTCTGGAGGGTGAATCAGAAGAAGTAGAAGAAGGAGAAGGAGAAGGTGAAGTCTGGAGGGTGAATCAGAAGAAGTAGAAGAAGGAGAAGGAGAAGGTGAAGTCTGGAGGGTGAATCAGAAGAAGCAGAAGAAGGAGAAGGAGAAGGTGAAGTCTGGAGGGTGAATCAGAAGAAGCAGAAGAAGGAGAAGGAGAAGATGAAGTCTGGAGGGTGAATCAGAAGAAGTAGAAGAAGGAGAAGGAGAAGGTGATGTCTGGAGGGTGAATCAGAAGAAGCAGAAGAAGGAGAAGGAGAAGGTGATGTCTGGAGGGTGAATCAGAAGAAGCAGAACAAGGAGAAGGAGAAGGTGAAGACTGGAGGGTGAATCAGAAGAAGCAGAAAGAGAAGGTGAAGTCAGGAGGGTGAATCAGAAGAAGCAGAAGAAGGAGAAGGAGAAGGTGAAGTTAGGAGGGTGAATCAGAAGAAGCAGAAGAAGGAGAAGGAGAAGGTGAAGTCAGGGGGATGAAGCAGAGAAGTAGAAGAAGTAGAAGGAGAAGGTGAAGTCAGGAGGGTGAAGCAGAAGAAGCAGAAGAAGGAGAAGGAGAAGGTGAAGTCTGGAGGGCGCAGCAGAAGAAGCAGAAGAAGGAGAACGAGAAGGTGAAGTCTGGAGGGTGAAGCAGAAGAAGCAGAAGAAGGAGAAGGAGAAGGTGAAGTCTGGAGGGTGAATCAGAAGAAGTAGAAGAAGGAGAAGGAGAAGGTGAAGTCAGGAGGGTGAAGCAGAAGAAGCAGAAGAAGGAGAAGGAGAAGGTGAAGTCTGGAGGGTGAAGCAGAAGAAGCAGAAGAAGGAGAAGGAGAAGGTGAAGTCTGGAGGGTGAAGCAGAAGAAGCAGAAGAAGGAGAAGGAGAAGGTGAAGTCTGGAGGGTGAATCAGAAGAAGTAGAAGAAGGAGAAGGAGAAGGTGAAGTCAGGAGGGTGAAGCAGAAGAAGCAGAAGAAGGAGAAGGAGAAGGTGAAGTCTGGAGGGTGAAGCAGAAGAAGCAGAAGAAGGAGAAGGAGAAGGTGAAGTCTGGAGGGTGAAGCAGAAGAAGCAGAAGAAGGAGAAGGAGAAGGTGAAGTCAGTAGGGTGAATCATAAGAAGTAGAAGAAGGAGAAGGTGAAGTCTGGAGGGTGAATCAGAAGAAGTAGAAGAAGGAGAAGGAGAAGGTGAAGTCTGGAGGGTGAATCAGAAGATGTAGAAGAAGGAGAAGGAGAAGGTGAAGTCTGGAGGGTGAATCAGAAGAAGCAGAAGAAGGAGAAGGAGAAGGTGAAGTCTGGAGGGAGAAGCAGAAGAAGTAGAAGAAGGAGAAGGAGAAGGTGAAGTCTGGAGGGTGAATCAGAAGAAGTAGAAGAAGGAGAAGGAGAAGGTGAAGTCTGGAGGGTGAATCAGAAGAAGCAGAAGAAGGAGAAGGAGAAGGTGAAGTCTGGAGGCTGAATCAGAAGAAGTAGACGAAGGAGAAGGAGAAGGTGAAGTCTGGAGGGTGAATCAGAAGAAGCAGAAGAAGGAGAAGGAGAAGGTGAAGTCTGGAGGGTGAATCAGAAGAAGTAGAAGAAGGAGAAGGAGAAGGTGAAGTCTGGAGGGTGAATCAGAAGAAGTAGAAGAAGGAGAAGGAGAAGGTGAAGTCTGGAGGGTGAATCAGAAGAAGCAGAAGAAGGAGAAGGAGAAGGTGAAGTCTGGAGGGTGAATCAGAAGAAGTAGAAGAAGGAGAAGGAGAAGGTGAAGTCTGGAGGGTGAATCAGAAGAAGCAGAAGAAGGAGAAGGAGAAGGTGAAGTCTGGAGGGTGAATCAGAAGAAGCAGAAGAAGGAGAAGGAGAAGGTGAAGTCTGGAGGGTGAATCGGAAGAAGCAGAAGAAGGAAAAGGAGAAGGTGAAGTCTGGAGGGTGAATCAGAAGAAGCAGAAGAAGTAGAAGGAGAAGGTGAAGTCTGGAGGGTGAATCAGAAGAAGTAGAAGAAGGAGAAGGAGAAGGTGAAGTCTGGAGGGTGAATCAGAAGAAGCAGAAGAAGGAGAAGGAGAAGGTGAAGTCAGGAGGGTGAATCAGAAGAAGCAGAAGAAGGAGAAGGAGAAGGTGAAGTCTGGAGGGTGAATCAGAAGAAGCAGAAGAAGGAGAAGGAGAAGGTGAAAACTGGAGGGTGAATCAGAAGAAGTAGAAGAAGGAGAAGGAGAAGGTGAAGTCTGGAGGGTGAACCAGAAGAAGTAGAAGAAGGAGAAGGAGAAGGCGAAGTCTGGAGGGTGAATCAGAAGAAGCAGAAGAAGGAGAAGGAGAAGGTGAAGTCTGGAGGGTGAATCAGAAGAAGCAAAAGAAGGAGAAGGAGAAGATGAAGTCTGGAGGGTGAATCAGAAGAAGTAGAAGAAGGAGAAGGAGAAGGTGAGGTCTGGAGGGTGAATCAGAAGAAGCAGAAGAAGGAGAAGGAGAAGGTGAAGTCTGAAGGGTGAATCAAAAGAAGCAGAAGAAGGAGAAGGAGAAGTTGAAGTCTGGAGGGTGAATCAGAAGAAGCAGAAGAAGGAGAAGGAGAAGGTGAAGTCTGGAGGGTGAATCAGAAGAAGCAGAAGAAGGAGAAGGAGAAGGTGAAGTCTGGAGGGTGAATCAGAAGAAGTAGCAGAAGGAGAAGGAGAAGGTGAAGTCTGGAGGGTGGATCAGAAGAAGTAGAAGAAGGAGAAGGAGAAGGTGAAGTCTGGAGGGTGAATCTGAAGAAGCAGAATAAGGAGAAGGAGAAGGTGAAGTCTGGAGGGTGAATCAGAAGAAGCAGAAGAAGGAGAAGGAGAAGATGAAGTCTGGAGGGTGAATCAGAAGAAGTAGAAGAAGGAGAAGGAGAAGGTGAAGTCTGGAGGGTGAATCAGAAGAAGCAGAAGAAGGAGAAGGAGAAGGTGAAGTCTGGAGGGTGAATCAGAAGAAGCAGAATAAGGAGAAGGAGAAGGTGAAGTCTGGAGGGTGAATCAGAGGAGCAGAAGATGGAGAAGGAGAAGGTGAAGTCTGGAGGGTGAATCAGAAGAAGTAGAAGAAGGAGAAGGAGAAGGTGAAGCCTGGAGGGTGAAGCAGAAGAAGTAGAAGAAGGAGAAGGAGAAGGTGAAGTCAGGAGGGTGAATCAGAAGAAGTAGAAGAAGGAGAAGGAGAAGGTGTAGTCAGGAGGGTGAATCAGAAGAAGCAGAAGAAGGAGAAGGAGAAGGTGAAGTCTGGAGGGTGAATCAAAAGAATCAGAAGAAGGAGAAGGAGAAGGTGAAGTCTGGAGGGTGAATCAGAAGAAGCAGAAGAAAGAGAAGGAGAAGGTGAAGTCTGGAGGGTGAATCAGAAGAAGCAGAAGAAGGAGAAGGAGAAGATGAAGTCTGGAGGGTGAATCAGAAGAAGTAGAAGAAGGAGAAGGAGAAGGTGAGGTCTGGAGGGTGAATCAGAAGAAGCAGAAGAAGGAGAAGGAGAAGGTGAAGTCTGGAGGGTGAATCAGAAGAAGCAGAAGAAGGAGAAGGAGAAGGTGAAGTCTGGAGGTTGAATCAGAAGAAGCAGAAGAAGGAGAAGGAGAAGGTGAAGTCAGGAGGGTGAATCAGAAGAAGCAGAAGAAGGAGAAGGAGAAGGTGAAGTTAGGAGGGTGAATCAGAAGAAGTAGAAGAAGGAGAAGGAGAAGGTGAAGTCAGGAGGGTGAAGCAGAAGAAGCAGAAGAAGGAGAAGGAGAAGATGAAGTCTGGAGGGCGCAGCAGAAGAAGCAGAAGAAGGAGAACGAGAAGGTGAAGTCTGGAGGGTGAAGCAGATGAAGCAGAAGAAGGAGAAGGAGAAGGTGAAGTCTGGAGGGTGAATCAGAAGAAGTAGAAGAAGGAGAAGGAGAAGGTGAAGTCAGGAGGGTGAAGCAGAAGAAGCAGAAGAAGGAGAAGGAGAAGGTGAAGTCTGGACGGCGAAACAGAAGAAGCAGAAGAAGGAGAAGGAGAAGGTGAAGTCTGGAGGGTGAAACAGAAGAAGTAGCAGAAGGAGAAGGAGAAGGTGAAGTCAGGAGGGTGAAGCAGAAGAAGGAGAAGGAGAAGGTGAAGTCTGGAGGGTGAAGCAGAAGAAGCAGAAGAAGGAGAAGGAGAAGGTGAAGTCTGGAGGGTGAAGCAGAAGAAGCCGAAGAAGGAGAAGGAGAAGGTGAAGTCAGGAGGGTGAATCATAAGAAGTAGATGAAGGAGAAGGAGAAGGTGAAGTCTGGAGGGTGAATCAGAAGAAGTAGAAGAAGGAGAAGGAGAAGGTGAAGTCTGGAGGGTGAATCAGAAGAAGTAGAAGAAGGAGAAGGAGAAGGTGAAGTCTGGAGGGTGAATCAGAAGAAGCAGAAGAAGGAGAAGGAGAAGGTGAAGTCTGGAGGGAGAAGCAGAAGAAGTAGAAGAAGGAGAAGGAGAAGGTGAAGTCTGGAGGGTGAATCAGAAGAAGTAGAAGAAGGAGAAGGAGAAGGTGAAGTCTGGAGGGTGAATCAGAAGAAGTAGAAGAAGGAGAAGGAGAAGGTGAAGTCTGGAGGGTGAATCAGAAGAAGCAGAAGAAGGAGAAGGAGAAGGTGAAGTCTGGAGGGTGAATCAGAAGAAGTAGAAGAAGGAGAAGGAGAAGGTGTAGTCTGGAGGGTCAATCAGAAGAAGTAGACGAAGGAGAAGGAGAAGGTGAAGTCTGGAGGGTGAATCAGAAGAAGCAGAAGAAGGAGAAGGAGAAGGTGAAGTCTGGAGGGTGAATCAGAAGAAGTAGAAGAAGGAGAAGGAGAAGGTGAAGTCTGGAGGGTGAATCAGAAGAAGCAGAAGAAGGAGAAGGAGAAGGTGAAGTCTGGAGGGTGAATCAGAAGAAGCAGAAGAAGGAGAAGGAGAAGGTGAAGTCTGGAGGTTGAATCAGAAGAAGCAGAAGAAGGAAAAGGAGAAGGTGAAGTCTGGAGGGTGAATCAGAAGAAGCAGAAGAAGTAGAAGGAGAAGGTGAAGTCTGGAGGGTTAATCAGAAGAAGTAGAAGAAGGAGAAGGAGAAGGTGAAGTCTGGAGGGTGAATCAGAAGAAGTAGAAGAAGGAGAGGGAGAAGGCGAAGACTGGAGGGTGAATCAGAAGAAGCAGAAGAAGGAGAAGGAGAAGGTGAAGTCAGGAGGGTGAATCATAAGAAGTAGAAGAAGGAGAAGGAGAAGGTGAAGTCTGGAGGGTGAATCAGAAGAAGTAGAAGAAGGAGAAGGAGAAGGTGAAGTCTGGAGGGTGATTCAGAAGAAGTAGAAGAAGGAGAAGGAGAAGGTGAAGTCTGGAGGGTGAATCAGAAGAAGTAGAAGAAGGAGAAGGAGAAGGTGAAGTCTGGAGGGCGAATCAGAAGAAGCAGAAGAAGGAGAAGGAGAAGGTGAAGTCTGGAGGGTGAATCAGAAGAAGTAGAAGAAGGAGAAGGAGAAGGTGTAGTCTGGAGGGTCAATCAGAAGAAGTAGACGAAGGAGAAGGAGAAGGTGAAGTCTGGAGGGTGAATCAGAAGAAGCAGAAGAAGGAGAAGGAGAAGGTGAAGTCTGGAGGGTGAATCAGAAGAAGTAGAAGAAGGAGAAGGAGAAGGTGAAGTCTGGAGGGTGAATCAGAAGAAGCAGAAGAAGGAGAAAGAGCAGGTGAAGTCTGGAGGGTGAATCAGAAGAAGCAGAAGAAGGAGAAGGAGAAGGTGAAGTCTGGAGGTTGAATCAGAAGAAGCAGAAGAAGGAAAAGGAGAAGGTGAAGTCTGGAGGGTGAATCAGAAGAAGAAGCAGAAGAAGTAGAAGGAGAAGGTGAAGTCTGGAGGGTTAATCAGAAGAAGTAGAAGAAGGAGAAGGAGAAGGTGAAGTCTGGAGGGTGAATCAGAAGAAGCAGAAGAAGGAGAAGGAGAAGGTGAAGTCAGGAGGGTGAATCAGAAGAAGCAGAAGAAGGAGAAGGAGAAGGTGAAGTCTGGAGTGTGAATCAGAAGAAGCAGATGAAGGAGAAGGAGAAGGTGAAGACTGGAGGGTGAATCAGAAGAAGTAGAAGAAGGAGAAGGAGAAGGTGAAGTCTGGAGGGTGAATCAGAAGAAGTAGAAGAAGGAGAGGGAGAAGGCGAAGTCTGGAGGGTGAATCAGAGGAAGCAGAAGAAGGAGAAGGAGAAGGTGAAGTCTGGAGGGTGAATCAGAAGAAGCAGAAGAAGGAGAAGGAGAAGATGAAGTCTGGAGGGTGAATCAGAAGAAGTAGAAGAAGGAGAAGGAGAAGGTGAGGTCTGGAGGGTGAATCAGAAGAAGCAGAAGAAGGAGAAGGAGAAGGTGAAGTCAGAAGGGTGAATCAAAAGAAGCAGAAGAAGGAGAAGGAGAAGGTGAAGTCTGGAGGGTGAATCAGAAGAAGCAGAAGAAGGAGAAGGAGAAGGTGAAGTCTGGAGGGTGATTCAGAAGAAGCAGAAGAAGGAGAAGGAGAAGGTGAAGTCTGGAGGGTGAATCAGAAGAAGTAGAAGAAGGAGAAGGAGAAGGTGAAGTCTGGAGGGTGAATCAGAAGAAGTAGAAGAAGGAGAAGGAGAAGGTGAAGTCTGGAGGGTGAATCAGAAGAAGCAGAAGAAGGAGAAGGAGAAGGTGAAGTCTGGAGGGTGAAGCAGAAGAAGCAGAAGAAGGAGAAGGAGAAGGTGAAGTCTGGAGGGTGAAGCAGAAGAAGCAGAAGAAGGAGAAGGAGGAGGTGAAGTCAGTAGGGTGAATCATAAGAAGTAGAAGAAGGAGAAGGTGAAGTCTGGAGGGTGAATCAGAAGAAGTAGAAGAAGGAGAAGGAGAAGGTGAAGTCTGGAGGGTGAATCAGAAGATGTAGAAGAAGGAGAAGGAGAAGGTGAAGTCTGGAGGGTGAATCAGAAGAAGCAGAAGAAGGAGAAGGAGAAGGTGAAGTCTGGAGGGAGAAGCAGAAGAAGTAGAAGAAGGAGAAGGAGAAGGTGAAGTCTGGAGGGTGAATCAGAAGAAGTAGAAGAAGGAGAAGGAGAAGGTGAAGTCTGGAGGGTGAATCAGAAGAAGCAGAAGAAGGAGAAGGAGAAGGTGAAGTCTGGAGGCTGAATCAGAAGAAGTAGACGAAGGAGAAGGAGAAGGTGAAGTCTGGAGGGTGAATCAGAAGAAGCAGAAGAAGGAGAAGGAGAAGGTGAAGTCTGGAGGGTGAATCAGAAGAAGTAGAAGAAGGAGAAGGAGAAGGTGAAGTCTGGAGGGTGAATCAGAAGAAGTAGAAGAAGGAGAAGGAGAAGGTGAAGTCTGGAGGGTGAATCAGAAGAAGCAGAAGAAGGAGAAGGAGAAGGTGAAGTCTGGAGGGTGAATCAGAAGAAGTAGAAGAAGGAGAAGGAGAAGGTGAAGTCTGGAGGGTGAATCAGAAGAAGCAGAAGAAGGAGAAGGAGAAGGTGAAGTCTGGAGGGTGAATCAGAAGAAGCAGAAGAAGGAGAAGGAGAAGGTGAAGTCTGGAGGGTGAATCGGAAGAAGCAGAAGAAGGAAAAGGAGAAGGTGAAGTCTGGAGGGTGAATCAGAAGAAGCAGAAGAAGTAGAAGGAGAAGGTGAAGTCTGGAGGGTGAATCAGAAGAAGTAGAAGAAGGAGAAGGAGAAGGTGAAGTCTGGAGGGTGAATCAGAAGAAGCAGAAGAAGGAGAAGGAGAAGGTGAAGTCAGGAGGGTGAATCAGAAGAAGCAGAAGAAGGAGAAGGAGAAGGTGAAGTCTGGAGGGTGAATCAGAAGAAGCAGAAGAAGGAGAAGGAGAAGGTGAAAACTGGAGGGTGAATCAGAAGAAGTAGAAGAAGGAGAAGGAGAAGGTGAAGTCTGGAGGGTGAACCAGAAGAAGTAGAAGAAGGAGAAGGAGAAGGCGAAGTCTGGAGGGTGAATCAGAAGAAGCAGAAGAAGGAGAAGGAGAAGGTGAAGTCTGGAGGGTGAATCAGAAGAAGCAAAAGAAGGAGAAGGAGAAGATGAAGTCTGGAGGGTGAATCAGAAGAAGTAGAAGAAGGAGAAGGAGAAGGTGAGGTCTGGAGGGTGAATCAGAAGAAGCAGAAGAAGGAGAAGGAGAAGGTGAAGTCTGAAGGGTGAATCAAAAGAAGCAGAAGAAGGAGAAGGAGAAGTTGAAGTCTGGAGGGTGAATCAGAAGAAGCAGAAGAAGGAGAAGGAGAAGGTGAAGTCTGGAGGGTGAATCAGAAGAAGCAGAAGAAGGAGAAGGAGAAGGTGAAGTCTGGAGGGTGAATCAGAAGAAGTAGCAGAAGGAGAAGGAGAAGGTGAAGTCTGGAGGGTGGATCAGAAGAAGTAGAAGAAGGAGAAGGAGAAGGTGAAGTCTGGAGGGTGAATCTGAAGAAGCAGAATAAGGAGAAGGAGAAGGTGAAGTCTGGAGGGTGAATCAGAAGAAGCAGAAGAAGGAGAAGGAGAAGATGAAGTCTGGAGGGTGAATCAGAAGAAGTAGAAGAAGGAGAAGGAGAAGGTGAAGTCTGGAGGGTGAATCAGAAGAAGCAGAAGAAGGAGAAGGAGAAGGTGAAGTCTGGAGGGTGAATCAGAAGAAGCAGAATAAGGAGAAGGAGAAGGTGAAGTCTGGAGGGTGAATCAGAGGAGCAGAAGATGGAGAAGGAGAAGGTGAAGTCTGGAGGGTGAATCAGAAGAAGTAGAAGAAGGAGAAGGAGAAGGTGAAGCCTGGAGGGTGAAGCAGAAGAAGTAGAAGAAGGAGAAGGAGAAGGTGAAGTCAGGAGGGTGAATCAGAAGAAGTAGAAGAAGGAGAAGGAGAAGGTGTAGTCAGGAGGGTGAATCAGAAGAAGCAGAAGAAGGAGAAGGAGAAGGTGAAGTCTGGAGGGTGAATCAAAAGAATCAGAAGAAGGAGAAGGAGAAGGTGAAGTCTGGAGGGTGAATCAGAAGAAGCAGAAGAAAGAGAAGGAGAAGGTGAAGTCTGGAGGGTGAATCAGAAGAAGCAGAAGAAGGAGAAGGAGAAGATGAAGTCTGGAGGGTGAATCAGAAGAAGTAGAAGAAGGAGAAGGAGAAGGTGAGGTCTGGAGGGTGAATCAGAAGAAGCAGAAGAAGGAGAAGGAGAAGGTGAAGTCTGGAGGGTGAATCAGAAGAAGCAGAAGAAGGAGAAGGAGAAGGTGAAGTCTGGAGGTTGAATCAGAAGAAGCAGAAGAAGGAGAAGGAGAAGGTGAAGTCAGGAGGGTGAATCAGAAGAAGCAGAAGAAGGAGAAGGAGAAGGTGAAGTTAGGAGGGTGAATCAGAAGAAGTAGAAGAAGGAGAAGGAGAAGGTGAAGTCAGGAGGGTGAAGCAGAAGAAGCAGAAGAAGGAGAAGGAGAAGATGAAGTCTGGAGGGCGCAGCAGAAGAAGCAGAAGAAGGAGAACGAGAAGGTGAAGTCTGGAGGGTGAAGCAGATGAAGCAGAAGAAGGAGAAGGAGAAGGTGAAGTCTGGAGGGTGAATCAGAAGAAGTAGAAGAAGGAGAAGGAGAAGGTGAAGTCTGGAGGGTGAATCAGAAGAAGTAGAAGAAGGAGAAGGAGAAGGTGAAGTCTGGAGGGTGAATCAGAAGAAGCAGAAGAAGGAGAAGGAGAAGGTGAAGTCTGGAGGGTGAATCAGAAGAAGCAGAATAAGGAGAAGGAGAAGGTGAAGTCTGGAGGGTGAATCAGAGGAGCAGAAGATGGAGAAGGAGAAGGTGAAGTCTGGAGGGTGAATCAGAAGAAGTAGAAGAAGGAGAAGGAGAAGGTGAAGCCTGGAGGGTGAAGCAGAAGAAGTAGAAGAAGGAGAAGGAGAAGGTGAAGTCAGGAGGGTGAATCAGAAGAAGTAGAAGAAGGAGAAGGAGAAGGTGTAGTCAGGAGGGTGAATCAGAAGAAGCAGAAGAAGGAGAAGGAGAAGGTGAAGTCTGGAGGGTGAATCAAAAGAATCAGAAGAAGGAGAAGGAGAAGGTGAAGTCTGGAGGGTGAATCAGAAGAAGCAGAAGAAAGAGAAGGAGAAGGTGAAGTCTGGAGGGTGAATCAGAAGAAGCAGAAGAAGGAGAAGGAGAAGATGAAGTCTGGAGGGTGAATCAGAAGAAGTAGAAGAAGGAGAAGGAGAAGGTGAGGTCTGGAGGGTGAATCAGAAGAAGCAGAAGAAGGAGAAGGAGAAGGTGAAGTCTGGAGGGTGAATCAGAAGAAGCAGAAGAAGGAGAAGGAGAAGGTGAAGTCTGGAGGTTGAATCAGAAGAAGCAGAAGAAGGAGAAGGAGAAGGTGAAGTCAGGAGGGTGAATCAGAAGAAGCAGAAGAAGGAGAAGGAGAAGGTGAAGTTAGGAGGGTGAATCAGAAGAAGTAGAAGAAGGAGAAGGAGAAGGTGAAGTCAGGAGGGTGAAGCAGAAGAAGCAGAAGAAGGAGAAGGAGAAGATGAAGTCTGGAGGGCGCAGCAGAAGAAGCAGAAGAAGGAGAACGAGAAGGTGAAGTCTGGAGGGTGAAGCAGATGAAGCAGAAGAAGGAGAAGGAGAAGGTGAAGTCTGGAGGGTGAATCAGAAGAAGTAGAAGAAGGAGAAGGAGAAGGTGAAGTCAGGAGGGTGAAGCAGAAGAAGCAGAAGAAGGAGAAGGAGAAGGTGAAGTCTGGACGGCGAAACAGAAGAAGCAGAAGAAGGAGAAGGAGAAGGTGAAGTCTGGAGGGTGAAACAGAAGAAGTAGCAGAAGGAGAAGGAGAAGGTGAAGTCACGAGGGTGAAGCAGAAGAAGGAGAAGGAGAAGGTGAAGTCTGGAGGGTGAAGCAGAAGAAGCAGAAGAAGGAGAAGGAGAAGGTGAAGTCTGGAGGGTGAAGCAGAAGAAGCAGAAGAAGGAGAAGGAGAAGGTGAAGTCAGGAGGGTGAATCATAAGAAGTAGATGAAGGAGAAGGAGAAGGTGAAGTCTGGAGGGTGAATCAGAAGAAGTAGAAGAAGGAGAAGGAGAAGGTGAAGTCTGGAGGGTGAATCAGAAGAAGTAGAAGAAGGAGAAGGAGAAGGTGAAGTCTGGAGGGTGAATCAGAAGAAGCAGAAGAAGGAGAAGGAGAAGGTGAAGTCTGGAGGGAGAAGCAGAAGAAGTAGAAGAAGGAGAAGGAGAAGGTGAAGTCTGGAGGGTGAATCAGAAGAAGTAGAAGAAGGAGAAGGAGAAGGTGAAGTCTGGAGGGTGAATCAGAAGAAGTAGAAGAAGGAGAAGGAGAAGGTGAAGTCTGGAGGGTGAATCAGAAGAAGCAGAAGAAGGAGAAGGAGAAGGTGAAGTCTGGAGGGTGAATCAGAAGAAGTAGAAGAAGGAGAAGGAGAAGGTGTAGTCTGGAGGGTCAATCAGAAGAAGTAGACGAAGGAGAAGGAGAAGGTGAAGTCTGGAGGGTGAATCAGAAGAAGCAGAAGAAGGAGAAGGAGAAGGTGAAGTCTGGAGGGTGAATCAGAAGAAGTAGAAGAAGGAGAAGGAGAAGGTGAAGTCTGGAGGGTGAATCAGAAGAAGCAGAAGAAGGAGAAGGAGAAGGTGAAGTCTGGAGGGTGAATCAGAAGAAGCAGAAGAAGGAGAAGGAGAAGGTGAAGTCTGGAGGTTGAATCAGAAGAAGCAGAAGAAGGAAAAGGAGAAGGTGAAGTCTGGAGGGTGAATCAGAAGAAGCAGAAGAAGTAGAAGGAGAAGGTGAAGTCTGGAGGGTTAATCAGAAGAAGTAGAAGAAGGAGAAGGAGAAGGTGAAGTCTGGAGGGTGAATCAGAAGAAGTAGGAGAAGGAGAGGGAGAAGGCGAAGGCTGGAGGGTGAATCAGAAGAAGCAGAAGAAGGAGAAGGAGAAGGTGAAGTCAGGAGGGTGAATCATAAGAAGTAGAAGAAGGAGAAGGAGAAGGTGAAGTCTGGAGGGTGAATCAGAAGAAGTAGAAGAAGGAGAAGGAGAAGGTGAAGTCTGGAGGGTGATTCAGAAGAAGTAGAAGAAGGAGAAGGAGAAGGTGAAGTCTGGAGGGTGAATCAGAAGAAGTAGAAGAAGGAGAAGGAGAAGGTGAAGTCTGGAGGGCGAATCAGAAGAAGCAGAAGAAGGAGAAGGAGAAGGTGAAGTCTGGAGGGTGAATCAGAAGAAGTAGAAGAAGGAGAAGGAGAAGGTGTAGTCTGGAGGGTCAATCAGAAGAAGTAGACGAAGGAGAAGGAGAAGGTGAAGTCTGGAGGGTGAATCAGAAGAAGCAGAAGAAGGAGAAGGAGAAGGTGAAGTCTGGAGGGTGAATCAGAAGAAGTAGAAGAAGGAGAAGGAGAAGGTGAAGTCTGGAGGGTGAATCAGAAGAAGCAGAAGAAGGAGAAAGAGAAGGTGAAGTCTGGAGGGTGAATCAGAAGAAGCAGAAGAAGGAGAAGGAGAAGGTGAAGTCTGGAGGTTGAATCAGAAGAAGCAGAAGAAGGAAAAGGAGAAGGTGAAGTCTGGAGGGTGAATCAGAAGAAGAAGCAGAAGAAGTAGAAGGAGAAGGTGAAGTCTGGAGGGTTAATCAGAAGAAGTAGAAGAAGGAGAAGGAGAAGGTGAAGTCTGGAGGGTGAATCAGAAGAAGCAGAAGAAGGAGAAGGAGAAGGTGAAGTCAGGAGGGTGAATCAGAAGAAGCAGAAGAAGGAGAAGGAGAAGGTGAAGTCTGGAGGGTGAATCAGAAGAAGCAGATGAAGGAGAAGGAGAAGGTGAAGACTGGAGGGTGAATCAGAAGAAGTAGAAGAAGGAGAAGGAGAAGGTGAAGTCTGGAGGGTGAATCAGAAGAAGTAGAAGAAGGAGAGGGAGAAGGCGAAGTCTGGAGGGTGAATCAGAGGAAGCAGAAGAAGGAGAAGGAGAAGGTGAAGTCTGGAGGGTGAATCAGAAGAAGCAGAAGAAGGAGAAGGAGAAGATGAAGTCTGGAGGGTGAATCAGAAGAAGTAGAAGAAGGAGAAGGAGAAGGTGAGGTCTGGAGGGTGAATCAGAAGAAGCAGAAGAAGGAGAAGGAGAAGGTGAAGTCAGAAGGGTGAATCAAAAGAAGCAGAAGAAGGAGAAGGAGAAGGTGAAGTCTGGAGGGTGAATCAGAAGAAGCAGAAGAAGGAGAAGGAGAAGGTGAAGTCTGGAGGGTGATTCAGAAGAAGCAGAAGAAGGAGAAGGAGAAGGTGAAGTCTGGAGGGTGAATCAGAAGAAGTAGAAGAAGGAGAAGGAGAAGGTGAAGTCTGGAGGGTGAATCAGAAGAAGTAGAAGAAGGAGAAGGAGAAGGTGAAGTCTGGAGGGTGAATCAGAAGAAGCAGAAGAAGGAGAAGGAGAAGGTGAAGTCTGGAGGGTGAATCAGAAGAAGCTGCAGAAGGAGAAGGAGAAGATGAAGTCTGGAGCGTGAATCAGAAGAAGTAGAAGAAGGAGAAGGAGAAGGTGAAGTCTGGAGGGTAAATCAGAAGAAGCAGAAGAAGGAGAAGGAGAAGGTGAAGTCTGGAGGGTGAAGCAGAAGAAGCAGAAGAAGGAGAAGGAGAAGGTGAAGTCTGGAGGGTGAATCAGAAGAAGTAGAAGAAGGAGAAGGAGAAGGTGAAGTCAGGAGGGTGAAGCAGAAGAAGGAGAAGGAGAAGGTGAAGTCTGGAGGGTGAAGCAGAAGAAGCAGAAGAAGGAGAAGGAGAAGGTGAAGTCTGGAGGGTGAAGCAGAAGAAGCAGAAGAAGGAGAAGGAGAAGGTGAAGGCAGGAGGGTGAATCATAAGAAGTAGAAGAAGGAGAAGGAGAAGGTGAAGTCTGGAGGGTGAATCAGAAGAAGTAGAAGAAGGAGAAGGAGAAGGTGAAGTCTGGAGGGTGAATCAGAAGAAGTAGAAGAAGGAGAAGGAGAAGGTGAAGTCTGGAGGGTGAATCAGAAGAAGCAGAAGAAGGAGAAGGAGAAGGTGAAGTCTGGAGGGAGAAGCAGAAGAAGTAGAAGAAGGAGAAGGAGAAGGTGAAGTCTGGAGGGTGAATCAGAAGAAGTAGAAGAAGGAGAAGGAGAAGGTGAAGTCTGGAGGGTGAATCAGAAGAAGTAGAAGAAGGAGAAGGAGAAGGTGAAGTCTGGAGGGTGAATCAGAAGAAGCAGAAGAAGGAGAAGGAGAAGGTGAAGTCTGGAGGGTGAATCAGAAGAAGTAGAAGAAGTAGAAGGAGAAGGTTTAGTCTGGAGGGTCAATCAGAAGAAGTAGACGAAGGAGAAGGAGAAGGTGAAGTCTGGAGGGTGAATCAGAAGAAGCAGAAGAAGGAGAAGGAGAAGGTGAAGTCTGGAGGGTGAATCAGAAGAAGTAGAAGAAGGAGAAGGAGAAGGTGAAGTCTGGAGGGTGAATCAGAAGAAGCAGAAGAAGGAGAAGGAGAAGGTGAAGTCTGGAGGGTGAATCAGAAGAAGCAGAAGAAGGAGAAGGAGAAGGTGAAGTCTGGAGGTTGAATCAGAAGAAGCAGAAGAAGGAAAAGGAGAAGGTGAAGTCTGGAGGGTGAATCAGAAGAAGCAGAAGAAGTAGAAGGAGAAGGTGAAGTCTGGAGGGTTAATCAGAAGAAGTCGAAGAAGGAGAAGGAGAAGGTGAAGTCTGGAGGGTGAATCAGAAGAAGCAGGAGAAGGAGAAGGAGAAGGTGAAGTCAGGAGGGTGAATCAGAAGAAGCAGAAGAAGGAGAAGGAGAAGGTGAAGTCTGGAGGGTGAATCAGAAGAAGCAGATGAAGGAGAAGGAGACGGTGAAGACTGGAGGGCGAATCAGAAGAAGTAGAAGAAGGAGAAGGAGAAGGTGAAGTCTGGAGGGTGAATCAGAAGAAGTAGAAGAAGGAGAGGGAGAAGGCGAAGTCTGGAGGGTGAATCAGAAGAAGCAGAAGAAGGAGAAGGAGAAGGTGAAGTCAGAAGGGTGAATCATAAGAAGTAGAAGAAGGAGAAGGAGAAGGTGAAGTCTGGAGGGTGAATCAGAAGAAGTAGAAGAAGGAGAAGGAGAAGGTGAAGTCTGGAGGGTGAATCAGAAGAAGTAGAAGAAGGAGAAGGAGAAGGTGAAGTCTGGAGGGTGAATCAGAAGAAGTAGAAGAAGGAGAAGGAGAAGGTGAAGTCTGGAGGGTGAATCAAAGAAGCAGAAGAAGGAGAAGGAGAAGGTGAAGTCTGGAGGGTGAATCAGAAGAAGTAGAAGAAGGAGAAGGAGAAGGTGTAGTCTGGAGGGTCAATCAGAAGAAGTAGACGAAGGAGAAGGAGAAGGTGAAGTCTGGAGGGTGAATCAGAAGAAGCAGAAGAAGGAGAAGGAGAAGGTGAAGTCTGGAGGGTGAATCAGAAGAAGTAGAAGAAGGAGAAGGAGAAGGTGAAGTCTGGAGGGTGAATCAGAAGAAGCAGAAGAAGGAGAAGGAGAAGGTGAAGTCTGGAGGGTGAATCAGAAGAAGCAGAAGAAGGAGAAGGAGAAGGTGAAGTCTGGAGGTTGAATCAGAAGAAGCAGAAGAAGGAAAAGGAGAAGGTGAAGTCTGGAGGGTGAATCAGAAGAAGCAGAAGAAGTAGAAGGAGAAGGTGAAGTCTGGAGGGTTAATCAGAAGAAGTAGAAGAAGGAGAAGGAGAAGGTGAAGTCTGGAGGGTGAATCAGAAGAAGCAGAAGAAGGAGAAGGATAAGGTGAAGTCAGGAGGGTGAATCAGAAGAAGCAGAAGAAGGAGAAGGAGAAGGTGAAGTCTGGAGGGTGAATCAGAAGAAGCAGATGAAGGAGAAGGAGAAGGTGAAGACTGGAGGGTGAATCAGAAGAAGTAGAAGAAGGAGAAGGAGAAGGTGAAGTCTGGAGGGTGAATCAGAAGAAGTAGAAGAAGGAGAGGGAGAAGGCGAAGTCTGGAGGGTGAATCAGAAGAAGCAGAAGAAGGAGAAGGAGAAGGTGAAGTCTGGAGGGTGAATCAGAAGAAGCAGAAGAAGGAGAAGGAGAAGATGAAGTCTGGAGGTTGAATCAGAAGAAGTAGAAGAAGGAGAAGGAGAAGGTGAGGTCTGGAGGGTGAATCAGAAGAAGCAGAAGAAGGAGAAGGAGAAGGTGAGGTCTGGAGGGTGAATCAGAAGAAGCAGAAGAAGGAGAAGGAGAAGGTGAAGTCAGAAGGGTGAATCAAAAGAAGCAGAAGAAGGAGAAGGAGAAGGTGAAGTCTGGAGGGTGAATCAGAAGAAGCAGAAGAAGGAGAAGGAGAAGGTGAAGTCTGGAGGGTGAATCAGAAGAAGCAGAAGAAGGAGAAGGAGAAGGTGAAGTCTGGAGGGTGAATCAGAAGAAGTAGAAGAAGGAGAAGGAGAAGGTGAAGTCTGGAGGGTGAATCAGAAGAAGTAGAAGAAGGAGAAGGAGAACGTGAAGTCTGGAGGGTGAATCAGAAGAAGCAGAAGAAGGAGAAGGAGAAGGTGAAGTCTGGAGGGTGAATCAGAAGAAGCTGAAGAAGGAGAAGTAGAAGATGATGTCTGGAGGGTGAATCAGAAGAAGTAGAAGGAGGAGAAGGAGAAGGTGAAGTCTGGAGGGTGAATCAGAAGAAGCAGAAGTAGGAGAAGGAGAAGGTGAAGTCTGGAGGGTGAATCAGAAGAAGCAGAAGAAGGAGAAGGAGAAGGTGAAGTCTGGAGGGTGAAACAGAAGAAGCAGAATAAGGAGAAGGAGAAGGTGAAGTCTGGAGGGTGAATCAGAAGAAGCAGAAGAAGGAGAAGGAGAAGGTGAAGTCTGGAGGGTGAATCAGAAGAAGTAGAAGAAGGAGAAGGAGAAGGTGAAGTCTGGAGGGTGAAGCAGAAGAATCAGAAGAAGGAGAAGGAGAAGGTGAAGTCTGGAGGGTGAATCAGAAGAAGCAGAAGAAAGAGAAGGAGAAGGTGAAGTCTGGAGGGTGAATCAGAAGAAGCAGAAGAAGGAGAAGGAGAAGGTGAAGTCTGGAGGGTGAATCAGAAGAAGTAGAAGAAGGAGAAGGAGAAGGTGAAGTCTGGAGTGTGAAGCAGAAGATGTAGAAGAAGGAGAAGGAGAAGGTGAAGTCAGGAGGGTGAATCAGAAGAAGCAGAAGAAGGAGAAGGAGAAGGTGAATTCTGGAGGGTGAATCAAAAGAATCAGAAGAAGGAGAAGGAGAAGGTGAAGTCTGGAGGGTGAATCAGAAGAAGCAGAAGAAAGAGAAGGAGAAGGTGAAGTCTGGAGGGTGAAGCAGAAGGAGCAGAAGAAGGAGAAGGAGAAGGTGAAGACTGGAGGGTGAATCAGAAGAAGTAGAAGAAGGAGAAGGAGAAGGTGAAGTCTGGAGGGTGAATCAGAAGAAGTAGAAGAAGGAGAAGGAGAAGGTGAAGTCTGGAGGGTGAATCAGAAGAAGCAGAAGAAGGAGAAGGAGAAGGTGAAGTCTGGAGGGTGAATCAGAAGAAGCAGAAGAAGGAGAAGGAGAAGATGAAGTCTGGAGGGTGAATCAGAAGAAGTAGAAGAAGGAGAAGGAGAAGGTGAGGTCTGGAGGGTGAATCAGAAGAAGCAGAAGAAGGAGAAGGAGAAGGTGAAGTCTGGAGGGTGAACCAGAAGAAGTAGAAGAAGGAGAAGGAGAAGGTGTAGTCTGGAGGGTCAATCAGAAGAAGTAGACGAAGGAGAAGGAGAAGGTGAAGTCTGGAGGGTGAATCAGAAGAAGCAGAAGAAGGAGAAGGAGAAGGTGAAGTCTGGAGGGTGAATCAGAAGAAGTAGAAGAAGGAGAAGGAGAAGGTGAATTCTGGAGGGTGAATCAGAAGAAGCAGAAGAAGGAGAAGGAGAAGGTGAAGTCTGGAGGGTGAATCAGAAGAAGCAGAAGAAGGAGAAGGAGAAGGTGAAGTCTGGAGGTTGAATCAGAAGAAGCAGCAGAAGGAAAAGGAGAAGGTGAAGTCTGGAGGGTGAATCAGAAGAAGCAGAAGAAGTAGAAGGAGAAGGTGAAGTCTGGAGGGTTAATCAGAAGAAGTAGAAGAAGGAGAAGGAGAAGGTGAAGTCTGGAGGGTGAATCAGAAGAAGCAGAAGAAGGAGAAGGAGAAGGTGAAGTCAGGAGGGTGAATCAGAAGAAGCAGAAGAAGGAGAAGGAGAAGGTGAAGTCTGGAGGGTGAATCAGAAGAAGCAGAGGAAGGAGAAGGAGAAGGTGAAGACTGGAGGGTGAATCAGAAGAAGTAGAAGAAGGAGAAGGAGAAGGTGAAGTCTGGAGGGTGAATCAGAAGAAGTAGAAGAAGGAGAGGGAGAAGGCGAAGTCTGGAGGATGAATCAGAAGAAGCAGAAGAAGGAGAAGGAGAAGGTGAAGTCTGGAGGGTGAATCAGAAGAAGCAGAAGAAGGAGAAGGAGAAGATGAAGTCTGGAGGGTGAATCAGAAGACGTAGAAGAAGGAGAAGGAGAAGGTGAGGTCTGGAGGGTGAATCAGAAGAAGCAGAAGAAGGAGAAGGAGAAGGTGAAGTCAGAAGGGTGAATCAAAAGAAGCAGAAGAAGGAGAAGGAGAAGGTGAAGTCTGGAGGGTGAATCAGAAGAAGCAGAAGAAGGAGAAGGAGAAGGTGAAGTCTGGAGGGTGAATCAGATGAAGCAGAAGAAGGAGAAGGAGAAGGTGAAGTCTGGAGGGTGAATCAGAAAAAGTAGAAGAAGGAGAAGGAGAAGGTGAAGTCTGGAGGGTGAATAAGAAGAAGTAGAAGAAGGAGAAGGAGAAGGTGAAGTCTGGAGGGTGAATCAGAAGAAGCAGAAGAAGGAGAAGGAGAAGGTGAAGTCTGGAGGGTGAATCAGAAGAAGCTGAAGAAGGAGAAGGAGAAGATGATGTCTGGAGGGTGAATCAGAAGAAGTAGAAGAAGGAGAAGGAGAAGGTGAAGTCTGGAGGGTGAATCAGAAGAAGCAGAAGAAGGAGAAGGAGAAGGTGAAGTCTGGAGGGTGAATCAGAAGAAGCAGAAGAAGGAGAAGGAGAAGGTGAAGTCTGGAGGGTGAATCAGAAGAAGCAGAATAAGGAGAAGGAGAAGGTGAAGTCTGGAGGGTGAATCAGAAGAAGCAGAAGAAGGAGAAGGAGAAGGTGAAGTCTGGAGGGTGAATCAGAAGAAGTAGAAGAAGGAGAAGGAGAAGGTGAAGTCTGGAGGGTGAAGCAGAAGAATCAGAAGAAGGAGAAGGAGAAGGTGAAGTCTGGAGGGTGAATCAGAAGAAGCAGAAGAAAGAGAAGGAGAAGGTGAAGTCTGGAGGGTGAATCAGAAGAAGCAGAAGAAGGAGAAGGAGAAGGTGAAGTCTGGAGGGTGAATCAGAAGAAGTAGAAGAAGGAGAAGGAGAAGGTGAAGTCTGGAGTGTGAAGCAGAAGAAGTAGAAGAAGGAGAAGGAGAAGGTGAAGTCAGGAGGGTGAATCAGAAGAAGCAGAAGAAGGAGAAGGAGAAGGTGAAGTCTGGAGGGTGAATCAAAAGAATCAGAAGAAGGAGAAGGGGAAGGTGAAGTCTGGAGGGTGAATCAGAAGAAGCAGAAGAAAGAGAAGGAGAAGGTGAAGTCTGGAGGGTGAAGCAGAAGGAGCAGAAGAAGGAGAAGGAGAAGGTGAAGACTGGAGGGTGAATCAGAAGAAGTAGAAGAAGGAGAAGGAGAAGGTGAAGTCTGGAGGGTGAATCAGAAGAAGTAGAAGAAGGAGAAGGAGAAGGTGAAGTCTGGAGGGTGAATCAGAAGAAGCAGAAGAAGGAGAAGGAGAAGGTGAAGTCTGGAGGGTGAATCAGAAGAAGCAGAAGAAGGAGAAGGAGAAGATGAAGTCTGGAGGGTGAATCAGAAGAAGTAGAAGAAGGAGAAGGAGAAGGTGAGGTCTGGAGGGTGAATCAGAAGAAGCAGAAGAAGGAGAAGGAGAAGGTGAGGTTTGGAGGGTGAATCAGAAGAAGCAGAAGAAGGAGAAGGAGAAGGTGAAGTCTGGAGGGTGAATCAGAAGAAGCAGAAGAAGGAGAAGGAGAGGGTGAAGTCAGGAGGGTGAATCAGAAGAAGCAGAAGAAGGAGAAGGAGAAGGTGAAGCTAGGAGGGTGAATCAGAAGAAGCAGACGAAGGAGAAGGAGAAGGTGAAGTCAGGAGGGTGAAGCAGAAGAAGTAGAAGAAGGAGAAGGAGAAGGTGAAGTCAGGAGGGTGAAGCAGGAGAAGCAGAAGAAGGAGAAGGAGAAGGTGAAGTCTGGAGGGCGCAGCAGAAGAAGCAGAAGAAGGAGAACGAGAAGATGAAGTCTGGAGGGTGAAGCAGAAGAAGCAGAAGAAGGAGAAGGAGAAGGTGAAGTCTGGAGGGTGAATCAGAAGAAGTAGAAGAAGGAGAAGGAGAAGGTGAAGTCAGGAGGGTGAATCAGAAGAAGCAGAAGAAGGAGAAGGAGAAGGTGAAGTCTGGAGGGCGAATCAGAAGAAGCAGAAGAAGGAGAAGGAGAAGGTGAAGTCTGGAGGGTGAATCAGAAGAAGTAGAAGAAGGAGAAGGAGAAGGTGAAGTCTGGAGTGTGAAGCAGAAGAAGTAGAAGAAGGAGAAGGAGAAGGTGAAGTCAGGAGGGTGAATCAGAAGAAGCAGAAGAAGGAGAAGGAGAAGGTGAAGTCTGGAGGGTGAATCAGAAGAAGTAGAAGAAGGAGAAGGAGAAGGTGAAGTCTGGAGTGTGAAGCAGAAGAAGTAGAAGAAGGAGAAGGAGAAGGTGAAGTCAGGAGGGTGAATCAGAAGAAGCAGAAGAAGGAGAAGGAGAAGGTGAAGTCTGGAGGGTGAATCAAAAGAATCAGAAGAAGGAGAAGGAGAAGGTGAAGTCTGGAGGGTGAATCAGAAGAAGCAGAAGAAAGAGAAGGAGAAGGTGAAGTCTGGAGGGTGAAGCAGAAGGAGCAGAAGAAGGAGAAGGAGAAGGTGAAGACTGGAGGGTGAATCAGAAGAAGTAGAAGAAGGAGAAGGAGAAGGTGAAGTCTGGAGGGTGAATCAGAAGAAGCAGAAGAAGGAGAAGGAGAAGGTGAAGTCTGGAGGGTGAATCAGAAGAAGCAGAAGAAGGAGAAGGAGAAGATGAAGTCTGGAGGGTGAATCAGAAGAAGTAGAAGAAGGAGAAGGAGAAGGTGAGGTCTGGAGGGTGAATCAGAAGAAGCAGAAGAAGGAGAAGGAGAAGGTGAAGTCTGGAGGGTGAATCAGAAGAAGCAGAAGAAGGAGAAGGAGAAGGTGAAGTCTGGAGGGTGAATCAGAAGAAGCAGAAGAAGGAGAAGGAGAAGGTGAAGTCAGGAGGGTGAATCAGAAGAAGCAGAAGAAGGAGAAGGAGAAGGTGAAGCTAGGAGGGTGAATCAGAAGAAGCAGACGAAGGAGAAGGAGAAGGTGAAGTCAGGAGGGTGAAGCAGAAGAAGTAGAAGAAGGAGAAGGAGAAGGTGAAGTCAGGAGGGTGAAGCAGGAGAAGCAGAAGAAGGAGAAGGAGAAGGTGAAGTCTGGAGGGTGAATCAGAAGAAGTAGACGAAGGAGAAGGAGAAGGTGAAGTCTGGAGGGTGAATCAGAAGAAGCAGAAGAAGGAGAAGGAGAAGGTGAAGTCTGGAGGGTGAATCAGAAGAAGTAGAAGAAGGAGAAGGAGAAGGTGAAGTCTGGAGGGTGAATCAGAAGAAGCAGAAGAAGGAGAAGGAGAAGGTGAAGTCTGGAGGGTGAATCAGAAGAAGCCGAAGAAGGAGAAGGAGAAGGTGAAGTCTGGAGGGTGAATCAGGAGAAGCAGAAGAAGGAGAAGGAGAAGGTGAAGTCTGGAGGGTGAATCAGAAGAAGCAGAAGAAGTAGAAGGAGAAGGCGAAGTCTGGAGGGTGAATCAGAAGAAGTAGAAGAAGGAGAAGGAGAAGGTGAAGTCTGGAGGGTGAATCAGAAGAAGCAGAAGAAGGAGAAGAAGAAGGTGAAGTCAGGAGGGTGAATCAGAAGAAGCAGAAGAAGGAGAAGGAGAAGGTGAAGTCTGGAGGGTGAATCAGAAGAAGCAGAAGAAGGAGAAGGAGAAGGTGAAGACTGGAGGGTGAATCAGAAGAAGTAGAAGAAGGAGAAGGAGAAGGTGAAGTCTGGAGGGTGAATCAGAAGAAGTAGAAGAAGGAGAAGGAGAAGGCGAAGTCTGGAGGGTGAATCAGAAGAAGCAGAAGAAGGAGAAGGAGAAGGTGAAGTCTGGAGGGTGAATCAGAAGAAGCAGAAGAATGAGAAGGAGATGATGAAGTCTGGAGGGTGAATCAGAAGAAGTAGAAGAAGGAGAAGGAGAGGGTGAGGTCTGGAGGGTGAATCAGAAGAAGCAGAAGAAGGAGAAGGAGAAGGTGAAGTCTGAAGGGTGAATCAGAAGAAGCAGAAGAAGGAGAAGGAGAAGGTGAAGTCTGGAGGGTGAATCAGAAGATGCAGAAGAAGGAGAAGGAGATGGTGAAGTCTGGAGGGTGAATCAGAAGAAGTAGAAGAAGGAGAAGGAGAAGGTGAAGTCTGGAGGGTGAATCAGAAGAAGGAGAAGAAGGAGAAGGAGAAGTTGAAGTCTGGAGGGTGAATCAGAAGAAGCAGAAGAAGGAGAAGGAGAAGGTGAAGTCTGGAGGGTGAATCAGAAGAAGCAGAAGACGGAGAAGGAGAAGATGAGGTCTGGAGGGTGAATCAGAAGAAGTAGAAGAAGGAGAAGGAGAAGGTGAAGTCTGGAGGGTGAATCAGAAGAAGCAAAAGAAGGAGAAGGAGAAGGTGAAGTCTGGTGGGTGAAGCAGAAGAAGTAAAAGAAGGAGAAGGAGAAGGTGAAGTCAGGAGGGTGAATGAGAAGAAGTAGAAGAAGGAGAAGGAGAAGGTGAAGTCAGGAGGGTGAATCAGAAGAAGCAGAAGAAGGAGAAGGAGAAGGTGAAGTCTGGAGGGTGAATCAGAAGAATCAGAAGAAGGAGAAGGAGAAGGTGAAGTCAGGAGGGTGAAGCAGAAGAAACAGAAGAAGGAGAAGGAGAAGGTGAAGTCTGGAGTGTGAAGCAGAAGAAGCAGAAGAAGGAGAAGGAGAAGGTGAAGTCTGGAGGGTGAAGTACAAGAAGCAGAAGAAGGAGAAGGAGAAGGTGAAGTCTGGAGGGTGAAGCAGAAGAAGCAGAAGAAGGAGAAGGAGAAGGTGAAGTCTGGAGGGTGAATTAGAAGAAGTAGAAGAAGGAGAAGGAGAAGGTGAAGACAGGAGGGTGAAGCAGAAGAAGCAGAAGAAGGAGAAGGAGAAGGTGAAGTCTGGAGGGTGAATCAGAAGAAGTAGAAGAAGGAGAAGGAGAAGGTGAAGTCTGGACGGTGAATCAGAAGAAGTAGAAGATGGAGAAGGAGAAGGTGAAGTCTGGAGGGTGAATCAGAAGAAGCAGAAGAAGGAGAAGGAGAAGGTGAAGTCTGGAGGGTGAATCAGAAGTAGCAGAAGAAGGAGAAGGAGAAGGTGTAGTCTGGAGGGTGAATCAGAAGAAGTAGACGAAGGAGAAGGAGAAGGTGAAGTCTGGAGGGTGAATCAGAAGAAGCAGAAGAAGGAGAAGGAGAAGGTGAAGTCTGGAGGGTGAATCAGAAGAAGCAGAAGAAGGAGAAGGAGAAGATGAAGTCTGGAGGGTGAATCAGAAGAAGCAGAAGAGGAGAAGGAGAAGGTGAAGTCTGGAGGGTGAATCAGAAGAAGCAGAATAAGGAGAAGGAGAAGGTGAAGTCTGGAGGGTGATTCAGAAGAAGCAGAAGAAGGAGAAGGAGAAGGTGAAGTCTGGAGGGAGAAGCAGAAGAAGTAGAAGAAGAAGAAGGAGAAGGTGAAGTCTGGAGGGTGAATCAGAAGAAGTAGAAGAAGGAGAAGGAGAAGGTGAAGTCTGGAGGGTGAATCAGAAGAAGTAGAAGAAGGAGAAGAAGAAGGTGAAGTCAGGGGGGTGAAGCAGAAGAAGTAGAAGAAGGAGAAGGAGAAGGTGAAGTCAGGAGGGTGAAGCTGAAGAGCAGAAGAAGGAGAAGGAGAAGGTGAAGTCTGGAGGGAGAAGCAGAAGAAGTAGAAGAAGGAGAAGGAGAAGGTGAAGGCTGGAGGGTGAATCAGAAGAAGCAGAAGAAGGAGAAGGAGAAGGTGAAGTCTGGAGGGTGAATCAGAAGAAGTAGAAGAAGGAGAAGGAGAAGGTGTAGTCTGGAGGGTGAATCAGAAGAAGTAGACGAAGGAGAAGGAGAAGGTGAAGTCTGGAGGGTGAATCAGAAGAAGCAGAAGAAGGAGAAGGAGAAGGTGAAGTCTGGAGGGTGAATCAGAAGAAGTAGAAGAAGGAGAAGGAGAAGGTGAAGTCTGGAGGGTGAATCAGAAGAAGTAGAAGAAGGAGAAGGAGAAGGTGAAGTCTGGAGGGTGAATCAGAAGAAGCAGAAGAAGGAGAAGAAGAAGGTGAAGTCAGGAGGGTGAATCAGAAGAAGCAGAAGAAGGAGAAGGAGAAGGTGAAGTCTGGAGGGTGAATCAGAAGAAGCAGAAGAAGGAGAAGGAGAAGGTGAAGACTGGAGGGTGAATCAGAAGAAGTAGAAGAAGGAGAAGGAGAAGGTGAAGTCTGGAGGGTGAATCAGAAGAAGTAGAAGAAGGAGAAGGAGAAGGCGAAGTCTGGAGGGTGAATCAGAAGAAGCAGAAGAAGGAGAAGGAGAAGGTGAAGTCTGGAGGGTGAATCAGAAGAAGCAGAAGAATGAGAAGGAGATGATGAAGTCTGGAGGGTGAATCAGAAGAAGTAGAAGAAGGAGAAGGAGAGGGTGAGGTCTGGAGGGTGAATCAGAAGAAGCAGAAGAAGGAGAAGGAGAAGGTGAAGTCTGAAGGGTGAATCAGAAGAAGCAGAAGAAGGAGAAGGAGAAGGTGAAGTCTGGAGGGTGAATCAGAAGATGCAGAAGAAGGAGAAGGAGATGGTGAAGTCTGGAGGGTGAATCAGAAGAAGTAGAAGAAGGAGAAGGAGAAGGTGAAGTCTGGAGGGTGAATCAGAAGAAGGAGAAGAAGGAGAAGGAGAAGTTGAAGTCTGGAGGGTGAATCAGAAGAAGCAGAAGAAGGAGAAGGAGAAGGTGAAGTCTGGAGGGTGAATCAGAAGAAGCAGAAGACGGAGAAGGAGAAGATGAGGTCTGGAGGGTGAATCAGAAGAAGTAGAAGAAGGAGAAGGAGAAGGTGAAGTCTGGAGGGTGAATCAGAAGAAGCAAAAGAAGGAGAAGGAGAAGGTGAAGTCTGGTGGGTGAAGCAGAAGAAGTAAAAGAAGGAGAAGGAGAAGGTGAAGTCAGGAGGGTGAATGAGAAGAAGTAGAAGAAGGAGAAGGAGAAGGTGAAGTCAGGAGGGTGAATCAGAAGAAGCAGAAGAAGGAGAAGGAGAAGGTGAAGTCTGGAGGGTGAATCAGAAGAATCAGAAGAAGGAGAAGGAGAAGGTGAAGTCAGGAGGGTGAAGCAGAAGAAACAGAAGAAGGAGAAGGAGAAGGTGAAGTCTGGAGTGTGAAGCAGAAGAAGCAGAAGAAGGAGAAGGAGAAGGTGAAGTCTGGAGGGTGAAGTACAAGAAGCAGAAGAAGGAGAAGGAGAAGGTGAAGTCTGGAGGGTGAAGCAGAAGAAGCAGAAGAAGGAGAAGGAGAAGGTGAAGTCTGGAGGGTGAATTAGAAGAAGTAGAAGAAGGAGAAGGAGAAGGTGAAGACAGGAGGGTGAAGCAGAAGAAGCAGAAGAAGGAGAAGGAGAAGGTGAAGTCTGGAGGGTGAATCAGAAGAAGTAGAAGAAGGAGAAGGAGAAGGTGAAGTCTGGACGGTGAATCAGAAGAAGTAGAAGATGGAGAAGGAGAAGGTGAAGTCTGGAGGGTGAATCAGAAGAAGCAGAAGAAGGAGAAGGAGAAGGTGAAGTCTGGAGGGTGAATCAGAAGAAGCAGAAGAAGGAGAAGGAGAAGGTGTAGTCTGGAGGGTGAATCAGAAGAAGTAGACGAAGGAGAAGGAGAAGGTGAAGTCTGGAGGGTGAATCAGAAGAAGCAGAAGAAGGAGAAGGAGAAGGTGAAGTCTGGAGGGTGAATCAGAAGAAGCAGAAGAAGGAGAAGGAGAAGATGAAGTCTGGAGGGTGAATCAGAAGAAGCAGAAGAGGAGAAGGAGAAGGTGAAGTCTGGAGGGTGAATCAGAAGAAGCAGAATAAGGAGAAGGAGAAGGTGAAGTCTGGAGGGTGAATCAGAAGAAGCAGAAGAAGGAGAAGGAGAAGGTGAAGTCTGGAGGGAGAAGCAGAAGAAGTAGAAGAAGAAGAAGGAGAAGGTGAAGTCTGGAGGGTGAATCAGAAGAAGTAGAAGAAGGAGAAGGAGAAGGTGAAGTCTGGAGGGTGAATCAGAAGAAGTAGAAGAAGGAGAAGAAGAAGGTGAAGTCAGGGGGGTGAAGCAGAAGAAGTAGAAGAAGGAGAAGGAGAAGGTGAAGTCAGGAGGGTGAAGCTGAAGAGCAGAAGAAGGAGAAGGAGAAGGTGAAGTCTGGAGGGAGAAGCAGAAGAAGTAGAAGAAGGAGAAGGAGAAGGTGAAGGCTGGAGGGTGAATCAGAAGAAGCAGAAGAAGGAGAAGGAGAAGGTGAAGTCTGGAGGGTGAATCAGAAGAAGTAGAAGAAGGAGAAGGAGAAGGTGTAGTCTGGAGGGTGAATCAGAAGAAGTAGACGAAGGAGAAGGAGAAGGTGAAGTCTGGAGGGTGAATCAGAAGAAGCAGAAGAAGGAGAAGGAGAAGGTGAAGTCTGGAGGGTGAATCAGAAGAAGTAGAAGAAGGAGAAGGAGAAGGTGAAGTCTGGAGGGTGAATCAGAAGAAGCAGAAGAAGGAGAAGGAGAAGGAGAAGTCTGGAGGGTGAATCAGAAGAAGCCGAAGAAGGAGGAGGAGAAGGTGAAGTCTGGAGGGTGAATCAGAAGAAGCAGAAGAAGGAGAAAGCGAAGGTGAAGTCTGGAGGGTGAATCAGAAGAAGCAGAAGAAGTAGAAGGAGAAGGTGAAGTCTGGAGGGTGAATCAGAAGAAGTAGAAGAAGGAGAAGGAGAAGGTGAAGTCTGGAGGGTGAATCAGAAGAAGCAGAAGAAGGAGAAGAAGAAGGTGAAGTCAGGAGGGTGAATCAGAAGAAGCAGAAGAAGGAGAAGGAGAAGGTGAAGTCTGGAGGGTGAATCAGAAGAAGCAGAAGAAGGAGAAGGAGAAGATGAAGTCTGGAGGGTGAATCAGAAGAAGCAGAAGAGGAGAAGGAGAAGGTGAAGTCTGGAGGGTGAATCAGAAGAAGCAGAATAAGGAGAAGGAGAAGGTGAAGTCTGGAGGGTGAATCAGAAGAAGCAGAAGAAGGAGAAGGAGAAGGTGAAGTCTGGAGGGTGAATCAGAAGAAGTAGAAGAAGGAGAAGGAGAAGGTGAAGTCAGGGGGGTGAAGCAGAAGAAGTAGAAGAGGGAGAAGGAGAAGGTGAAGTCAGGAGGGTGAAGCAGAAGAAGCAGAAGAAGGAGAAGGAGAAGGTGAAGTCTGGAGGGAGCAGCAGAAGAAGTAGAAGAAGGAGAAGGAGAAGGTGAAGTCTGGAGGGTGAATCAGAAGAAGTAGAAGAAGGAGAAGGAGAAGGTGAAGTCTGGAGGGTGAATCAGAAGAAGTAGAAGAAGGAGAAGGAGAAGGTGAAGTCTGGAGGGTGAATCAGAAGAAGCAGAAGAAGGAGAAGGAGAAGGTGAAGTCTGGAGGGTGAATCAGAAGAAGTAGAAGAAGGAGAAGGAGAAGGTGTAGTCTGGAGGGTGAATCAGAAGAAGTAGACGAAGGAGAAGGAGAAGGTGAAGTCTGGAGGGTGAATCAGAAGAAGCAGAAGAAGGAGAAGGAGAAGGTGAAGTCTGGAGGGTGAATCAGAAGAAGTAGAAGAAGGAGAAGGAGAAGGTGAAGTCTGGAGGGTGAATCAGAAGAAGCAGAAGAAGGAGAAGGAGAAGGTGAAGTCTGGAGGGTGAATCAGAAGAAGCCGAAGAAGGAGAAGGAGAAGGTGAAGTCTGGAGGGTGAATAAGGAGAAGCAGAAGAAGGAGAAGGAGAAGGTGAAGTCTGGAGGGTGAATCAGAAGAAGCAGAAGAAGTAGAAGGAGAAGGTGAAGTCTGGAGGGTGAATCAGAAGAAGTAGAAGAAGGAGAAGGAGAAGGTGAAGTCTGGAGGGTGAATCAGAAGAAGCAGAAGAAGGAGAAGAAGAAGGTGAAGTCAGGAGGGTGAATCAGAAGAAGCAGAAGAAGGAGAAGGAGAAGGTGAAGTCTGGAGGGTGAATCAGAAGAAGCAGAAGAAGGAGAAGGAGAAGGTGAAGACTGGAGGGTGAATCAGAAGAAGTAGAAGAAGGAGAAGGAGAAGGTGAAGTCTGGAGGGTGAATCAGAAGAAGTAGAAGAAGGAGAAGGAGAAGGCGAAGTCTGGAGGGTGAATCAGAAGAAGCAGAAGAAGGAGAAGGAGAAGGTGAAGTCTGGAGGGTGAATCAGAAGAAGCAGAAGAATGAGAAGGAGATGATGAAGTCTGGAGGGTGAATCAGAAGAAGTAGACGAAGGAGAAGGAGAAGGTGAAGTCTGGAGGGTGAATCAGAAGAAGCAGAAGAAGGAGAAGGAGAAGGTGAAGTCTGGAGGGTGAATCAGAAGAAGTAGAAGAAGGAGAAGGAGAAGGTGAAGTCTGGAGGGTGAATCAGAAGAAGCAGAAGAAGGAGAAGGAGAAGGTGAAGTCTGGAGGGTGAATCAGAAGAAGCCGAAGAAGGAGAAGGAGAAGGTGAAGTCTGGAGGGTGAATCAGGAGAAGCAGAAGAAGGAGAAGGAGAAGGTGAAGTCTGGAGGGTGAATCAGAAGAAGCAGAAGAAGTAGAAGGAGAAGGTGAAGTCTGGAGGGTGAATCAGAAGAAGTAGAAGAAGGAGAAGGAGAAGGTGAAGTCTGGAGGGTGAATCAGAAGAAGCAGAAGAAGGAGAAGAAGAAGGTGAAGTCAGGAGGGTGAATCAGAAGAAGCAGAAGAAGGAGAAGGAGAAGGTGAAGTCTGGAGGGTGAATCAGAAGAAGCAGAAGAAGGAGAAGGAGAAGGTGAAGACTGGAGGGTGAATCAGAAGAAGTAGAAGAAGGAGAAGGAGAAGGTGAAGTCTGGAGGGTGAATCAGAAGAAGTAGAAGAAGGAGAAGGAGAAGGCGAAGTCTGGAGGGTGAATCAGAAGAAGCAGAAGAAGGAGAAGGAGAAGGTGAAGTCTGGAGGGTGAATCAGAAGAAGCAGAAGAATGAGAAGGAGATGATGAAGTCTGGAGGGTGAATCAGAAGAAGTAGAAGAAGGAGAAGGAGAGGGTGAGGTCTGGAGGGTGAATCAGAAGAAGCAGAAGAAGGAGAAGGAGAAGGTGAAGTCTGAAGGGTGAATCAGAAGAAGCAGAAGAAGGAGAAGGAGAAGGTGAAGTCTGGAGGGTGAATCAGAAGATGCAGAAGAAGGAGAAGGAGATGGTGAAGTCTGGAGGGTGAATCAGAAGAAGTAGAAGAAGGAGAAGGAGAAGGTGAAGTCTGGAGGGTGAATCAGAAGAAGGAGAAGAAGGAGAAGGAGAAGTTGAAGTCTGGAGGGTGAATCAGAAGAAGCAGAAGAAGGAGAAGGAGAAGGTGAAGTCTGGAGGGTGAATCAGAAGAAGCAGAAGACGGAGAAGGAGAAGATGAGGTCTGGAGGGTGAATCAGAAGAAGTAGAAGAAGGAGAAGGAGAAGGTGAAGTCTGGAGGGTGAATCAGAAGAAGCAAAAGAAGGAGAAGGAGAAGGTGAAGTCTGGTGGGTGAAGCAGAAGAAGTAAAAGAAGGAGAAGGAGAAGGTGAAGTCAGGAGGGTGAATGAGAAGAAGTAGAAGAAGGAGAAGGAGAAGGTGAAGTCAGGAGGGTGAATCAGAAGAAGCAGAAGAAGGAGAAGGAGAAGGTGAAGTCTGGAGGGTGAATCAGAAGAATCAGAAGAAGGAGAAGGAGAAGGTGAAGTCAGGAGGGTGAAGCAGAAGAAACAGAAGAAGGAGAAGGAGAAGGTGAAGTCTGGAGTGTGAAGCAGAAGAAGCAGAAGAAGGAGAAGGAGAAGGTGAAGTCTGGAGGGTGAAGCACAAGAAGCAGAAGGAGAAGGAGAAGGTGAAGTCTGGAGGGTGAAGCAGAAGAAGCAGAAGAAGGAGAAGGAGAAGGTGAAGTCTGGAGGGTGAATTAGAAGAAGTAGAAGAAGGAGAAGGAGAAGGTGAAGACAGGAGGGTGAAGCAGAAGAAGCAGAAGAAGGAGAAGGAGAAGGTGAAGTCTGGAGGGTGAATCAGAAGAAGTAGAAGAAGGAGAAGGAGAAGGTGAAGTCTGGACGGTGAATCAGAAGAAGTAGAAGATGGAGAAGGAGAAGGTGAAGTCTGGAGGGTGAATCAGAAGAAGCAGAAGAAGGAGAAGGAGAAGGTGAAGTCTGGAGGGTGAATCAGAAGAAGCAGAAGAAGGAGAAGGAGAAGGTGTAGTCTGGAGGGTGAATCAGAAGAAGTAGACGAAGGAGAAGGAGAAGGTGAAGTCTGGAGGGTGAATCAGAAGAAGCAGAAGAAGGAGAAGGAGAAGGTGAAGTCTGGAGGGTGAATCAGAAGAAGCAGAAGAAGGAGAAGGAGAAGATGAAGTCTGGAGGGTGAATCAGAAGAAGCAGAAGAGGAGAAGGAGAAGGTGAAGTCTGGAGGGTGAATCAGAAGAAGCAGAATAAGGAGAAGGAGAAGGTGAAGTCTGGAGGGTGAATCAGAAGAAGCAGAAGAAGGAGAAGGAGAAGGTGAAGTCTGGAGGGAGAAGCAGAAGAAGTAGAAGAAGAAGAAGGAGAAGGTGAAGTCTGGAGGGTGAATCAGAAGAAGTAGAAGAAGGAGAAGGAGAAGGTGAAGTCTGGAGGGTGAATCAGAAGAAGTAGAAGAAGGAGAAGAAGAAGGTGAAGTCAGGGGGGTGAAGCAGAAGAAGTAGAAGAAGGAGAAGGAGAAGGTGAAGTCAGGAGGGTGAAGCTGAAGAGCAGAAGAAGGAGAAGGAGAAGGTGAAGTCTGGAGGGAGAAGCAGAAGAAGTAGAAGAAGGAGAAGGAGAAGGTGAAGGCTGGAGGGTGAATCAGAAGAAGCAGAAGAAGGAGAAGGAGAAGGTGAAGTCTGGAGGGTGAATCAGAAGAAGTAGAAGAAGGAGAAGGAGAAGGTGTAGTCTGGAGGGTGAATCAGAAGAAGTAGACGAAGGAGAAGGAGAAGGTGAAGTCTGGAGGGTGAATCAGAAGAAGCAGAAGAAGGAGAAGGAGAAGGTGAAGTCTGGAGGGTGAATCAGAAGAAGTAGAAGAAGGAGAAGGAGAAGGTGAAGTCTGGAGGGTGAATCAGAAGAAGCAGAAGAAGGAGAAGGAAAAGGAGAAGTCTGGAGGGTGAATCAGAAGAAGCCGAAGAAGGAGGAGGAGAAGGTGAAGTCTGGAGGGTGAATCAGAAGAAGCAGAAGAAGGAGAAAGCGAAGGTGAAGTCTGGAGGGTGAATCAGAAGAAGCAGAAGAAGTAGAAGGAGAAGGTGAAGTCTGGAGGGTGAATCAGAAGAAGTAGAAGAAGGAGAAGGAGAAGGTGAAGTCTGGAGGGTGAATCAGAAGAAGCAGAAGAAGGAGAAGAAGAAGGTGAAGTCAGGAGGGTGAATCAGAAGAAGCAGAAGAAGGAGAAGGAGAAGGTGAAGTCTGGAGGGTGAATCAGAAGAAGCAGAAGAAGGAGAAGGAGAAGGTGAAGACTGGAGGGTGAATCAGAAGAAGTAGAAGAAGGAGAAGGAGAAGGTGAAGTCTGGAGGGTGAATCAGAAGAAGTAGAAGAAGGAGAAGGAGAAGGCGAAGTCTGGAGGGTGAATCAGAAGAAGCAGAAGAAGGAGAAGGAGAAGGTGAAGTCTGGAGGGTGAATCAGAAGAAGCAGAAGAAGGAGAAGGAGATGATGAAGTCTGGAGGGTGAATCAGAAGAAGTAGAAGAAGGAGAAGGAGAAGGTGAGTTCTGGAGGGTGAATCAGAAGAAGCAGAAGAAGGAGAAGGAGAAGGTGAAGTCTGAAGGGTGAATCAGAAGAAGCAGAAGAAGGAGAAGGAGAAGGTGAAGACTGGAGGGTGAATCAGAAGTAGCAGAAGAAGGAGAAGGAGAAGGTGAAGTCTGGAGGGTGAATCAGAAGAAGCAGAAGAAGGAGAAGGAGATGGTGAAGTCTGGAGGGTGAATCAGAAGAAGTAGAAGAAGGAGAAGGAGAAGGTGTAGTCTGGAGGGTGAATCAGAAGAAGTAGAAGAAGGAGAAGGAGAAGTTGAAGTCTGGAGGGTGAATCAGAAGAAGCAGAAGAAGGAGAAGGAGAAGGTGAAGTCTGGAGGGTGAATCAGAAGAAGCAGAAGACGGAGAAGGAGAAGATGAGGTCTGGAGGGTGAATCAGAAGAAGTAGAAGAAGGAGAAGGAGTAGGTGAAGTCTGGAGGGTGAATCAGAAGAAGCAAAAGAAGGAGAAGGAGAAGGTGAAGTCTGGAGGGTGACTCAGAAGAAGCAGAAGAAGGAGAAGGAGAAGGTGAAGTCTGGAGGGTGAATCAGAAGAAGCAGAATAAGGAGAAGGAGAAGGTGAAGTCTGGAGGGTGAATCAGAAGAAGCAGAAGAAGGAGAAGGAGAAGGTGAAGTCTGGAGGGTGAATCAGAAGAAGTAGAAGAAGGAGAAGGAGAAGGTGAAGTCTGGTGGGTGAAGCAGAAGAAGTAGAAGAAGGAGAAGGAGGAGGTGAAGTCAGGAGGGTGAATCAGAAGAAGTAGAAGAAGGAGAAGGAGAAGGTGAAGTCAGGAGGGTGAATCAGAAGAAGCAGACGAAGGAGAAGGAGAAGGTGAAGTCTGGAGGGTGAATCAGAAGAATCAGAAGAAGGAGAAGGAGAAGGTGAAGTCTGGAGGGTGAAGCAGAAGAAGCAGAAGAAGGAGAAGGAGAAGGTGAAGTCTGGAGGGTGAATTAGAAGAAGTAGAAGAAGGAGAAGGAGAAGGTGAAGACAGGAGGGTGAAGCAGAAGAAGCAGAAGAAGGAGAAGGAGAAGGTGAAGTCTGGAGGGTGAATCTGAAGAAGCAGAAGAAGGAGAAGGAGAAGGTGAAGTTTGGAGGGAGAAGCAGAAGAAGTAAAAGAAGGAGAAGGAGAAGGTGAAGTCTGGAGGGAGAAGCAGAAGAAGTAAAAGAAGGAGAAGGAGAAGGTAAAGTCTGGAGGGTGAATCAGAAGAAGTAGAAGAAGGAGAAGGAGAAGGTGAAGTCTGGAGGGTGAATCAGAAGAAGTAGAAGATGGAAAAGGAGAAGGTGAAGTCTGGAGGGTGAATCAGAAGAAGTAGAAGAAGGAGAAGGAGAAGGTGAAGTCTGGAGGGTGAAACAGAAGAAGCAGAAGAAGGAGAAGGAGAAGGAGAAGGTGAAGTCTGGAGGGTGAATCAGAAGAAGCAGAAGAAGGAGAAGGAGAAGGTGAAGTCTGGAGGGTGAATCAGAAGAAGCAGAAGAAGTAGAAGGAGAAGGTGAAGTCTGGAGGGTAAATCAGAAGAAGCAGAAGAAGGAGAAGGAGAAGGTGAAGTCAGGAGGGTGAATCAGAAGAAGCAGAAGAAGGAGAAGGAGAAGGTGAAGTCTGGAGGGTGAATCAGAAGAAGCAGAAGAAGGAGAAGGAGAAGGTGAGGTCTGGAGGGTGTAACAGAAGAAGCAGAAGAAGGAGAAGGAGAAGGTGAAGTCTGAAGGGTGAATCAGAAGAAGCAGAAGAAGGAGAAGGAGAAGGTGAAGTCTGGAGGGTGAATCAGAAGTAGCAGAAGAAGGAGAAGGAGAAGGTGAAGTCTTAAGGGTGAATCAGAAGAAGCAGAAGAAGGAGAAGGAGATGGTGAAGTCTGAAGGGTGAATCAGAAGAAGTAGAAAAGGAGAAGGAGAAGGTGAAGTTTGGAGGGTGAATCAGAAGAAGTAGAAGAAGGAGAAGGAGAAGTTGAAGTCTGGAGGGTGAATCAGAAGAAGCAGAAGAAGGAGAAGGAGAAGGTGAAGTCTGGAGGGTGAATCAGAAGAAGCAGAAGAAGGAGAAGGAGAAGATGAGGTCTGGAGGGTGAATCAGAAGAAGTAGAAGAAGGAGAAGGAGAAGGTGAAGTCTGGAGGGTGAATCAGAAGAAGCAAAAGAAGGAGAAGGAGAAGGTGAAGTCTGGAGGGTGAATCAGAAGAAGCAGAAGAAGGAGAAGGAGAAGGTGAAGTCTGGAGGGTGAATCAGAAGAAGCAGAATAAGGAGAAGGAGAAGGTGAAGTCTGGAGGGTGAATCAGAAGAAGCAGAAGAAGGAGAAGGAGAAGGTGAAGTCTGGAGGGTGAATCAGAAGAAGTAGAAGAAGGAGAAGGAGAAGGTGAAGCCTGGAGGTTGAAGCAGAAGAAGTAGAAGAAGGAGAAGGAGAAGGTGAAGTCAGGAGGGTGAATCAGAAGAAGTAGAAGAAGGAGAAGGAGAAGGTGAAGTCAGGAGGGTGAATCAGAAGAAGCAGAAGAAGGAGAAGGAGAAGGTGAAGTCTGGAGGGTGAATCAGAAGAATCAGAAGAAGGAGAAGGAGAAGGTGAAGTCTGGAGGGTGAAGCAGAAGAAGCAGAAGAAGGAGAAGGGGAAGGTGAAGTCTGGAGGGTGAATCAGAAGATGTAGAAGAAGGAGAAGGAGAAGGTGAAGACAGGAGGGTGAAGAAGAAGAAGCAGAAGAAGGAGAAGGTGAAGTCTGGAGGGTGAAGCAGAAGAAGCAGAAGAAGGAGAAGGAGAAGGTGAAGTCTGGAGGGTGAAGCAGAAGAAGCAGAAGAAGGAGAAGGAGAAGATGAAGTCTGGAGGGTGAACCAGAAGAAGCAGAAGAGGAGAAGGAGAAGGTGAAGTCTGGAGGGTGAATCAGAAGAAGCAGAATAAGGAGAAGGAGAAGGTGAAGTCTGGAGGGTGAATCAGAAGAAGCAGAAGAAGGAGAAGGAGAAGTTGAAGTCTGGAGGGAGAAGCAGAAGAAGTAGAAGAAGGAGAAGGAGAAGGTGAAGTCTGGAGGGTGAATCAGAAGAAGTAGAAGAAGGAGAAGGAGAAGGTGAAGTCTGGAGGGTGAATCAGAAGAAGTAGAAGAAGGAGAAGGAGAAGGTGAAGTCAGGGGGGTGAAGCAGAAGAAGTAGAAGAAGGAGAAGGAGAAGGTGAAGTCAGGAGGGTGAAGCAGAAGAAGCAGAAGGAGGAGAAGGAGAAGGTGAAGTCTGGAGGGAGAAGCAGAAGAAGTAGAAGAAGGAGAAGGAGAAGGTGAAGTCTGGAGGGTGAATCAGAAAAAGTAGAAGAAGGAGAAGGAGAAGGTGAAGTCTGGAGGGTGAATCAGAAGAAGTAGAAGAAGGAGAAGGAGAAGGTGAAGTCTGGAGGGTGAATCAGAAGAAGCAGAAGAAGGAGAAGGAGAAGGTGAAGTCTGGAGGGTGAATCAGAAGAAGTAGAAGAAGGAGAAGGAGAAGGTGTAGTCTGGAGGGTGAATCAGAAGAAGTAGACGAAGGAGAAGGAGAAGGTGAAGTCTGGAGGGTGAATCAGAAGAAGCAGAAGAAGGAGAAGGAGAAGGTGAAGTCTGGAGGGTGAATCAGAAGAAGTAGAAGAAGGAGAAGGAGAAGGTGAAGTCTGGAGGGTGAATCAGAAGAAGCAGAAGAAGGAGAAGGAGAAGGAGAAGTCTGGAGGGTGAATCAGAAGAAGCCGAAGAAGGAGGAGGAGAAGGTGAAGTCTGGAGGGTGAATCAGAAGAAGCAGAAAAGGAGAAGGAGAAGGTGAAGTCTGGAGGGTGAATCAGAAGAAGCAGAAGAAGTAGAAGGAGAAGGTGAAGTCTGGAGGGTGAATCAGAAGAAGTAGAAGGAGAAGGTGAAGTCTGGAGGGTGAATCAGAAGAAGCAGAAGAAGGAGAAGAAGAAGGTGAAGTCAGGAGGGTGAATCAGAAACAGCAGAAGAAGGAGAAGGAGAAGGTGAAGTCTGGAGGGTGAATCAGAAGAAGCAGAAGAAGGAGAAGGAGAAGGTGAAGACTGGAGGGTGAATCAGAAGAAGTAGAACAAGGAGAAGGAGAAGGTGAAGTCTGGAGGGTGAATCAGAAGAAGTAGAAGAAGGAGAAGGAGAAGGCGAAGTCTGGAGGGTGAATCAGAAGAAGTAGAAGAAGGAGAAGTAGAAGGTGAAGTCTGGAGGGTGAATCAGAAGAAGCAGAAGAAGGAGAAGGAGAAGGTGAAGTCAGGAGGGTGAATCAGAAGAAGCAGAAGAAGGAGAAGGAGAAGGTGAAGTCTGGAGGGTGAATCAGAAGAAGCAGAAGAAGGAGAAGGAGAAGGTGAAGACTGGAGGGTGATTCAGAAGAAGTAGAAGAAGGAGAAGGAGAAGTTGAAGTCTGGAGGGTGAATCAGAAGAAGTAGAAGAAGGAGAAGGAGAAGGCGAAGTCTGGAGGGTGAATCAGAAGAAGCAGAAGAAGGAGAAGGGGAAGGTGAAGTCTGGAGGGTGAATCAGAAGAAGCAGAAGAAGGAGAAGGAGAAGATGAAGTCTGGAGCGTGAATCAGAAGAAGTAGAAGAAGGAGAAGGAGAAGGTGAGGTCTGGAGGGTGAATCAGAAGAAGCAGAAGAAGGAGAAGGAGAAGGTGAAGTCTGAAGGGTGAATCAGAAGAAGCAGAAGAAGGAGAAGGAGAAGGTGAAGTCTGGAGGGTTAATCAGAAGAAGCAGAAGAAGGAGAAGGAGAAGGTGAAGTCTGGAGGGTAAATCAGAAGAAGCAGGAGAAGGAGAATGAGAAGGTGAAGTCTGGAGGGTGAATCAGAAGAAGTAGAAGAAGGAGACGGAGAAGGTGAAGTCTGGAGGGTGAATCAGAAGTAGCAGAAGAAGGAGAAGGAGAAGGTGAAGTCTGGAGGGTGAAGCAGAAGAAGCAGAAGAAGGAGAAGGAGAAGGTGAAGTCTGGAGGGTAAATGAGAAGAAGCAGAAGAAGGAGAAGGAGAAGCTGAAGTCTGGAGGGTGAATCAGAAGAAGGAGAAGGAGTAGAAGGAGAAGGTGAAGTCTGGAGGGTGAATCAGAAGAAGGAGAAGGAGTAGAAGGAGAAGGTGAAGTCTGGAGGGTGAATCAGAAGAAGCAGAAAAGGAGAAGAAGAAGGTGAAGTCTGGAGGGTGAATCAGAAGAAGCAGAAGAAGGAGAAGGAGAAGGTGAAGTCTGGAGGGCGAAGCAGAAGAAGTAAAAGAAGGAGAAGGAGAAGGTGAAGTCTGGAGGGTGAATCAGAAGAAGCAGAAGAAGGAGAAGGAGAAGGTGAAGTTTGGAGGGAGAAGCAGAAGAAGTAAAAGAAGGAGAAGGAGAAGGTGAAGTCTGGAGGGAGAAGCAGAAGAAGTAAAAGAAGGAGAAGGAGAAGGTGAAGTCTGGAGGGTGAATCAGAAGAAGTAGAAGAAGGAGAAGGAGAAGGTGAAGTCTGGAGGGTGAATCAGAAGAAGTAGAAGATGGAGAAGGAGAAGGTGAAGTCTGGAGGGTGAATCAGAAGAAGTAGAAGAAGGAGAAGGAGAAGGTGAAGTCTGGAGGGTGAAACAGAAGAAGCAGAAGAAGGAGAAGGAGAAGGAGAAGGTGAAGTCTGGAGGGTGAATCAGAAGAAGCAGAAGAAGGAGAAGGAGAAGGTGAAGTCTGGAGGGTGAATCAGAAGAAGCAGAAGAAGTAGAAGGAGAAGGTGAAGTCTGGAGGGTAAATGAGAAGAAGCAGAAGAAGGAGAAGGAGACGGTGAAGTCAGGAGGGTGAATCAGAAGAAGCAGAAGAAGGAGAAGGAGAAGGTGAAGTCTGGAGGGTGAATCAGAAGAAGCAGAAGAAGGAGAAGGAGAAGGTGAGGTCTGGAGGGTGAAACAGAAGAAGCAGAAGAAGGAGAAGGAGAAGGTGAAGTCTGAAGGGCGAATCAGAAGAAGCAGAAGAAGGAGATGGAGAAGGTGAAGTCTGGAGGGTGAATCAGAAGTAGCAGAAGAAGGAGAAGGAGAAGGTGAAGTCTTAAGGGTGAATCAGAAGAAGCCGAAGAAGGAGGAGGAGAAGGTGAAGTCTGGAGGGTGAATCAGAAGAAGCAGAAAAGGAGAAGGAGAAGGTGAAGTCTGGAGGGTGAATCAGAAGAAGCAGAAGAAGTAGAAGGAGAAGGTGAAGTCTGGAGGGTGAATCAGAAGAAGTAGAAGGAGAAGGTGAAGTCTGGAGGGTGAATCAGAAGAAGCAGAAGAAGGAGAAGAAGAAGGTGAAGTCAGGAGGGTGAATCAGAAACAGCAGAAGAAGGAGAAGGAGAAGGTGAAGTCTGGAGGGTGAATCAGAAGAAGCAGAAGAAGGAGAAGGAGAAGGTGAAGACTGGAGGGTGAATCAGAAGAAGTAGAACAAGGAGAAGGAGAAGGTGAAGTCTGGAGGGTGAATCAGAAGAAGTAGAAGAAGGAGAAGGAGAAGGCGAAGTCTGGAGGGTGAATCAGAAGAAGTAGAAGAAGGAGAAGTAGAAGGTGAAGTCTGGAGGGTGAATCAGAAGAAGCAGAAGAAGGAGAAGGAGAAGGTGAAGTCAGGAGGGTGAATCAGAAGAAGCAGAAGAAGGAGAAGGAGAAGGTGAAGTCTGGAGGGTGAATCAGAAGAAGCAGAAGAAGGAGAAGGAGAAGGTGAAGACTGGAGGGTGATTCAGAAGAAGTAGAAGAAGGAGAAGGAGAAGTTGAAGTCTGGAGGGTGAATCAGAAGAAGTAGAAGAAGGAGAAGGAGAAGGCGAAGTCTGGAGGGTGAATCAGAAGAAGCAGAAGAAGGAGAAGGGGAAGGTGAAGTCTGGAGGGTGAATCAGAAGAAGCAGAAGAAGGAGAAGGAGAAGATGAAGTCTGGAGCGTGAATCAGAAGAAGTAGAAGAAGGAGAAGGAGAAGGTGAGGTCTGGAGGGTGAATCAGAAGAAGCAGAAGAAGGAGAAGGAGAAGGTGAAGTCTGAAGGGTGAATCAGAAGAAGCAGAAGAAGGAGAAGGAGAAGGTGAAGTCTGGAGGGTTAATCAGAAGAAGCAGAAGAAGGAGAAGGAGAAGGTGAAGTCTGGAGGGTAAATCAGAAGAAGCAGGAGAAGGAGAATGAGAAGGTGAAGTCTGGAGGGTGAATCAGAAGAAGTAGAAGAAGGAGACGGAGAAGGTGAAGTCTGGAGGGTGAATCAGAAGTAGCAGAAGAAGGAGAAGGAGAAGGTGAAGTCTGGAGGGTGAAGCAGAAGAAGCAGAAGAAGGAGAAGGAGAAGGTGAAGTCTGGAGGGTAAATGAGAAGAAGCAGAAGAAGGAGAAGGAGAAGCTGAAGTCTGGAGGGTGAATCAGAAGAAGGAGAAGGAGTAGAAGGAGAAGGTGAAGTCTGGAGGGTGAATCAGAAGAAGGAGAAGGAGTAGAAGGAGAAGGTGAAGTCTGGAGGGTGAATCAGAAGAAGCAGAAAAGGAGAAGAAGAAGGTGAAGTCTGGAGGGTGAATCAGAAGAAGCAGAAGAAGGAGAAGGAGAAGGTGAAGTCTGGAGGGCGAAGCAGAAGAAGTAAAAGAAGGAGAAGGAGAAGGTGAAGTCTGGAGGGTGAATCAGAAGAAGCAGAAGAAGGAGAAGGAGAAGGTGAAGTTTGGAGGGAGAAGCAGAAGAAGTAAAAGAAGGAGAAGGAGAAGGTGAAGTCTGGAGGGAGAAGCAGAAGAAGTAAAAGAAGGAGAAGGAGAAGGTGAAGTCTGGAGGGTGAATCAGAAGAAGTAGAAGAAGGAGAAGGAGAAGGTGAAGTCTGGAGGGTGAATCAGAAGAAGTAGAAGATGGAGAAGGAGAAGGTGAAGTCTGGAGGGTGAATCAGAAGAAGTAGAAGAAGGAGAAGGAGAAGGTGAAGTCTGGAGGGTGAAACAGAAGAAGCAGAAGAAGGAGAAGGAGAAGGAGAAGGTGAAGTCTGGAGGGTGAATCAGAAGAAGCAGAAGAAGGAGAAGGAGAAGGTGAAGTCTGGAGGGTGAATCAGAAGAAGCAGAAGAAGTAGAAGGAGAAGGTGAAGTCTGGAGGGTAAATGAGAAGAAGCAGAAGAAGGAGAAGGAGACGGTGAAGTCAGGAGGGTGAATCAGAAGAAGCAGAAGAAGGAGAAGGAGAAGGTGAAGTCTGGAGGGTGAATCAGAAGAAGCAGAAGAAGGAGAAGGAGAAGGTGAGGTCTGGAGGGTGAAACAGAAGAAGCAGAAGAAGGAGAAGGAGAAGGTGAAGTCTGAAGGGCGAATCAGAAGAAGCAGAAGAAGGAGATGGAGAAGGTGAAGTCTGGAGGGTGAATCAGAAGTAGCAGAAGAAGGAGAAGGAGAAGGTGAAGTCTTAAGGGTGAATCAGAAGAAGCAGAAGAAGGAGAAGGAGATGGTGAAGTCTGGAGGGTGAATCAGAAGAAGTAGAAAAGGAGAAGGAGAAGGTGAAGTTTGGAGGGTGAATCAGAAGAAGTAGAAGAAGGAGAAGGAGAAGTTGAAGTCTGGAGGGTGAATCAGAAGAAGCAGAAGAAGGAGAAGGAGAAGGTGAAGTCTGGAGGGTGAATCAGAAGAAGCAGAAGAAGGAGAAGGAGAAGATGAGGTCTGGAGGGTGAATCAGAAGAAGTAGAAGAAGGAGAAGGAGAAGGTGAAGTCTGGAGGGTGAATCAGAAGAAGCAAAAGAAGGAGAAGGAGAAGGTGAAGTCTGGAGGGTGAATCAGAAGAAGCAGAAGAAGGAGAAGGAGAAGGTGAAGTCTGGAGGGTGAATCAGAAGAAGCAGAATAAGGAGAAGGAGAAGGTGAAGTCTGGAGGGTGAATCAGAAGAAGCAGAAGAAGGAGAAGGAGAAGGTGAAGTCTGGAGGGTGAATCAGAAGAAGTAGAAGAAGGAGAAGGAGATGGTGAAGCCTGGAGGTTGAAGCAGAAGAAGTAGAAGAAGGACAAGGAGAAGGTGAAGTCAGGAGGGTGAATCAGAAGAAGTAGAAGAAGGAGAAGGAGAAGGTGAAGTCAGGAGGGTGAATCAGAAGAAGCAGAAGAAGGAGAAGGAGAAGGTGAAGTCTGGAGGGTGAATCAGAAGAATCAGAAGAAGGAGAAGGAGAAGGTGAAGTCTGGAGGGTGAAGCAGAAGAAGCAGAAGAAGGAGAAGGGGAAGGTGAAGTCTGGAGGGTGAATCAGAAGATGTAGAAGAAGGAGAAGGAGAAGGTGAAGACAGGAGGGTGAAGAAGAAGAAGCAGAAGAAGGAGAAGGTGAAGTCTGGAGGGTGAAGCAGAAGAAGCAGAAGAAGGAGAAGGAGAAGGTGAAGTCTGGAGGGTGAAGCAGAAGAAGCAGAAGAAGGAGAAGGAGAAGAAGAAGTCTGGAGGGTGAATCAGAAGAAGCAGAAGAGGAGAAGGAGAAGGTGAAGTCTGGAGGGTGAATCAGAAGAAGCAGAATAAGGAGAAGGAGAAGGTGAAGTCTGGAGGGTGAATCAGAAGAAGCAGAAGAAAGAGAAGGAGAAGTTGAAGTCTGGAGGGAGAAGCAGAAGAAGTAGAAGAAGGAGAAGGAGAAGGTGAAGTCTGGAGGGTGAATCAGAAGAAGTAGAAGAAGGAGAAGGAGAAGGTGAAGTCTGGAGGGTGAATCAGAAGAAGTAGAAGAAGGAGAAGGAGAAGGTGAAGTCAGGGGGGTGAAGCAGAAGAAGTAGAAGAAGGAGAAGGAGAAGGTGAAGTCAGGAGGGTGAAGCAGAAGAAGCAGAAGAAGGAGAAGGAGAAGGTGAAGTCTGGAGGGAGAAGCAGAAGAAGTAGAAGAAGGAGAAGGAGAAGGTGAAGTCTGGAGGGTGAATCAGAAAAAGTAGAAGAAGGAGAAGGAGAAGGTGAAGTCTGGAGGGTGAATCAGAAGAAGTAGAAGAAGGAGAAGGAGAAGGTGAAGTCTGGAGGGTGAATCAGAAGAAGCAGAAGAAGGAGAAGGAGAAGGTGAAGTCTGGAGGGTGAATCAGAAGAAGTAGAAGAAGGAGAAGGAGAAGGTGTAGTCTGGAGGGTGAATCAGAAGAAGTAGACGAAGGAGAAGGAGAAGGTGAAGTCTGGAGGGTGAATCAGAAGAAGCAGAAGAAGGAGAAGGAGAAGGTGAAGTCTGGAGGGTGAATCAGAAGAAGTAGAAGAAGGAGAAGGAGAAGGTGAAGTCTGGAGGGTGAATCAGAAGAAGCAGAAGAAGGAGAAGGAGAAGGAGAAGTCTGGAGGGTGAATCAGAAGAAGCCGAAGAAGGAGGAGGAGAAGGTGAAGTCTGGAGGGTGAATCAGAAGAAGCAGAAAAGGAGAAGGAGAAGGTGAAGTCTGGAGGGTGAATCAGAAGAAGCAGAAGAAGTAGAAGGAGAAGGTGAAGTCTGGAGGGTGAATCAGAAGAAGGAGAAGGAGAAGGTGAAATCTGGAGGGTGAATCAGAAGAAGCAGAAGAAGGAGAAGAAGAAGGTGAAGTCAGGAGGTTGAATCAGAAGAAGCAGAAGAAGGAGAAGGAGAAGGTGAAGTCTGGAGGGTGAATCAGAAGAAGCAGAAGAAGGAGAAGGAGAAGGTGAAGACTGGAGGGTGAATCAGAAGAAGTAGAAGAAGGAGAAGGAGAAGGTGAAGTCTGGAGGGTGAATCAGAAGAAGTAGAAGAAGGAGAAGGAGAAGGCGAAGTCTGGAGGGTGAATCAGAAGAAGTAGAAGAAGGAGAAGTAGAAGGTGAAGTCTGGAGGGTGAATCAGAAGAAGCAGAAGAAGGAGAAGGAGAAGGTGAAGTCAGGAGGGTGAATCAGAAGAAGCAGAAGAAGGAGAAGGAGAAGGTGAAGTCTGGAGGGTGAATCAGAAGAAGCAGAAGAAGGAGAAGGAGAAGGTGAAGACTGGAGGGTGAATCAGAAGAAGTAGAAGAAGGAGAAGGAGAAGTTGAAGTCTGGAGGGTGAATCAGAAGAAGTAGAAGAAGGAGAAGGAGAAGGCGAAGTCTGGAGGGTGAATCAGAAGAAGCAGAAGAAGGAGAAGGAGAAGGTGAAGTCTGGAGGGTGAATCAGAAGAAGCAGAAGAAGGAGAAGGAGAAGATGAAGTCTGGAGCGTGAATCAGAAGAAGTAGAAGAAGGAGAAGGAGAAGGTGAGGTCTGGAGGGTGAATCAGAAGAAGCAGAAGAAGGAGAAGGAGAAGGTGAAGTCTGAAGGGTGAATCAGAAGAAGCAGAAGAAGGAGAAGGAGAAGGTGAAGTCTGGAGGGTGAATCAGAAGAAGCAGAAGAAGGAGAAGGAGAAGGTGAAGTCTGGAGGGTGAATCAGAAGAAGTAGAAGAAGGAGACGGAGAAGGTGAAGTCTGGAGGGTGAATCAGAAGTAGCAGAAGAAGGAGAAGGAGAAGGTGAAGTCTGGAGGGTGAAGCAGAAGAAGCAGAAGAAGGAGAAGGAGAAGGTGAAGTCTGGAGGGTAAATGAGAAGAAGCAGAAGAAGGAGAAGGAGAAGGTGAAGTCTGGAGGGTGAATCAGAAGAAGGAGAAGGAGTAGAAGGAGAAGGTGAAGTCTGGAGGGTGAATCAGAAGAAGGAGAAGGAGTAGAAGGAGAAGGTGAAGTCTGGAGGGTGAATCAGAAGAAGCAGAAAAGGAGAAGGAGAAGGTGAAGTCTGGAGGGTGAATCAGAAGAAGCAGAAGAAGGAGAAGGAGAAGGTGAAGTCTGGAGGGTGAATCAGAAGAAGAAGAAGAAGGAGAAGGAGAAGGTGAAGTCTGGAGGGTGAAGCAGAAGAAGCAGAAGAAGGAGAAGGAGAAGGTGAAGTCTGGAGGGCGCAGCAGAAGAAGCAGAAGAAGGAGAAGGAGAAGGTGAAGTTTGGAGGGTGAAGCAGAAGAAGCAGAAGAAGGGGAAGGAGAAGGTGAAGTCTGGAGGGTGAATCAGAAGAAGCAGAAGAAGGAGAAGGAGAAGGTGAAGACTGGAGGGTGAATCAGAAGAAGTAGAAGAAGGAGAAGGAGAAGGTGAAGTCTGGAGGGTGAATCAGAAGAAGCAGAAGAAGGAGAAGGAGAAGGTGAAGTCTGGAGGGTGAATCAGAGGAAGCAGAAGACGGAGAAGGAGAAGGTGAAGACTGGAGGGTGAATCAGAAGAAGTAGAAGAAGGAGAAGGAGAAGGTGAAGTCTGGAGGGTGAATCAGAAGAAGTAGAAGAAGGAGAAGGAGAAGGTGAAGTCTGGAGGGTGAAGCAGAAGAAGCAGAAGAAGGAAAAGGAGAAGGTGAAGACTGGAGGGTGAATCAGAAGAAGTAGAAGAAGGAGAAGGAGAAGGTGAAGTCTGGAGGGTGAATCAGAAGAAGCAGAAGAAGGAGAAGGAGAAGGTGAAGTCTGGAGGGTGAATCAGAAGAAGCAGAAGAAGGAGTAGAAGAAGATGAAGTCTGGAGGGTGAATCAGAAGAAGTAGAAGAAGGAGAAGGAGAAGGTGAAGTCTGGAGGGTGAATCAGAAGAAGCAGAAGAAGAAGAAGGAGAAGGTGAAGTCTGGAGGGTGAATCAGAAGAAGGAGAAGGAGAAAGTGAAGTCTGGAGGGTGAATCAGAAGAAGCAGAATAAGGAGAAGGAGAAGGTGAAGTCTGGAGGGTGATTCAGAAGAAGCAGAAGAAGGAGAAGGAGAAGGTGAAGTCTGGAGGGTGAATCAGATGAAGTAGAAGAAAGAGAAGGAGAAGGTGAAGTCTGGAGTGTGAAGCAGAAGAAGTAGAAGAAGGAGAAGGGGAAGGTGAAGTCAGGAGGGTGAATCAGAAGAAGTAGAAGAAGGAAAAGGAGAAGGTGAGTCAGGAGGGTGAATCAGAAGAAGCAGAAGAAGGAGAAGGAGAAGGTGAAGTCTGGAGGGTGAATCAGAAGAATCAGAAGAAGGAGAAGGAGAAGGTGAAGTCTGGAGGGTGAATCAGAAGAAGCAGAAGAAAGAGAAGGAGAAGGTGAAGTCTGGAGGGTGAAGCAGAAGATGCAGAAGAAGGAGAGGAGAAGGTGAAGACTGGAGGGTGAATCAGAAGAAGTAGAAGAAGGAGAAGGAGAAGGTGAAGTCTGGAGGGTGAATCAGAAGAAGTAGAAGAAGGAGGAGGAGAAGGTGAAATCTGGAGGGTGAATCAGAAGAAGCAGAAGAAGGAGAAGGAGAAGGTGAAGTCTGGAGGGTGAATCAGAAGAAGCAGAAGAAGGAGAAGGAGAAGATGAAGTCTGGAGGGTGAATCAGAAGAAGTAGAAGAAGGAGATGGAGAAGGTGAGGTCTGGAGGGTGAATCAGAAGAAGCAGAAGAAAGAGAAGGAGAAGGTGAAGTCTGGAGGGTGAAGCAGAAGAAGCAGAAGAAGGAGAGCGAGAAGGTGAAGACTGGAGGGTGAATCAGAAGAAGTAGAAGAAGGAGAAGGAGAAGGTGAAGTCTGGAGGGTGAATCAGAAGAAGTAGAAGAAGGAGAAGGAGAAGGTGAAGTCTGGAGGTTGAATCAGAAGAAGCAGAAGAAGGAGAAGGAGAAGGTGAAATCTGGAGGGTGAATCAGAAGAAGCAGAAGAAGGAGAAGGAGAAGATGAAGTCTGGAGGGTGAATCAGAAGAAGTAGAAGCAGGAGAAGGAGAAGGTGAGGTCTGGAGGGTGAATCAGAAGAAGCAGAAGAAGGAGAAGGAGAAGGTGAAGTCTGGAGGGTGAATCGGAAGAAGCAGAAGAAGGAGAAGGAGAAGGTGAAGTCTGGAGGGTGAATCAGAAGAAGCAGAAGAAGGAGAAGAAGAAGGTGAAGTCAGGAGGGTGAATCAGAAGAAGCAGAAGAAGGAGAAGGAGAAGGTAATGTTAGGAGGGTGAATCAGAAGAAGCAGAAGAAGGAGAAGGAGAAGGTGAAGTCAGGGGGGTGAAGCAGAAGAAGTAGAAGAAGGAGAAGGAGAAGGTGAAGTCAGGAGGGTGAAGCAGAAGAAGCAGAAGAAGGAGAATGAGAAGGTGAAGTCTGGAGGGCGCAGCAGAAGAAGCAGAAGAAGGAGAAGGAGAAGGTGAAGTCTGGAGGGTGAAGCAGAAGAAGCAGAAGAAGGGGAAGGAGAAGGTGAAGTCTGGAGGGTGAATCAGAAGAAGGAGAAGAAGGAGAAGGAGAAGGTGAAGTCAGGAGGGTGAAGCAGAAGAAGCAGAAGAAGGAGAAGGAGAAGGTGAAGTCTGGAGGGTGAAGCAGAAGAAGCAGAAGAAGGAGAAGGAGAAGGTGAAGTCTGGAGGGTGAAGCAGAAGAAGCAGAAGAAGGAGAAGGAGAAGGTGAAGTCTGGAGGGTGAATCAGAAGAAGCAGAAGAAGGAGAAGAAGAAGATGAAGTCTGGAGGGTGAATCAGAAGAAGTAGAAGAAGGAGAAGGAGAAGGTGAAGTCTGGAGGGTGAATCAGAAGAAGTAGAAGAAGGAGGAGGAGAAGGTGAAATCTGGAGGGTGAATCAGAAGAAGCAGAAGAAGGAGAAGGAGAAGGTGAAGTCTGGAGGGTGAATCAGAAGAAGCAGAAGAAGGAGAAGGAGAAGATGAAGTCTGGAGGGTGAATCAGAAGAAGTAGAAGAAGGAGATGGAGAAGGTGAGGTCTGGAGGGTGAATCAGAAGAAGCAGAAGTAAGAGAAGGAGAAGGTGAAGTCTGGAGGGTGAAGCAGAAGAAGCAGAAGAAGGAGAGCGAGAAGGTGAAGACTGGAGGGTGAATCAGAAGAAGTAGAAGAAGGAGAAGGAGAAGGTGAAGTCTGGAGGGTGAATCAGAAGAAGTAGAACAAGGAGAAGGAGAAGGTGAAGTCTGGAGGTTGAATCAGAAGAAGCAGAAGAAGGAGAAGGAGAAGGTGAAATCTGGAGGGTGAATCAGAAGAAGCAGAAGAAGGAGAAGGAGAAGATGAAGTCTGGAGGGTGAATCAGAAGAAGTAGAAGCAGGAGAAGGAGAAGGTGAGGTCTGGAGGGTGAATCAGAAGAAGCAGAAGAAGGAGAAGGAGAAGGTGAAGTCTGGAGGGTGAATCGGAAGAAGCAGAAGAAGGAGAAGGAGAAGGTGAAGTCTGGAGGGTGAATCAGAAGAAGCAGAAGAAGGAGAAGAAGAAGGTGAAGTCAGGAGGGTGAATCAGAAGAAGCAGAAGAAGGAGAAGGAGAAGGTAATGTTAGGAGGGTGAATCAGAAGAAGCAGAAGAAGGAGAAGGAGAAGGTGAAGTCAGGGGGGTGAAGCAGAAGAAGTAGAAGAAGGAGAAGGAGAAGGTGAAGTCAGGAGGGTGAAGCAGAAGAAGCAGAAGAAGGAGAATGAGAAGGTGAAGTCTGGAGGGCGCAGCAGAAGAAGCAGAAGAAGGAGAAGGAGAAGGTGAAGTCTGGAGGGTGAAGCAGAAGAAGCAGAAGAAGGGGAAGGAGAAGGTGAAGTCTGGACGGTGAATCAGAAGAAGGAGAAGAAGGAGAAGGAGAAGGTGAAGTCAGGAGGGTGAAGCAGAAGAAGCAGAAGAAGGAGAAGGAGAAGGTGAAGTCTGGAGGGTGAAGCAGAAGAAGCAGAAGAAGGAGAAGGAGAAGGTGAAGTCTGGAGGGTGAAGCAGAAGAAGCAGAAGAAGGAGAAGGAGAAGGTGAAGTCTGGAGGGTGAAGCGGAAGAAGCAGAAGAAGGAGAAGGAGAAGGTGAAGTGTGGAGGGTGAATCAGAAGAAGTAGAAGAAGGAGAAGGAGAAGGTGAAGTCAGGAGGGTGAAGCAGAAGAAGCAGAAGAAGGAGAAGGAGAAGGTGAAGTCTGGAGGGTGAAGCAGAAGAAGCAGAAGAAGGAGAAGGAGAAGGTGAAGTCTGGAGGGTGAAGCAGAAGAAGCAGAAGAAGGAGAAGGAGAAGGTGAAGTCAGGAGGGTGAATCAGAAGAAGTAGAAGAAGGAGAAGGAGAAGGTGAAGTCTGGATGGTGAATCAGAAGAAGTAGAAGAAGGAGAAGGAGAAGTTGAAGTCTGGAGGGTGAATCAGAAGAAGTAGAAGAAGGAGAATTAGAAGATGAAGTCTGGAGGGTGAATCAGAAGAAGCAGAAGAAGGAGAAGGAGAAGGTGAAGTCTGGAGGGAGAAGCAGAAGAAGTAGAAGAAGGAGAAGGAGAAGGTGAAGTCTGGAGGGTGAATCAGAAGAAGTAGAAGAAGGAGAAGGAGAAGGTGAAGTCTGGAGGGTGAATCAGAAGAAGTAGAAGAAGGAGAAGGAGAAGGTGAAGTCTGGAGGGTGAATCAGAAGAAGCAGAAGAAGGAGAAGGAGAAGGTGAAGTCTGGAGGGTGAATCAGAAGAAGTAGAAGAAGGAGAAGGAGAAGGTGTAGTCTGGAGGGTGAATCAGAAGAAGTAGACGAAGGAGAAGGAGAAGGTGAAGTCTGGAGGGTGAATCAGAAGAAGCAGAAGAAGGAGAAGGAGAAGGTGAAGTCTGGAGGGTGAATCAGAAGAAGCAGAAGAAGGAGAAGGAGAAGGTGAAGTCTGGAGGGTGAAACAGAAGAAGCAGAAGAAGGAGAAGGAGAAGGTGAAGTCTGGAGGGTGAATCAGAAGAAGCAGAAGAAGGAGAAGGAGAAGGTGAAGTCTGGAGGGTGAATCACAAGAAGGAGAAGGAGAAGGTGAAGTCTGGAGGGTGAATCAGAAGAAGCAGAAGAAGTAGAAGGAGAAGGTGAAGTCTGGAGGGTGAATCAGAAGAAGTAGAAGAAGGAGAAGTAGAAGGTGAAGTCTGGAGGGCGAATCAGAAGAAGCAGAAGAAGGAGAAGGAGAAGGTGAAGTCAGGAGGGTGAATCAGAAGAAGCAGAAGAAGGAGAAGGAGAAGGTGAAGTCTGGAGGGTGAATCAGAAGAAGCAGAAGAAGGAGAAGGAGAAGGTGAAGACTGGAGGGTGAATCAGAAGAAGTAGAAGAATGAGAAGGAGAAGTTGAAGTCTGGAGGGAGAATCAGAAGAAGTAGAAGAAGGAGAAGGAGAAGGCGAAGTCTGGAGGGTGAATCAGAAGAAGCAGAAGAAGGAGAAGGAGAAGGTGAAGTCTGGAGGGTGAATCAGAAGAAGCAGAAGAAGGAGAAGGAGAAGATGAAGTCTGGAGGGTGAATCAGAAGAAGTCGAAGAAGGAGAAGGAGAAGGTGAGGTCTGGAGGGTGAATCAGAAGAAGCAGAATAAGGAGAAGGAGAAGGTGAAGTCTGAAGGGTGAATCAGAAGAAGCAGAAGAAGGAGAATGAGAAGGTGAAGTCTGGAGGGTGAATCAGAAGAAGCAGAAGAAGGAGAAGGAGAAGGTGAAGTCTGGAGGGTAAATCAGAAGAAGCAGGAGAAGGAGAAGGAGAAGGTGAAGTCTGGAGGGTGAATCAGAAGAAGTAGAAGAAGGAGAAGGAGAAGGTGAAGTCTGGAGGGTGAATCAGAAGAAGCAGAAGAAGGAGAAGGAGAAGGTGAAGTCTGGAGGGTGAATCAGAAGAAGCAGAAGAAGGAGAAGGAGAAGGTGAAGTCTGGAGGGTAAATGAGAAGAAGCAGAAGAAGGAGAAGGAGAAGGTGAAGTCTGGAGGGTGAATCAGAAGAAGGAGAAGGAGTAGAAGGAGAAGGTGAAGTCTGGAGGGTGAATCAGAAGAAGGAGAAGGAGTAGAAGGAGAAGGTGAAGTCTGGAGGGTGAATCAGAAGAAGCAGAAATGGAGAAGGAGAAGGTGAAGTCTGGAGGGTGAATCAGAAGAAGCAGAAGAAGGAGAAGGAGAAGGTGAAGTCTGGAGGGTGAATCAGAAGAAGCAGAAGAAGGAGAAGGAGAAGGTGAAGTCTGGAGGGTGAAGCAGAAGAAGCAGAAGAAGGAGAAGGAGAAGGTGAAGTCTGGAGGGCGCAGCAGAAGAAGCAGAAGAAGGAGAAGGAGAAGGTGAAGTCTGGAGGGTGAAGCAGAAGAAGCAGAAGAAGGGGAAGGAGAAGGTGAAGTCTGGAGGGTGAATCAGAAGAAGTAGAAGAAGGAGAAGGAGAAGGTGAAGTCAGGAGGGTGAAGCAGAAGGAGCAGAAGAAGGAGAAGGAGAAGGTGAAGTCTGGAGGGTGAAGCAGAAGAAGCAGAAGAAGGAGAAGGAGAAGGTGAAGTCTGGAGGGTGAAGCAGAAGAAGCAGAAGAAGGAGAAGAAGAAGGTGAAGTCTGGAGGGTGAATCAGAAGAAGTAGAAGAAGGAGAAGGAGAAGGTGAAGTCAGGAGGGTGAAGCAGAAGAAGCAGAACAAGGGGAAGGAGAAGGTGAAGTCTGGAGGGTGAAGCAGAAGAAGCAGAAGAAGGAGAAGGAGAAGGTGAAGTCTGGAGGGTGAAGAAGAAGAAGCAGAAGAAGGAGAAGGAGAAGGTGAAGTCTGGAGGGTGAATCAGAAGAAGTAGAAGAAGGAAAATTAGAAGGTGAAGTCTGGAGGGTGAATCAGAAGAAGCAGAAGAAGGAGAAGGAGAAGGTGAAGTCTGGAGGGAGAAGCAGAAGAAGCAGAAGAAGGAGAAGGAGAAGGTGAAGTCTGGAGGGTGAATCAGAAGAAGTAGAAGAAGGAGAAGGAGAAGGTGAAGTCTGGAGGGTGAAGCAGAAGAAGCAGAAGATGGAGAAGGAGAAGGTGAAGTCTGGAGGGTGAAGCAGAAGAAGCAGAAGAAGGAGAAGGAGAAGGTGAAGTCAGGAGGGTGAATCAGAAGAAGTAGAAGAAGGAGAAGGAGAAGGTGAAGTCTGGAGGGTGAATCAGAAGAAGTAGAAGAAGGAGAAGGAGAAGGTGAAGTCTGGAGGGTGAATCAGAAGAAGTAGAAGAAGGAGAATTAGAAGGTGAAGTCTGGAGGGTGAATCAGAAGAAGCAGAAGAAGGAGAAGGAGAAGGTGAAGTCTGGAGGGAAAAGCAGAAGAAGTAGAAGAAGGAGAAGGAGAAGGTGAAGTCTGGAGGGTGAATCAGAAGAAGTAGAAGAAGGAGAAGGAGAAGGTGAAGTCTGGAGGGTGAATCAGAAGAAGTAGAAGAAGGAGAAGGAGAAGGTGAAGTCTGGAGGGTGAAGCAGAAGAAGCAGAAGAAGGAGAAGGAGAAGGTGAAGTCTGGAGGGTGAAGCGGAAGAAGCAGAAGAAGGAGAAGGAGAAGGTGAAGTGTGGAGGGTGAATCAGAAGAAGTAGAAGAAGGAGAAGGAGAAGGTGAAGTCAGGAGGGTGAAGCAGAAGAAGCAGAAGAAGGAGAAGGAGAAGGTGAAGTCTGGAGGGTGAAGCAGAAGAAGCAGAAGAAGGAGAAGGAGAAGGTGAAGTCTGGAGGGTGAAGCAGAAGAAGCAGAAGAAGGAGAAGGAGAAGGTGAAGTCAGGAGGGTGAATCAGAAGAAGTAGAAGAAGGAGAAGGAGAAGGTGAAGTCTGGATGGTGAATCAGAAGAAGTAGAAGAAGGAGAAGGAGAAGTTGAAGTCTGGAGGGTGAATCAGAAGAAGTAGAAGAAGGAGAATTAGAAGATGAAGTCTGGAGGGTGAATCAGAAGAAGCAGAAGAAGGAGAAGGAGAAGGTGAAGTCTGGAGGGAGAAGCAGAAGAAGTAGAAGAAGGAGAAGGAGAAGGTGAAGTCTGGAGGGTGAATCAGAAGAAGTAGAAGAAGGAGAAGGAGAAGGTGAAGTCTGGAGGGTGAATCAGAAGAAGTAGAAGAAGGAGAAGGAGAAGGTGAAGTCTGGAGGGTGAATCAGAAGAAGCAGAAGAAGGAGAAGGAGAAGGTGAAGTCTGGAGGGTGAATCAGAAGAAGTAGAAGAAGGAGAAGGAGAAGGTGTAGTCTGGAGGGTGAATCAGAAGAAGTAGACGAAGGAGAAGGAGAAGGTGAAGTCTGGAGGGTGAATCAGAAGAAGCAGAAGAAGGAGAAGGAGAAGGTGAAGTCTGGAGGGTGAATCAGAAGAAGCAGAAGAAGGAGAAGGAGAAGGTGAAGTCTGGAGGGTGAAACAGAAGAAGCAGAAGAAGGAGAAGGAGAAGGTGAAGTCTGGAGGGTGAATCAGAAGAAGCAGAAGAAGGAGAAGGAGAAGGTGAAGTCTGGAGGGTGAATCACAAGAAGGAGAAGGAGAAGGTGAAGTCTGGAGGGTGAATCAGAAGAAGCAGAAGAAGTAGAAGGAGAAGGTGAAGTCTGGAGGGTGAATCAGAAGAAGTAGAAGAAGGAGAAGTAGAAGGTGAAGTCTGGAGGGCGAATCAGAAGAAGCAGAAGAAGGAGAAGGAGAAGGTGAAGTCAGGAGGGTGAATCAGAAGAAGCAGAAGAAGGAGAAGGAGAAGGTGAAGTCTGGAGGGTGAATCAGAAGAAGCAGAAGAAGGAGAAGGAGAAGGTGAAGACTGGAGGGTGAATCAGAAGAAGTAGAAGAATGAGAAGGAGAAGTTGAAGTCTGGAGGGAGAATCAGAAGAAGTAGAAGAAGGAGAAGGAGAAGGCGAAGTCTGGAGGGTGAATCAGAAGAAGCAGAAGAAGGAGAAGGAGAAGGTGAAGTCTGGAGGGTGAATCAGAAGAAGCAGAAGAAGGAGAAGGAGAAGATGAAGTCTGGAGGGTGAATCAGAAGAAGTCGAAGAAGGAGAAGGAGAAGGTGAGGTCTGGAGGGTGAATCAGAAGAAGCAGAATAAGGAGAAGGAGAAGGTGAAGTCTGAAGGGTGAATCAGAAGAAGCAGAAGAAGGAGAATGAGAAGGTGAAGTCTGGAGGGTGAATCAGAAGAAGCAGAAGAAGGAGAAGGAGAAGGTGAAGTCTGGAGGGTAAATCAGAAGAAGCAGGAGAAGGAGAAGGAGAAGGTGAAGTCTGGAGGGTGAATCAGAAGAAGTAGAAGAAGGAGAAGGAGAAGGTGAAGTCTGGAGGGTGAATCAGAAGAAGCAGAAGAAGGAGAAGGAGAAGGTGAAGTCTGGAGGGTGAATCAGAAGAAGCAGAAGAAGGAGAAGGAGAAGGTGAAGTCTGGAGGGTAAATGAGAAGAAGCAGAAGAAGGAGAAGGAGAAGGTGAAGTCTGGAGGGTGAATCAGAAGAAGGAGAAGGAGTAGAAGGAGAAGGTGAAGTCTGGAGGGTGAATCAGAAGAAGGAGAAGGAGTAGAAGGAGAAGGTGAAGTCTGGAGGGTGAATCAGAAGAAGCAGAAATGGAGAAGGAGAAGGTGAAGTCTGGAGGGTGAATCAGAAGAAGCAGAAGAAGGAGAAGGAGAAGGTGAAGTCTGGAGGGTGAATCAGAAGAAGCAGAAGAAGGAGAAGGAGAAGGTGAAGTCTGGAGGGTGAAGCAGAAGAAGCAGAAGAAGGAGAAGGAGAAGGTGAAGTCTGGAGGGCGCAGCAGAAGAAGCAGAAGAAGGAGAAGGAGAAGGTGAAGTCTGGAGGGTGAAGCAGAAGAAGCAGAAGAAGGGGAAGGAGAAGGTGAAGTCTGGAGGGTGAATCAGAAGAAGTAGAAGAAGGAGAAGGAGATGGTGAAGTCAGGAGGGTGAAGCAGAAGGAGCAGAAGAAGGAGAAGGAGAAGGTGAAGTCTGGAGGGTGAAGCAGAAGAAGCAGAAGAAGGAGAAGGAGAAGGTGAAGTCTGGAGGGTGAAGCAGAAGAAGCAGAAGAAGGAGAAGAAGAAGGTGAAGTCTGGAGGGTGAATCAGAAGAAGTAGAAGAAGGAGAAGGAGAAGGTGAAGTCAGGAGGGTGAAGCAGAAGAAGCAGAACAAGAGGAAGGAGAAGGTGAAGTCTGGAGGGTGAAGCAGAAGAAGCAGAAGAAGGAGAAGGAGAAGGTGAAGTCTGGAGGGTGAAGAAGAAGAAGCAGAAGAAGGAGAAGGAGAAGGTGAAGTCTGGAGGGTGAATCAGAAGAAGTAGAAGAAGGAAAATTAGAAGGTGAAGTCTGGAGGGTGAATCAGAAGAAGCAGAAGAAGGAGAAGGAGAAGGTGAAGTCTGGAGGGAGAAGCAGAAGAAGCAGAAGAAGGAGAAGGAGAAGGTGAAGTCTGGAGGGTGAATCAGAAGAAGTAGAAGAAGGAGAAGGAGAAGGTGAAGTCTGGAGGGTGAAGCAGAAGAAGCAGAAGATGGAGAAGGAGAAGGTGAAGTCTGGAGGGTGAAGCAGAAGAAGCAGAAGAAGGAGAAGGAGAAGGTGAAGTCAGGAGGGTGAATCAGAAGAAGTAGAAGAAGGAGAAGGAGAAGGTGAAGTCTGGAGGGTGAATCAGAAGAAGTAGAAGAAGGAGAAGGAGAAGGTGAAGTCTGGAGGGTGAATCAGAAGAAGTAGAAGAAGGAGAATTAGAAGGTGAAGTCTGGAGGGTGAATCAGAAGAAGCAGAAGAAGGAGAAGGAGAAGGTGAAGTCTGGAGGGAAAAGCAGAAGAAGTAGAAGAAGGAGAAGGAGAAGGTGAAGTCTGGAGGGTGAATCAGAAGAAGGAGAAGGAGTAGAAGGAGAAGGTGAAGTCTGGAGGGTGAATCAGAAGAAGGAGAAGGAGTAGAAGGAGAAGGTGAAGTCTGGAGGGTGAATCAGAAGAAGCAGAAATGGAGAAGGAGAAGGTGAAGTCTGGAGGGTAAATGAGAAGAAGCAGAAGAAGGAGAAGGAGAAGGTGAAGTCTGGAGGGTGAATCAGAAGAAGGAGAAGGAGTAGAAGGAGAAGGTGAAGTCTGGAGGGTGAATCAGAAGAAGGAGAAGGAGTAGAAGGAGAAGATGAAGTCTGGAGGGTGAATCAGAAGAAGCGGAAATGGAGAAGGAGAAGGTGAAGTCTGGAGGGTGAATCAGAAGAAGCAGAAGAAGGAGAAGGAGAAGGTGAAGTCTGGAGGGTGAATCAGAAGAAGCAGAAGAAGGAGAAGGAGAAGGTGAAGTCTGGAGGGTGAAGCAGAAGAAGCAGAAGAAGGAGAAGGAGAAGGTGAAGTCTGGAGGGCGCAGCAGAAGAAGCAGAAGAAGGAGAAGGAGAAGGTGAAGTCTGGAGGGTGAAGCAGAAGAAGCAGAAGAAGGGGAAGGAGAAGGTGAAGTCTGGAGGGTGAATCAGAAGAAGTAGAAGAAGGAGAAGGAGAAGGTGAAGTCAGGAGGGTGAAGCAGAAGGAGCAGAAGAAGGAGAAGGAGAAGGTGAAGTCTGGAGGGTGAAGCAGAAGAAGCAGAAGAAGGAGAAGGAGAAGGTGAAGTCTGGAGGGTGAAGCAGAAGAAGCAGAAGAAGGAGAAGAAGAAGGTGAAGTCTGGAGGGTGAATCAGAAGAAGTAGAAGAAGGAGAAGGAGAAGGTGAAGTCAGGAGGGTGAAGCAGAAGAAGCAGAACAAGGGGAAGGAGAAGGTGAAGTCTGGAGGGTGAAGCAGAAGAAGCAGAAGAAGGAGAAGGAGAAGGTGAAGTCTGGAGGGTGAAGAAGAAGAAGCAGAAGAAGGAGAAGGAGAAGGTGAAGTCTGGAGGGTGAATCAGAAGAAGTAGAAGAAGGAAAATTAGAAGGTGAAGTCTGGAGGGTGAATCAGAAGAAGCAGAAGAAGGAGAAGGAGAAGGTGAAGTCTGGAGGGAGAAGCAGAAGAAGCAGAAGAAGGAGAAGGAGAAGGTGAAGTCTGGAGGGTGAATCAGAAGAAGTAGAAGAAGGAGAAGGAGAAGGTGAAGTCTGGAGGGTGAAGCAGAAGAAGCAGAAGATGGAGAAGGAGAAGGTGAAGTCTGGAGGGTGAAGCAGAAGAAGCAGAAGAAGGAGAAGGAGAAGGTGAAGTCAGGAGGGTGAATCAGAAGAAGTAGAAGAAGGAGAAGGAGAAGGTGAAGTCTGGAGGGTGAATCAGAAGAAGTAGAAGAAGGAGAAGGAGAAGGTGAAGTCTGGAGGGTGAATCAGAAGAAGTAGAAGAAGGAGAATTAGAAGGTGAAGTCTGGAGGGTGAATCAGAAGAAGCAGAAGAAGGAGAAGGAGAAGGTGAAGTCTGGAGGGAAAAGCAGAAGAAGTAGAAGAAGGAGAAGGAGAAGGTGAAGTCTGGAGGGTGAATCAGAAGAAGTAGAAGAAGGAGAAGGAGAAGGTGAAGTCTGGAGGGTGAATCAGAAGAAGTAGAAGAAGGAGAAGGAGAAGGTGAAGTCTGGAGGGTGAATCAGAAGAAGCAGAAGAAGGAGAAGGAGAAGGTGAAGTCTGGAGGGTGAATCAGAAGAAGTAGAAGAAGGAGAAGGAGAAGGTGTAGTCTGGAGGGTGAATCAGAAGAAGTAGACGAAGGAGAAGGAGAAGGTGAAGTCTGGAGGGTGAATCGGAAGAAGCAGAAGAAGGAGATGGAGAAGGTGAAGTCTGGAGAGTGAATCAGGAGAAGCAGAAGAAGGAGAAGGAGAAGGTGAAGTCTGGAGGGTGAATCAGAAGAAGCAGAAGAAGGAGAAGGAGAAGGTGAAGTCTGGAGGGTGAATCAGAAGAAGCAGAAGAAGGAGAAGGAAAAGGTGAAGTCTGGAGGGTGAATCAGAAGAAGCAGAAGAAGGAGAAGGAGAAGGTGAAGTCTGGAGGGTGAATCAGAAGAAGCAGAAGAAGTAGAAGGAGAAGGTGAAGTCTGGAGGGTGAATCAGAAGAAGTAGAAGAAGGAGAAGGAGAAGGTGAAGTCTGGAGGGTGAATCAAAAGAAGCAGAAGAAGGAGAAGGAGAAGGTGAAGTCAGGAGGGTGAATCAGAAGAAGCAGAAGAAGGAGAAGGAGAAGGTGAAGTCTGGAGGGTGAATCAGAAGAAGCAGAAGAAGGAGAAGGAGAAGGTGAAGACTGGAAGGTGAATCAGAAGAAGTAGAAGAAGGAGAAGGAGAATTTGAAGTCTGGAGGGTGAATCAGAAGAAGTAGAAGAAGGAGAAGGAGAAGGCGAAGTGTGGAGGGTGAATCAGAAGAAGCAGAAGAAGGAGAAGGAGAAGGTGAAGTCTGGAGGGTGAATCAGAAGAAGCAGAAGAAGGAGAAGGAGAAGATGAAGTCTGGAGGGTGAATCAGAAGAAGTAGAAGAAGGAGAAGGAGAAGGTGATGTCTGG